>NC_134573.1:151252566-151556137 GCF_050947875.1 Dermacentor variabilis
CCGGCTCATTGCACGAATGCGCACTGTGTATATGTGCACCGTATGCATGTAAATATATGTATAGATACGGGGTGTTTCAGCGAACACTCACATTTTTTTAAAGGTTGCCTGTGGCAGATACCTCAATTCTCGTTTATAAGCCGGCCTACACGAAGCGGCGGACACTACTTGCACAAAAAATTGAAATGCAAAATCAACTAATTAACTTTCTAGGTAATTATCTTATGAACCATATTGCAATTTATCAATCAATTGGCCATATTTTGTGTGCCTGCCCGCAGTACAGTACACAGAGGGCATGCCTTCGCCACGAACTTGATGAACTGGACGACCAAGCGCTATCCGAAAAAAGAATTCTGCAACATCGAAAGGACGTACCGTCACAGAAGAAGGCCGTGCAAGCGCTATTGCGCTTTTTGCGATCTACCAGCCTGTGTGAACGACTTTAACTGGAACGCCTTTTGTTTGTGTGCCTCCATGTGTGCGTGTTTTTTTTTACCTTTATTTTTTTTAACGTTTTCCTCTCTGTCATCTTTCTAACCCCTATCCCCCATCCCCAGTGTAGGGTAGCAAACTGGAAACTCATATCTGGTTAACCTCCCTGCCTTTCCTCTTCATTCTCTCTTATATATAGGCGTGGATTTCGCAAGGCGAATCCAATTGGCACGAATTTTCAAGATGACACCAGTTTCGAGACATAAATTCCCCAACTTTGCGGAGAAATGTATTGGCGCTCAAGTTACTTGTGAGTTTCAGTGCATGAAACGACGCTTGTTAGCAAATTAACTGGAACGCCAATGCATTTCTCCGCAAAGTTTGGGAAATTATATCTCGAAACTGGTGTCATCTTGAAAATTCGTACCAATCGGATTCGCCTTGCGAAATCCACGGCTAGAATTTGTAAATTGCAATGTGGGTCATAATGTAGTTAGTAAAAACATAATTAGTGAAATTTTGTTAAGTAGTCGCTTTTGCATCTCAATTTCTCGCCGTCCTCGCCGGGCCTGCAATAAAGTTTCTTCACTCACTCACTCACTCACTCACTCACTCACTCACTCACTCACTCACTCACTCACTCACTCTTCTCACGTTTTCGTCATCTCCTTCTCCTCCGCTTTCCTTCTTTCTCTCTCTTCGCTATTGCCGTATTTCATGCCTCGCTGCTTCCCGCGTTCGCTGGGCTACCCCTAGGGAGGACGCCGAAGTTCGACGCCGACAGGATACGCAGGAACGGGCGCCTAAGAGCTACGCTCTAAAAACATATGCATACAGCATTCCACAGCGTTACACTTGCACTGAAGAAATACGGAGACAATAATAACGCCATAACCCGAACTAGCACTAACAAAACATGTCCTTTTTCTTTTTCTCTTCCTTTTTCTCTTTCTTTCTATCTTTTGCAATCGCCTATGCATCCCTTCACGTAGAAGAGGTAATCGAGTTGACGTAGTGAACGCCAAGACATTTGGTGCCGTAGGGCGCTCGTGTCATACGTCGCTGAAAATACCGCACTTAGATGTCCCGCGGCTGTGCTTACAAATCATCATTGACACTTTGGTAATTCGGACAGTACTTCCGGAATGAGATAATTAATTGTACTTGTCGAATTAAATTGCAGGAACGAAAGAATTACTGGCGGCTACTCCACTGTACTGGAAACAATATGCACTATAGGTATTCTTCGAGTAACGAAACTGCTCTTTTTTTATGCCTTAGTGCATGATAGTTGGGTACCCTGTATAATTCACTCAGTAACCGAAATGAGGCCAAGCCGGATTCACTCGAAATCAGACCCAACATCAGTCATGCGCAGGATCGCTTATACTCGGACTCACAGAAGAAGAAAAAAAAAGCATGTAAAGGCCAGATTCCAGATTCTTGGTGGTGGGAGAAGACACGGGCTGTGCAATTGAACTGTCTCCTACTATGAGGTTTTGTAAATTCTCATATAAGGCCGTCCTTTCAGTGAACAATACTCCGAGGGCACACGAAGTTTCTACACGTATATATATATATATATATATATATATATATATATATATAAGGGATTTCGTCCAAGTTCGGCACGCAGGTCCCGACGCTACATATGCAGGAAAGAAGAGACGACGAACCTTTCGGAAGGCGTGTTTACTTGACGTTCTCGACTGTTGAACCATGTCTGCGTGTCATATGTGTAAACATATGACATGCAGACATGATAGTCTTGAGCTATAATTTGAACTAACATTTCAATACGTAAACTGAAACAAAAGGACGCTGGGAGGACTATTCATGTGGGGAACGAAAAAGTTATATTTGGCCTGTCCTTGCAAGATAAATTAGAATGTGTGTGTGTGTGTGTGTGTGTGTGTGCGTGTGCGTGTGCGTGTGTGTGTGTGTGTGTGTGTGTGTGTGTGTGTGTGTGTGTGTGTGTGTGTGTGACAGCTTTCGGTACGCTGGTCGGGCCCCAGACCCCTCCGGAAAATGAAAACTTTCCGCCTATGGCACCAACCCTGCATCTTTCGACGCGCCGACGCAAAGGGAAAAGATACACGTGGGGTCGGTGCTTTGGTTTGAAAGTTGAATCCCCGCCACGGCCGTCTGCGGTCTCCAGACGCGATTGCACTCTCCGAAGGACATTCTCTCACGGATGAGTGCATTAACACCAGCGAATGGCACGACGCCAAGGAATGTTTTGGTGTTTTCCTCGACGGTGGCTTAGCGCACAATACACGTTCTCCCGCGTCGCCGAAAGCCGCATTTCAGAGATGGGTTTACGCACGGAACAAGGTGAGCGAAGAATTCTGCCCCGCCGTATGTGCCAATGAAAGTAAACATTGCAGGCTACATGTACACGTTACGCCATGTCCACCTTACCGTGCGTCATAAGGCACGGACAAGCCCACATTCATTTAAATATCTGGCGGTAGGTTTGCTTCATAAAGCTACACGTGTTCGTAGGCAAAGTGTGGAAACAGTGCGCTTCCGCTGCCGGAAGCAGAAAAAAAAAGCTGATAGAAATTATGCAGGTACGGAGTCGGCTGAACGGAATTTCTTCGATAACATGAACGGTGGCCTTATTCAAAAACGACCTTTGCCTGATTGGCCGAACGCTCATAAATGGATGGATCCTTCTCGTTTCAGTCACCAATTTCTATACAGCCAGACTGCCGTCGCTGATCGAAATTTAGGAAATAAATGTCAATATCATAGGTAGAAAAACAGAAGGCATCGACAACAGTCTGGTTAGACAGCATACAAGTACAGCTGCAAATGGGAGGTCATTTGCACGTGGCTGCACTGGTTCATTTTCCCATTTTTCGATAGATGAACGCTGGGTTTGTTTGGTTGTTTGTTTGTTTTATGGCTTGTTGTCTGTCTGTCTGTCTGTCTGTCTGTCTGTCTGTCTGTCTGTCTGTCTGTCTGTTTTAATTAATACGCCCCACTAGAGCATGCAATTTACATAGCATCAGTGGCGTAGCAACGGGGGATGCCGGGGGGGGGGGGGTGTCACATACGTCTGAAGACACCCGAAAATTGTCGATATCCTCGCCTTCCTCGACTACAAACACACGGGGGGGGGGGGGGCGGAGGAGGTGTAACAGAAGAGCTAAGGGCCCCGGGTGCCAGACGACCTAGCTACTCCACTGCATAGCATTCTAGGCACTTTTTGATCTTGTGTACAGACAAAGGCTGGTCATCTTATTGTGCTAATACATAGAAGTGAAATTCTTCACCAAACTGAGGCCACTCACTCGTAACATGGTCAACAGTTTCGGAACCCTGTCAACCATATCGATGAGCGCGGAGTGGGTTTTTGAAAACGCAATTAACTTCAAGTCACAACTTAGACGGGGAAGTTGTGTCGCGACGAAGAAGCCCGGCTTGAGTGCGGCGCTGCAGCACGGGCAGGTATATGCAGTCTTGTCTCTGTCCATTTGGAAACAAGGCTACGAAGGCATTATTTCTAGGTCAAAGGGTTTGTGTTATACGCATGACAACAAATAAAATGGCCACATGATATTTTATTTGCGCACGCATGTGTTCACGGGACTGTCGATTTCCGCCTCTCTCATCTTTCTGTTTCCTGCTACCCCTTTTCATGTGTAGGGTAGCCAACCGGGCGCTTTTCTGGTTAACCTCCCTACCTTCTTAATTTTAACTCGCTCTTTCTCCGCAGGGATACACAGTTATATTACCTATGTTCGCAGCTTAATAACATGGCAGACGCCACACGAACACGAACACAAAAAACACAGAAGGAAGCGCGGCCTGTCTCTGTAGTTCGGTGTGCTCATTTGATCGTGCTGCAAGCATGAGCCTCACCGTGCACCAGCTGGCAGAATGCGCGATCCTGTCGTTACGCAGAGACCTCCCACTCTCATCCCATTTGTTAAACTACTCCACCGGCTGAACAAGACGGCCAAAACAAGGGAAGCCTGTTCAGATAAAAGGCAATGACGCCGTTCAAGGACGCCACGATTGTTTCCTTTTCCAAGTGACAAGGAGTAGCCGGTGCCACCATAAAGGCGCCAACCTCTCCTAATATTCACTTCAAAAAAAAAGAGAGGTTACGATCATCTTCCATTAGAAATGCCTATGTCTTCCTCGCACAGTTTTTTTTCCTGTGGAGAGGACGAACACATTATAATAAAAGCGAAGTCGCAAAACAAGTCAATGTCGTTTAGGATTTCCAGCCGTCAGTGATGCAAGTCAGTCGATCGTAGCAGAAAGTTTCGTGCCAGCAGCTGGTTCACGTAGCCTATTTTTTTTTCTTTCCCAGTGATCACCTTGCTGCCCGCCGAATGTCCTCCTGAGTAGCATTAACGACGTGCGCATGCATTGAAATAAGCCTACAAAGGGCGTACGAACAGAGCTCGCGCATCCTTGGAACAGTTCACCCTCGACAAGGTTCGTTCCCGAACCGGTCGACGAGCGGCGCGCGCTACCAAATTCGGTCGAGAGTCGCGCTTTGAGAGTACGCGAACGCTCGGCCTCTGCTGTACGCGCGGCAGTGGTGGCATCGCCCGGTGAAGTCGCGTCGCGCGCACCTCGCTCCAGTGACAGCAGCAGCGGCAGCAGTGGCGGCGGCACATTGGAACACATTCCCGGAATGGCAAACGACGCGCAGGAGCGGAACGCACTCGAGCAGGTGAGTGTCGTGCGCGACAGGAACGACATGCGGGGCAGGGATGACATCTTGGACAGGGGAAAGCTGGTTCTTCTCCGGCGTAAGCCGAAACAACGCGACCGAAATATGGACAGAAAAGTCCTGCGCTTGTCCTGTGGCGCGTGTTCTTTTCCAAATGGGAAACATTTGCTCGGCCCAATGTCGGGCAAGTATATGGTGGCCAAGCGTGACACGTGTGGCCCATGTTTGGCGATTTCGGTTGGTCCGTTCTTGGGGATTGGCATCGGCCTTACATCGGCCAGTTATTAGGGTGCCGACCTAGGGCCGATCATTGCTGCCAACCTGGCCGGCTTCAAACCAAGTAAGTGGCATGACAATCTATAAGTAAGCCTATGTCTGGGCCTACATCAAACCTAGTATGGCCCCTGATAATTTGAAGGTTGTCACATGTCTGGGCCTACATCGAACCTAGCATGGCCCACGAAAATTTGTAGGTCGGCTGATAAGATCTGGTCCTGTATCGAATCTAACATAACAGCGACAACAATGACGTCTTATGGACGTCTACCAAGGTAAATATACCTGGTAGCGAAGCTTCCATAGGAGCCCATACGTTCAAAACATGGCGGTTCATCGGCGGTTCATGGGGCTTAGCGCCATCTCTATGTGGATGGAACACTTCCGGTGGAAGAAGAAATGATGTGACGCCATATCCGTTAAAAACTGAAGTGACGTCATTTTGTTTTCGAAGGCGCGAAATTTGTTTTGTTGGCCTGCCTTTAGAGCTGTATATTAATATGCCCCGCCTTGCGACTTTGATGGCCGCTTCGAGCTTTATGCACGGAAAGCGATGCAGGAAATGGCCAGCCGTACGGTTGTCGAAATCGTACCCCTGCACCGAACATACTTTCTTTGGAGGCCGACGAAAGCTTTCAGTGTAGAGTGCTGATCCCATCGTCGGATGCCTAGTCCGTCGGCCAGCGCAGTCGCACGGAAACAACTACACAATTATCTGGCGGTCGTAACTAAACTACTTTTAACTGAAAAGTTTAAGAATAGATGAAACTAGCCGCGTCACCAATTTCAGACACAGTTCGACAAACAAAAAAGCACAACGTGTGAGGTGGGGGGGGGGGGGGGGGGGGGCATATTTCAGCAGGTGAACTTTACGAGCGCGCCTTTCTGCACATTTCAAGAGGTGCATTAATGCATTGCGAGTGATAGGGGCGTCAACGCCCCCTGTAACAATGTGCGCTGAAAAGAAATATATTTATTTATAATAATAAAATTAAATAAACTTGTACTTTCTTGACTCGTCACGAATATATAAAATTGACCGGGAATTTTATTTTCTTTGAATGAGTCTAAATGCATCCCACTTGAATTAAAAAAAAGAGCTTTGTTTTTTCTTTCCCAGTGTTTGTTCCCTCCAAACAAAGTCGCGCTTCAATCGCTGCTCCCATAGCCACCCTTGCTGATGTCGGTGACAGTTTGTACTGAACCGCTTTTCGCCCGAAGCTTCGCGACCTATTTGGATCGACCTTGCATCTACTGTCAGGACGTGGATGTCCTAGGAACACGTTGAATACGTCCTGTGGACATACGTCTCCGACATATGCATTTTGCATACATATTGCGGACATGTCAGGGCCTTTTGCGCGGTGTTTGCTATAATGTCTGTTACGGTCGCACCCCCATGCATCACGAACACATACATTTCGGGCTCTCGTTACGCGCGTACGCATTTGTGCAGAAGTGCAACGTACTCATTCATATGGGCCTTCCGTCAAGCGCAAGTGATTTATTGAATTAACTGAAGTGTTCAAAGTAAATTGCTTAAGAAAATTCGTAATGTACGACGTACACATGAGCTGAAGACACGATAGCAGGGGATTGTAATTCGAACATGCGATACAACATGATTCTGTTACGAGGAAACGAAAAGAAAAAACCTCAGTTGAAGGACAAATAGTCGCGCGTGTGCCGGAAAAGGTTCATATATGGGATAGCCTTGGGGCATCCGTGATAGTACATTCAAAACTGGACGTCTTGTGGATGTCCAATTTGTCTCCAAAATGGTACATGGACATTGGTACAGGATTCCGATGTCATGACGAAGTGTTTTCATTGGTATGGCCCACAGAAATTTGTAGGTGAGCTTATGTCTGGCCCTACATTGAGCTTAGATTGACTATTAGCATGTGTTACACTTAAGAAACTGCATATTTCTGGACGATGACAAGCAAGCATGCACCCTTCTTGCTGTACAGCATGCACAGTACAGTATGTGCTGCACCGAACAGAGCATATTCATTTAAAATGTATTACGAAACAGTTCACTTGAAAAATGCTGAAGCTTGTGTCACATAACCATGTGCACATAGAATAGAACAAATAGATAACTGAAATTACGTTATCAACATATGAATACCTCTTTTAAAAATACTGGATGCATCTGCCTATCATTAAAGACAACGCTCGATGCCATTGAAAAATGCCACAGTAGAGAAGGATTGTGTGGTACACTGGTTTCGGGAAGGCAATATACTGCACTGAAGTAAGAAACGAAAATAAACTCCTTATTGTTATAACAAACTAGAAAAAAAAGCACTTGTCATTCCAGAAAAATCTTTAGAATTATTATTCAGTGAAATCTAATACAAGTTAGTCACTGGCGAAAACGTATCGGGCTGGCGTCGAAGTGCGTGAAATTGCTTTTCAATCCGCCTGATACAATACGTTGACGACCTACTTCGGCAGGACGTATTTCCCACTTTGCATACGACCTTGTCGTAGCCGTCCCTGAATAATGGCCGTACAGCACACTCGGTCCCACGTCATTTTTCTACTGATTCACGTGCCGACGTGGTTGGCAAACAAACTTAGCAAGACCTTTTTTTTTTTCCTTTTATGGCCTCTATGCCGCGATAATTGGCAGCCGACCTTCCCCCAGCATTTTTCCAACCGTCGGCCATCGGTCGATTCCGCTTGGCTTATATGTGTCCTTGTTTCATTCACGGCGGTTTCAGCTTATATGCGGGGTCTCGAACGAGGAGACTAGCCTTGCAAGCGATCAAGGAATACGCGAACCGGTGCACATTACCGCGTCGTGGTCAAATTTAGATCCTCCGCCATCACCTCCTCCTCCTCCTCCTCCTCCTCCTCTAATCGCGTGTTCATTCTGCGAGCCAAAAACCTTGTTACAATGACTGAAGATTCCAAGGGAAAGGTTGCACACGTAATATTAGCACCTGCTATGTTTTGAAAATATTTTCTTTCAGCGTACGTGTCGATGTTGGGGCAATACCTACTGCGATAGCTCAATGTCTATCGCGTTCTGCACACGCAATACTAGGTGGCGGGTTCGATTACTGACTCCAGAGGCCACATTCCGATGGATTATACAATCCAAGAAACGCTTGTTCTCTTAGACTAGTGCTGAAACTTATCCGCATTCCTCCTGCTGCGGAACTTTCAATAGCTTCTACGTCGTTTTTCAGTGATATAAAAACCACTCAACTATATGATATCGCGGGGAGCGCTAAAAAAAAGAAAAAGAAAGTAGAGGGGGCGGGGATAGACGCGCTTTAGATTCAACTAAAACGCAATTTGCTGTGGAATGCCAGCAGAACAAAGAACTTGACATCAGTACGAATGACTATGTGTCAAGAGACCGCTGTAAAGGGTGACTGATTGAATCCACTCGCAGCGACGACGAGCAATGTAACCGGCTGGAAATAGTCTTCTCGGACGTTTAAAATGACAGAGTTGTTTATTTTTGACGGGTGTCTCAATAATAGGTTATATTTATTGCTAGGAATTAAGTAACAATACTTTATTCGTTCCGTTTTGTTAGGGTACATCCCCTCCGTCGGTAGTCACGGGCACGAAAAGAAAGGCTGCCTAAATTCGAGAAATTTTGGCTTTCTCGTTCGACGTTGCTGTTGTACGGATAGCACGTTTCTTAAGACTGAGGTGGCACAGGAACGTGACTCGGATGCGGATGTCGGCGCCGCTGATTACTGTCTTCATGGCTGTGGCCCTTCCCTCATGCGCATTTCGTCATGTATTGCACGTTGCAAAACAAGCCGGTCGTAGGCGTTTTTTATTTAAATTATTTTCATGTCGTATATCTGGCATAGATCCTCTTTGCACACGACTACTATTACGCCCGGAGAATGTCCAATTCAATGAGGATCCGTACACCGAAAGAGCCGTGGTCGATCGCATCCGGTTTCAATGCCCACGTGTGTTCTGTTGCGCAATATTGCGAGCTGTAGGCAGAAACTTCGAAGGCCTTAATTCTTGAAAGGAAGTTGTAGCGCTTTTGAAACTGAAATAGCATTTTCAGAGCGTATGATCGAGAATCCCAGTTGGCAGTTGTCAAGGCGCACCGAAGAAATCGTCTGGTGACAGTCGCTGCATTGCCGACCCGATCCGGCTGCGGTGTTTCTCGCTGCTCCTTTCACTGTAAATTTGATGACAGTAGCAAATGACTGACACACACTGTTTTAGTGAACGCGTTATTCTCTGTTCTTTCGAAACTGACACGCGAAGTACAATGTATGCGCGTGCTCGCGCTTATTTTGGCGGGACAGCTCCGGCTGTTCATATCCCACTCACACCTCCAACAAAAGCAGCGCAACAATCGGCCAACGCTGGGGTACGCTCGGACGCCTCCGTGCTTTTTTTTCTAGGCTTAGGGCTTTCCACAGAGAGCAAATCGAACAATTCAGAGCAATTCTAAATGTGATGTCGCGAGAGTTCGCGCGGGCCTCGGCAGCTGTCAGCACCGCTTCAAAATTTGTTAGCTATATGTTTACATCTACGATTATAAGTAACGAATACGAACCACCTTGCGTTTATCCAGATGAACAACTCTGTAATCATACGTGTTTCACGTACAGAAAGGGAGACGTGACTGTCATAATAAAAGTAGCAATTGTTCACTTTCAGTCGTGCCCATCCCGGCGCCCACCTAGAATTCCTGTGATCAAGGTCTTCTGTTCGAGGCGTAGCCTCGATTAGAAGACAGGCCTTACCACCCCTTTATTGTTTACTTCGTTTATTTCAAGGTCGTGTTAGACCTCAGCTGTGTTCTCGAGAAAGCGAGTATTCGGCAGAAAAGGAAAGCATTGAAACGGAAAGTGTCATTGTATTGCATACCGTTGACGTGGAGCGGGCCTTCCCTGCTTTGGCAGCTGAGATGTGAAAGCACTATATGTCCCATGAGACAGAAAAGCCAGCGCTGTCCGCTACTAGCGGCAAAAAAAATCATAATCATCAGTGATGTCATCGGCATCTTGTATGACGTCAGTAGTAATACAGAAATAAAGTTAGAACAAGTTAGAGTAAGGTGACTTAAGATGGAATAAAGTGAATGCAGGTGAACTATAGATGATTACCTTGAATTAAAGTGGATTAAGGTGGATTAGGGTTCGCACAAATTAGCGAAAGCTGGGTTAAGGTGGATTAAAGTGGATCAATGTGGATTAAGGTTGGTGCATACTGCAGCAAGGTGGATTAAGGCGAATTACGGTAGAATTGTGAAGGGCACGTGACAATGTATGATGGCAGGTATCACGGACGTAACCAACTAATTAAAGAAGTCATTATGCTTTCACATTCAAATAACATAAGGATACTTAAGTGACTGTCTATTTCTTTTTACTTTGTTTCGTAGATTATGCACGTGTGCGGGCGGTTCTTCAGGAGCTGGCTAGTTGCCTTCTCTTATTGGGCGCTTTCCTGAATTTCCAACTCTCGCAGTATAAACATAGGTGTACTGCGGTACCCAGGTATCATCAAAACACAATTTGGTACATAAGTTTTATGAAAAAAAGTGCGTCACTTTCGGCTATACTGGTGCTTAGGTGAACTTGGAGCATCACTGCTAGTCCTGCTGAAAAAAATAACAACATCCATAAGTTCCATATTCGACACCCCCAGATGACCAAACAGAATCATACAGGTATGTGTGATTATTGGATACGAAATGTTTGGGAATTTTCACGCCTTACTTTTCAAACTGTGCACTATGCAAGATGCAGAATAGCGGAACTCAGCATGTTGCTTTGTTTTTTCGTTCATTGGTGAAGCCAATCTAAGCTCACACCGGTACGTAGCACTAGTTGCAATTACTCCGGGAATTGCCGATGCACCTTACAACACAGAAGCTGTGTCTGCGCGAAATAAAGGTGGAAAGGAACCGTAGACAGTCAGGACAGTTTCTAGTCATCGCAAGACCTTTTTTCCACATCAACAACACCGTAAATACCGTCTACGCACGGCAATTAGGCGAAGACGATATTGCCGATTAATGCAAGTGACTCCTCAACTTCAACGCCTCGCATTGTGAATTATGTTGTGTCGTTGAGTCGCTGTTCTTCGCATGGCAGCGACCATGTAGCATTGTATATTATGGCTGTATGCGTTGTACCCAGTTGCATAGTGTCGTACAAAGTTTCATAGCGTTTTATAAAGTTACATAGCGTTCTGTACATAACGTTTTACACATCATTGTACGCGTATTCTCGCATAGAGTTCACCAAGAACTCGAAGGCAGACGAAGGTTTTGTAATTATTATTGTTTTCTTTCGTTACATTTCCCACGTGCCGATGAAGCTCCTTCGCAAAGCTGGACAAATGTTCTGTGTCAAACTAACGTACCAGCCCGTGGCAACAATTTCTGTCCAATATCAGTGGACGTCGACGGAAAGTAAGCGCACAGGAAGACACACACGAACAACCGAGAAAGACACAGCACAAGCGCGTGTCTTTCTCGGCTGTTCGTGTGTCTTCCTTTGCGCTTATTTCCCGTCGATCTGGAATGCACCATCTAGCCCTTCTGAGGGTGTTGTTAAACTATCAGAGGACATGAAGACACACATTATTTACTGCATAAGTGTCGCAGTTTTTTTTTTCCAGCTCTGGCCGCCCTGAGCTACCATCCGCAGCGTCTCTTCGCGCGATGGTTTTGGCAACACGGAACACTCGCGGTGCTTCAATGTTGACGTGCAATCGCCAGAGATGTCGTCGAAGGTGCCCTATCTCCACCTGTCCCCCTGGTGGGAAATGAAGGCCGGCAGCGCTGCGATACGAGCAAAGATAGCAGCAGCCGCGCGTCCCCGATTCTTCGGCGCTTCTTCTACGCGACGTGATTGTGAGAGTGGTCCAGTCCGGCCATACACGCCTCTCTTGTGTCATGGTCTCGCTCAGCTGAGCCTGCATCGTACAACACGTGTGTGTCGGTCTTGATACGTCGCCGATAGTTTCTGTTAACGAGGACAGCGGCCGTGCAAACGTGATTAGCAGCGGCATGCCCATATTACTCCAAGCAAGAAAAATGTACCTGGGGTGAAGAAAGACAAGCTGGTCCTTTACTGCGCAAAGAGCCACACGCATAAGCCAGGGTGGGAGTTCCGTCTCCGTTTCAAGAAGAACAACATACTAGTAGAGCTATTATCAATAACGACGATGGCGATGTTGGTGGTGATGATGGTTACGTTCACTTTACCACTGAATAATAAGTGTAACTGGCTTTATTTAGACATACTTAGCCAGGAGGAGGAGACAAAGGAGAGGAAAGACAGGGAGGTTAGCCAGTGTAAGTACCGGCTGGCTACCCTGTGCTGGGGAAAGGGGTCAAGGGAATAAAAGGAGAAGGAAGAAGAGGGGAAAAAATGGGAAAAAAAGAGAAAATTCACACAGTAACGCGAAACTACGCGCTACAACGTTCAAAGGCGGTCGCACAATTCGCAGTTCCTTAAAAACTTCAACAAAGCCCTTAAGGCCTTGAATGCCGAAGCCCGTCTGGACCAATGTCCTAGAGCTTTTTCCTCTGTAAAGGGGCGATTGTCCAGCTTTGCGAGAGCGGTCACGAGCACTTTTCTTCGCACTGCGTAACGGGGACAGTCACATAGGAGGTGTTGAATCGTCTCCTCGCAGCCGCAGGTGTCAAGTAGGGCTGTCGGCCATGCCAATGCGGAATGAATAGGAGTTCGTGAATGCCACGCCGAGCCACAGGTGGCACAGAAGTGTTGCTTCCGCTTGTGGCAACCCTGGTGGTAGGCGGAGTTGCAGACGTGGATCCAATTTGTGGAGACGTGCGTTCGTGAAATCACTGGTGTTCCACAGATTCTGCGTAAGCTCGCTGGCGAGGGAGCGAAGACTTGTGGCTGCATCTGTTCTTGACAGCGGTATGAGTATAATCTGGGCACCATCATGAGCCGACCGGGCAGCGTCATCCGCACTGTCATTTCCTGAAATTCCACAGTGTCCCGGTATCCACTGGTAGATGATGTTGTGTCCCTTGTTGATTGCGTGATGGTGGAGCAGTCCGATGTCTGCTACTAGTTGCTCATTTGGTCCATGGTTGAAAGGAGACATCAGACACTGAAGAGCTGCCTTTGAGTCACATAAGATGGACCATGAATGTGATGATTTGTGAACTATAAACTCCAGAGCAGCACGGATAGCTGCGAGTTCTGCAGCCGTCGATGACGTAATGTGAGATGTCTTGAACTTGAGGGTGACGCACTCTGCGGGAATCACCACTGCTCCAGCTGAACTATTAGAGGATACAGAACCGTCTGTGAAAACATGGATGCGTCCTCTGTGCTGTTCATGTAGCACTGAAAGCACGGTTTGTTTGAGGGCGAAAGTGGACATCTCCGTTTTCCTTTTGATACCGGGAATAGCAAGAAGAGCCTGGAGTGGATGGAGGCACCACAGCGGTTGAGGTGGTCGTGCTGCAGGCGTGAAGGTTGACGGTAAAGTTCCATGGTTGGCGGCAATAATCTTGCTAAACGCTGAACGAGGTCGAGCGGCAGGAAAGGAGGCGAGATGATGCGATGGAAGGCGGGCGAAGTGCCTGATATGCATCCTTAAAGTGTCGACTTGAAGATACGTGTTGATGGGGTGGTCATGCGCGATGGCTATTGTTGCTGCCGTAGACGCACATCTGGGAAGACCAAGGCAAATTCGCAGAGCTTGCGCTTGTACAGATTGGAGGGCACGGAGGTTGGTCTTGCCGGTCCCACCCAGTACAGGTAAGCTATAGCGCAGGAGACCGAGGAACAGTGCGTTATAGAGTTGGAGCATCGCACTCACAGACGCACCCCATTACTTTCCCGCAAGAAATCTGAGCACGTGGGTTATCATGACTAATTTCCTTTTTAGGTAGGAGATTTGAGGACTCCAGGAAAGGTATCGATCTATTATCACTCCTAGAAACCGGTGCGTCTTCTCGTAGGCAATTGGCTGTCCATTAATTCTGATAACGTACGGTTTCATTGCTTTACGCGTGAAAGCGACTATAGAGCACTTCGCGCAGGACAGCTCCAGACTCTGGCCAGTTGTCTAGGAAAGGTGATGGAGAGGATGGTGCTGACGCGTCTAGAGTGGTATCTAGAACACTACAGGTTATATCCTGACGCCATGGCAGGCTTTCGACGCGGACGCTCTTCTATAGACAACGTTATAGATCTTGTCTCGTCTGTTCAGCACGAAAAAAGCCTCAGGAGACTGTCAGCGGCGATGTTCCTGGATGTCAAAGGCGCATATGACAACGTAACCCATCAAGCCATCCTGGACGCCTTGGGTGAGGTCGGCCTAGGCGGCCTTGTTTTTCGGTGGATATCCAGCTTCTTGAAGGACAGGTCATTCTTTGTGCAAACAGAGGACGGTGCGTCATCACAACGCAACACCTACCGAGGCGTACCACAAGGCGGAGCTTTGAGCCCCACTCTATTTAACCTGGTGCTAATCGACCTGGTCCATACCCTTCCGGAATCCGTCCATGTGTCGCTCTATGCAGACGATATATGCCTTTGGTCTTCAGGAGCGACGCGTCCTCAGGTGCGCGCCAGACTTCAAAAAGCGGCCACACTAACATCAGGTTATCTTCGAGCATACTTAGCCAGATATTGGCCTGCGAGGATGCGCATCTGGGGAGCGTTGTCCTCAAAGCTTAAATAAAAGAAGTTCGGCAGCATGCTGCGCTGCTGTAACACGTGAAACCGAAAGGCTGCTCCACACGGGGTAGTGAGTGAGTGAGTGAGTGAGTGAGTGAGTGAGTGAGTGAGTGAGTGAGTGAGTGAGTGAGTGAGTGAGTGAGTGAGTGAGTGAGTGAGTGAGTGAGTGAGTGAGTGAGTGAGTGAGTGAGTGAGTGAGTGAGTGAGTGAGTGAGTGAGTGAGTGAGTGAGTTGTAGGACTGGAGGGGTCAGACTTCTTGCAAGACAACGAGCCGCAGTGTGAAGTAAACGTGTGGAGCTATGGTCTAAATCCTCATCGACTCGACACGTGCGAGCAGCTAATGCACTATACCTAAAGGTTCTTTCGTTCTCTCTTTCTTTCCGTCTTCCTTTCTTTCTTTCTGTCTTTCGTTCATTCTTTCGTTCATTCTTTCGTTCTTTCTTTCTTTCCTTCGCTATTTATTTCTTTCGTTGCCTCATTCATATTCAGCTATTGTATCTTTGCTTGCTTGCGGGGGCATGAGCCATTCCTGACGATGATACTTTTTGTCTCACTGGACTAGACGCCGCTTTTTTTTCTGGTTTGAGCCACTGCAACGAGCCACTTAAGGCTTTCCCCTTAAAAAGCAATATACTTGCGAATCAGGCGAGTATTGAGCCTATGTGGTCCATCGTCTTCCTCTCAACGAAGCAAAAGAAGAAGAAGCCTGAAAAAAGATTAGCTATAAATAAGAGGCGAGTGTGACGTACGAGGCATTGCAGCGTTATAATCCCTATTTCCCCGTGTAGTTGTCGTCATCTATATGTATATGTATATATATATATATATATATATATATATATATATATATATATATATATATATATATATATATATATATATATATATAGCATGATGCAGCAGCACCATATATCGCAGCAGTGACATATAGTCCTCATTCTTAAATACAAAATTTTGCTATCGACGACCTGCTACTTCAAAGCGCATGGCGAGATTAAAGAAACAGCAAAAGAAAAAAATTGGCAGACGACGAGAAAGTAGCAGCCTAACATCAGAGTCCTTTTCTTCTGATGAAAGCGGAAACCGCTTGTCGAAGGAGAATGTAAGAATAACGCTTTGTGGCGCGGAGCCACTATCGACCTTGTTCAGTCTGCCAGGGTCTGCCATTCTTTTCACCAAGGTCGTGAAAGTGACAGTTCTCCTCATTCCGTATGCGGTGCACACTCCGTTTTCCGGGTAACCTCCGACCGCGTAGAAAGACAGCAATTCTGCGCGTTCAGTAGCATTAGCATCAGGTGGAGAAGTGTTGCGAGTTCCATAAAATCCCGAGAAAAAAAAAATTGGAGGACGCTAGAGCTTCGCCTGTAAGAGTGGAAGGCGGTAGCATTTAGATATCCCAGACTGCTTCTTACGCTTTCCGGCAACTACAGCTTATGTAACCGTAATGTTTACCGGGAAGCGCTGGCGCCGAACTCTATGCACGAAGGTGAGCTTCCTGGTAGAAACACGGCCTCTTGCGCGGGCCCAACGCGGAGGCTGTGCACAGCCGCATAAGAAAAAACTTACATCATTTCCAGGTTTATTTTATTGTTCATATTGTTCATATAGTCTGTGAAGAGTTAACATAAAAGGCACGCACTGTGGGTATTTTGTATCATGACATTTGTTTCTGGGCTGTCATTCTAAAGAAATTCCCAGGAATTACTTTGTCAAGAATGTAAGATAAGGTGTGAGCGACTTTAGTGATAGAATGGCGTGGTCATATAACCCCAATACACCGCATATCATATAGCAAGACGTGGCATATGCACATACCTAAATATATATGGGAATTTTCGCTCACGGGGACGCCGACATCGACACCGGATTTTCCGCAACATGGGGCCCTAAATGCTATCGCGTTAAAAGTGACCGCGATATCCACTCGTGTCATCACGGTATCCCGTGATGCACAGCGAGATTTCCACTTTCCGGAGCAGCATCATTCACAGGTAGTACCGATATTGGCTCACGAACCATGTTGTAGATATTGATTCTTTAATACGAAAGCATTATATGTCTCATTAGGCAGAAAAGCGGCGTTGTCCGCAACGAGTGGCAGGAAAATGTCATCATCAGCGTGGACTAAGGTAGATTAAGTTGCAATTAAGATGGAATAATGTGGATTAAGGTAGAGGTTTTTATTTAAGGTGATAACTTGGAGAAGTCACCATGCTCTTGCATTCAGATCCCGTAAGGATACTTAAGCGACTGGTAATTTTTTCAACCATTGCGCATACTCAAGAAGCAGATTGGCCACGCATCGATAAATGAAACGTCTAGCCACAAATAACCAAATTTAGGGGGGAAACAAGGAAATAAAAGTGCTTGATGAGGAATTTGGCAACAATTGAAAAACAAGTATGCTTAGCAGAATAACATCTTTTGTTTTAGCCTCCTTCTCTTATATATAATTCCTGTCCTCCAGCTTCGCAGAACTTGCTTCACTTCAGCGCAGCGCTGTTTTAAACCCTCTATGCCATAATTATATGTATTTTTATTAAAGATATAGCTTCAGCGTGTTCCCTGCATTGTTAGCATTAAGAACATACACCGGCAGGACTGATATTGAATTAGAATTTTTCCAGCGATTTATGTTGCCATTAGGAACACATCTTAGCTATTAAAAATACTTTAGCTACAACAACACAGTCGAGTGTATCAGCTCCAGCGTATATGGTTGGAAAATGCACAGCCGCTTGAGAAACTTGGCTGACATAAATCATCACTGCCAAAACGAATGAGAGAACCCGCTCCTTGGCCACATGTTGACTGGTCATTGTATCTATCGTACAACTCTTTCCTCCATAGCACACGTTGCGCATAACAGTAAACTTGAAAGTGTTAGTACAATTCAATATGTTTTGGGTTCAGTGGAAGGGATTTTCAAAGTCATTACCTTTATTGGCAGTTCTGATACTCAGACGTTTCCTTACGGTGCATGCATGAAGAGGTTATTGCGTGTTGCACTGTAGCATGCAGCGCCACCGCTGTCTCGTAGGGCAATGCTCCTCTCATCTGGAAGAGTGCAAAGCCAGGCTTGTTGGGAATGCATAATTAGACTTAGGGCACGAGAAGGAGTGGACACGCAGAGCTCGTGTTGCTGTGCTGTGCGGCTAATTACGTTTTTCTTTTTTCACCACGTGCTTCGCAAATGTATTCGCGATGCTTCTATATTTATTTATTTATTTACAATACTGCCAGTCTCTACTGAGACCATAGCACGTGGGCACTATAGATATGTACATATACAAAGAACACTGATAATGTTAAGTAATCAATACATGTATAACGTCAGTTTTGCACTTTAAACATAAGCAATTTCACTACAAAATGTATACGCCAGTAGATGGTTTAACAGCCTTAAGAGTGCTAAAAGAGAGTTTTTCGTGTTTACTCCTTCGGTTACACCTATTGAGCAGCCACTTTACTCACGAAAACCTGAAATAAGGGTGTGTGTGACAAGATATGTACCTGCGAGCTCGTTCAACGCACACCGCGAAGCCACTGACGCACGAGTACTGTAATCGATCGTTTCTTCAAAATTGCATGATTTAATCCAAACAACTGTGCTCTTGAAGGACGCGCGCGATCAAGGCGACTTTCGATTGAACTGTTATCGACTTCTGATCAGAGATTCATGCTTTGTCCTGCTTTCCATTTCACGAAGTGCATGTGGCTAACTCCCGAGTGAAGGCATAACGTTCTCCATTGTGAAGTATGCTGCCCCTACCACTACACACACGGAAAACTGAAAGAAACAAGAATTGCAGAGGAAGTGGAGGGTGGTGAGATAATCAGAGTACAACTCGTTTGCTGTGCTATCTCACGTGATTACGTCTGTTCCTGCCGCTACGTATGCACGGTCTGAAGAATGTGACGTCATGAAGGTCCGGACGCGCTGCGGTTACCGGTCTGCCGGTTTAAAGAAAACGGGACGGAGGGCTAGGAATGTCAAAGGAGCGCCTAGAAATCAGTCTCAGAATCAGATTTTATTACTACGTATACGAAGTTATTACAACATGTAATATACAGGCGATGTTATGAAGTAGTCGATGGTGCGGTCAATGACAAAAAGGTAGATCTAAAAACAGTATCCGTAATGTGCGTAAAGAATGCAAGTATTAAAATAATGACAATGACTAGTGAGCTGTGCTATGAACATAGCACACCACAAGGTTATTGTTGGGAGCCACGAAGGGCGAAGAATACCAGTGTCAACATGTATTCTTCTCGGTTTGCGTTATGCCTCTGTGTTTGGAAACATGGAGCTTCTTTAGGTATACTTGTCGCGTGATATGTGACAAATAAAACTTAATTTTTGGGTTTTAGGCGCCAAAACCACGATCCGAGTATGAGGCACGCCATAGTGGGAGACTCCGGATTGATTTTGACCACATGTCATTTTTATCAAGCACTCAGCGCACGGTACACGAACTTTTGCGGGTTTGTAATTTTGTCATTTCAGTAAATACCGCGAAAGAGAAAATACTCCCTCCTGTTACCGTCAGTTAAAGCGTCAGTTTTTCCTTTTAAAAATGGAATGTGTCTGAGACTTATTCAACTGCCTTGTTTTCTCCAAGCTCCCATGGCCATTATGTGGAGTTATGAGCAGGAGGGTGCGGCTATACTAGTATACACGTTCTCTCTCTCTCTCTTTTTTTTATCTTTCTGTTTTCTTTTACATTGAAGCTGTAGGTCTAAGATTCAGGGTTTCATGGCGTTTATGGGCAAAAACTATCATCATTTGGGCCGACCCTAATGACAGTGCAGAAAGGGTCCCAGGTCACAGGTCACGGCACATGCGTACTCCCGTGACCTGTAGCACGCCTTTGAACTGCTCTTGTCACACCTGGGACCCAAACTATCATCATCAGCAATGGTTCAAGCATCGACATCTTCTGGCACAGCTGGCTCCGTTGACGCTCAGCGTTCCAGCATAGAATTTCACTTCTGACGTCGTAATGCTCACTAAAGATGGTTTTTCTCTTTCTCTCGCACTGGGAAGGCCATGTTTAGGGGGTATGAGCCGTTGCTTAAGGGGGTATGAGCCATTCATTGTATCACGTGATGGACACATTTATTAACAGAGATGATACGCGAATGGGGTGAGCGTATCTATGGCGTCACGATGACCACACACTAGAACAATAAATATGTTCGTGCCTTGTTGTAGTTGTTGTTGCTGCTTCTGCTGCTGCTGTTGTTGTTGTTGTTGTTGTTGTTGTTGTTGTTGTTGTTGTTGTTGTTGTTGTTGTTGTTGTTGTTGTTGTTGTTGTTGTTGTTGTTGTTGTTGTTGCTGTTGTTGTTGTCGTCGTCGTCAGTCGTCGTCGTTGCTCCCTAGTGAAATGGCGCAACCCATTCAGGCGGATCAGACATAGAACTGTTGGCAATTCTTTAAAAAATAAATTAGGCTGAAATGAAATGAGTATCTTGCAGATGGGATTTAATGTGTCTACTGTTACAGATATGAATAATCAATTATCTATGTATTTTGTGGATTTTGTGAGCATAATAAGTGTTTAGAAGGATTCTAGCATGCAATTCATTTTGTCTTACGCAGAAAGATGCAGAGGGCTTCACAAACAATCCTGTGGCTGTAACCCAGTACGGTAGTCATAAGAAAATAATTACAGGAAGAGTCAATTTCAAGCCAAGCTTTTGGAAGGGTTCATCTAAAAATATTTTCCGCTGAAAACAGCAGCATGTCAAAAAGAAGCGTTGAAGAGATTCACTCTCACTGCATAAGGGGTACAAAGGCGATATAGCCAGACGAGACCTGTGGAGGTAAAAGTTCAGTAAGGGCACTCGACACCGTAGTCTTGCAATCGTTACTTCAATTTTTCTACAGGAGCACGATTTGTTGTTCCAAGTAAAACTGAGATGCGGGAAATCAGGTGTTGCTAACGATGACTGTCGGAAGCTATTTTTAGTCGTATATTTTGTAATAGCATATAATCGCGCCGCAGTGATGAAAGCTGACGTAGGTAAAATGGAGAATGTAGGACCATCGCGTGATGCTACTACGAGTGCACGTACATATTCGGTTAAGGTTAGACCTTTGTGGAGTGGCACTCACACTAAATGAACGAGACGTAAGTGTCTTAGGAGAAGAGAATATAGTTTCTAATGAATCTGACAATTTGGGAGGAGTGGTTAGCGAAGAGCAGACAAACAGGCAATCAGTTAAGATTGCGGTTGATGACAGAGATGATGGTAATTTGCGTAAAGCGTAATACAATGTCTTCGCCTGCTTTTTCTTCTGAGGCGGAAGCATCAATTGCTGTCACGGTCTTTGTATCCAGGTGTGCAAGGTGGTCTTCCAAAATACTATTCAGATATTGATAGAAAATATGTTTATCATTATTTGGAAAAATATCATCAAATTCAATTTTAGCGATTGGAACCGAGGCATTTAGTAAGACCATCTCGGATAGGTGAATATTTAATGGGTCCAATATTTTATGTATGAAAAAATAACTTGAGGGCAACGTGAGCGATACCACTGATAGTTAACAAATGAGACCGACTCATTAATGAAAACATATTGCGATCTCCTCTGTGGTGACGCATATATATTTAGAAAAGTTTGTACTGTTAGGATATGAAAGCGCTTGGGAAGGCAGGCGTGCTTCTTGATATAAGATTTCGTTAGCGACAAATTTAGGAAGCCTAAGACAGAAACAACATAATGCCTCTCTTTTTAATAGTACCAGAGGCCGAATTCTGCATGCAGGTCCACCAGAAAACAAAACGCAGCCGAACTCTATTATCGGTTGAACATACGCACATGCAATAGATCGTAATGAGAGTATGCCGGCGCAACCCTGATCGATTGCTGCTAAGTCTACGCAGTTTTCCTACTGTGCGTGTTCCCTTTTAGGTAACATGCTTTATATGCGGACTCCAATTAAGCTTTCCGGCGTACATTACACCCAACTATTTAAGTGAATTCCCTTGTGGGATACTGTCTTGTCGATAAAGAACCGAAATTAGCACAGGAGCGCTTTGAAGGAAAACTAGGACGGCGTAATTTCTTTTTCATATTAAGAGAGAGGTTAATGCTATCAAACCACATTTCTGGGAGGTTCATATAGGATTGTAGAGTTTGGTACAAAGAATGTAAGTCTACCGATGCGGCGAAAGATGCTATGTCGTCGGCGTAAAAGTACACATGCACATCCTGTTGGAAAGGTACAGTACTCAGTAAAACATTAAACAGCAACGGCGATAGGACTGATCCCTGTAGTAGACCTGTTGACTGTTGATACTTTAATGAAGACAATACGCGTCGAGAGCAGTAAAATTCCCCGCCTTTTAAAATTTCAAAAACCCACGCCACAACATACATTGGCAAACGAGCATTCTGAAACGCGTTTATTAGGCTTACATGTTCTACACTATCATACGCCTTAGTGATATCCAAAGTGACTAAGTCTGCACAGTTTTTCCGACATCGAGCTAGTTGAATACGACTTTATAGGTCGATATCGGCACACCAAATGGAGCAGCGACGTCTGAAGCCATTTAGCATGGGCTCAAAATCATGTTCTCTGTCAGCGGTCGTGTAAGATTCTTTCGATGAGTTTTACTAGGTTAGATGTAAGAGATATGGGCCCAATGTTATCTAATACGTAACCGGTACTTTGCTTTCTTTAATAATCGGATTACTTTTGCAAGTCTCCATTCCGAGGGAGTCCACGAATGTTTATAGAATGGTTTCCCATGGTATTGCGTGCGGTGATATCTTAAATAAAGTTTTTATTATTGTCGTAGTGACGCCATCAGGGCCTGACGCTGAATTAGGCAGTTGGCTTAGTACATTTTTCAGCTCCGAAACCATAACTTCTTCGAAGCCTTCACCATGAGTAGGTGGTGTAGCATGATTGGGCAAAGTCGACTTAAAGAGACATTCTAGATCTTTAGCAATATCTTCCAGTAATTTGGCCAAATCGCAGGTTGTTGGAACCACAGAGTCGACGCGTTTAATTGTTTACTGGCTCGTCAATTTTTTTTCTTCTCTTTCTCTCACCTCTGAACAGAACAGCAGGAGAGAGGACATTACCTCAGGCCAACCTCTCCGTGTTTCTTCAATAAATTCTCCTCCGTCTCTGTGTCTCTTCCTGCCCATTTTATTATGGCCGTGACAACTCGCCGACCATTATCTGGAAGCTAACATTATGAAAACGGCGTACCACGACGTCGTGAATGCATCTCTCGAGCCTATATTACACCTATCACGTTAAATAAACGGCAATTAGGGAAACTATACACCGAGCCGGCCCCTTCAAGCATACTGCACTCGAAGTCGCCAAACGTCCTTCAGTTTAGCCGCGGCTTGTAATGACACAGGAAGTAGAGCCAGCTCCTGTTTTCTAGAGAGCGATAAGAAGATAAGCGAGTGTTGACTTGCACGGAAACGTTTTTCCTTGAAGTTGGCCCGTTGTTTACATCGCGGTTCCGGCAAGTCGGTCGCGCGCAGCGCGGTCTGTTGTTTTCGTATTTGCACGTGCCAGACGGATGACGTAAGCGCTGCAACATAATGCGTCTCTCGTTTGCTGCAAAAGGAAGTTTGTGCCCGTGCTTCTCGAGTGGGAAACGTGGTGTAGTGACGTTGACAGACTTTTTTTTTTTTTTTTTTTTTGACGGGTGGTGGAAGGCACGTACTTGACCGAGGACGGAGAGGCTGAGAGGGAAAAGGAGGCTGAACAGGGCGCATAGTAATGCGGTTGCCGTCGTTTCCGCCATCAGACGGAAGAGTGAGCCAGCAAGCGTTTTATGGCAGTTCGGCGGCGCGTCCGACTATGGCGTAGAAAGTCATAGCTCTCTGTCTGGGAGTTAAATGCGCAAAACACTCGCAATATGGACCAAAATCTTGTTAAATCGTTGCTTCGCAGTCGCTAGCGAATAGGCAACTTAGCAAGGGTGCATCGGGCTTCGCGCTACTCAATTACCGCCTCTTCGCTCCGGCAGCTGGCGCTACGCGTCTTGCAAAACTCCAGAGTCTGACGTCCATAGACGTTGCATGCCAGAGTTCCCTTTATATATATATATATATATATATATATATATATATATATATATATATATAATATCTGCCGGTGCGAAGAGGCGGTAATTGAGTAGCGCGAAGCCCGATGCACCCTTGCTAAGTTGCCTATTCGCTAGCGACTGCGAAACAACGATTTAACAAGATTTTGGTCCGTATTGCGAGTGTTTTGCGCATTTAACACCCGGACAGAGAGCTATGAATTTCTACGCTATAGTCGGACGCGCCGCCGAACTGCCATTAAGCGCTTGCTGGCTCACTCTTCAGTCTGATGGCGGAAACGACGGCAACAGCGATAGCTCCGCGCGCTACGAAGAAACGCCGCAATCGACGCTACTGTGGTGTTGTAAATTGCCATGAACGTGAAGGACGGAATAAAAACGTTCAGTTTTACGATTTCCATCGCGATCGTATGAAGGGGAAAGGTGAGAGCGCTGGATACGGGCCGTTCAACCTGTTGGGTAATCGGATTACTTGCATTCCCCACAACACAGCGGCTCGCACGAGAAAGTGCGACAATTTTGTTCTGCTGTAATTGTGTTGCGTAGCCCTCACGGATGACCGTGGTAACCAAGCGAAAACTCAAGAATCTGCAGCCGCCACTTCGTTGGTAACAGAAAAAACAACGTTGCGAACCATCCTGCTTATGTGCCATCGATATCTCCACCTTTTACCAGACGTCCGCCTCCGCTTGACTCAACAAGTGAAACAGAGAGATTTGGCAGGTCAGCTTAACCAAACAATTTGGTTCGTTTATGAATTCAAAATCCTGTTCTAGAGCATAGTTGCATCGCGAGCTCATTTCTACTTTCGCTATTTTGTACGTCCGGCACCGATACAACAGGCACACTTCGCAATGTGCTGAGCCTGCTCGACTGCGTTTTTCAAATGTGAGCAATAAAGTTGCTGTAGGAACACTGGATGAGTGATTGCGAAGTAACGCACATGTGTAAATTAAAAGAAATGTCGCATTTATTGACATTTATTTGGGCGCGCTTGCTGCTCGAACCGTCTGCGAAAAGTTCAAATTAAGGTACTGAGCGATGCTGTAGCTCCTGCGAGAAAGAAAGAAAGACGCGGCGCGTAGGCACTGTAGGAAGCTTACTTTCGTTATGATCGCACTCTGTTTGCTGCCTTGGAAAACGTTTTCTATTTGCTGCCCTGGAAAAGGCTATGAAAGGATTTACTCTCTGTAAATAATTGCGAGACACAACATTACTACAAAATACATAAAAATACAGGAGATACTTAAGTCTTGTGTTCAGGACATATTCAATGTGAACCAATTTGAAATGCTTAGATTTTTAGGCTGATATGCCTATAGACAAACCTGATGCTCTCTGTACTTGCGAGTTGCAGCACGCCGAAATAACACTTGAGACTTTATTTTATATTGTACACGTACTTCGCCCTGCTGAGCTTCCTTTCCGAAGCATGGATGGGTGGAAGAAGCTTTCCAGGTCCTGGATTTTTAGGAAACCGGGCCTCAATACAAACGAAAGAAAGGTCCATTGTGGCCTATGCACCTTCGCTTCCGGACAGCTCCCCATGCACTACTCAGTTCGCGCCAAGGCTGCGATGGGGGCGCTGGTGACGGGTTTTTCCTAAAACCCCTTAAACTTCGTAAAGTAGTGACACTCTCCTCCTCCGCCTTCACCTCTCCTCGCTTCTCCTCTTTTTCAAGCTCCCTTCTCGACCGTGGCGCCGCCTACGATGCTCGAGCGCAGCAGACGACCTTTCGCAGAGTGAATGCACGCATAGCGAGGCAGGGCTCTTTGGGCGTTCACGTTGGCTTTCCAGCTCCGCGTAACTTCGTGTACAGCATAAAATTTCTAGTCGGATGGTTATACAAATTCAGTAACGGCAGCTTTTGTTTCATTTTTTTGATAACTATTTCTTAAAAAATTATCTGAAGGAGTGTTAACGCTGTGTGTTGACGACTGCGAATGTATCGCGCGCCCTACAATTAGGTACGCAACATTTGTCAAGGGCTTGTCGCAAGATCTTGACTTCCAGCAAGCCCTCAGCCTAAAGAATCTGCGCCGCCCTTACCATGTGAATTCGCGGCGCGTATCAGCTATGACGTACAAAGGCTGACGGAGGTCACTGCTCTGAAGGTTCGAAAGTGTATTACAAGCTACAGTGCCGCCAACGTGCGTGCTTGCCAATCTAAGCGCGCGCAAAGGCTCAGAGGTGGGCGCTGGTGCTATTATGTTTCTCGTGTCTCAACGTCGACAGAAATACCGCGGCCGATCATCGAATCGAGACTCTGCGTACACAAGGAAATAAAATAAGTTTTTAGCATTCGTGCGCGAAGCGGGAGCGCGATAACAATGCTTGACTAAATCTCAAACAAGACCACTGTGGGCTTCAGTAATTGTTTTCAGGTTAATGACTTATCACGAATAACACTTCATCGTGCGTTGGTTCGTCCGTTTACTGACTGACGTACTTGTCACGAACCGAGCTGCACTGAGGTGCATGCGTTGAGGACGGTTGCACTCCCTCCGAAGTAACATTTGCGAGACATGACTTTATTAGGGAAGTCATGATCGCGCAAAGGATCCCCCCGCCATGACGCAGCCAAAATTGCGGCAAGTGAAATGTTTTATCTATAGGTCAACATGATATGAAACGGCATTCGAGCTGCAAGTTAACAGTTTATTTTCATCATAGATGCATTACAGATTTGCTTTTGCAGTCACAAAAGACGTGTGCACCATTTATTGTCTCATTGCGTAAATAAACGCACCAGTCTAGGAGTCCTACAGCAAGCACGTCTCAATTAGGCAGAGTGACTGTGGAAACTAATAATGGAATGAACGAGCAAGCGAACGACTATACGAGCGCGCGAACTAAACGAACGAGCTAACGACTAAACGAACGACTGAACGAGCGTGCGAACGAACGAGCGAATGACTAAGCACGAACGACGACTAAACCAGCCAGCGAACGGGCGGGCGACCGCACGTTTTCTTTGCAAGTGCTCCACCGCCGCATCTTAAGCTTCACACACTTTAAAGCTCACGCGAATTAGCACATACGTCTCAATTACCTATGATGCTGTCGCTCGGCAACGAACGCACCGCGTAACACGGTTTCGGGAGAGCACGCACGCTTTTCATCGGTGCCTCTGTATCGCAAATCCACCGGGCGACCGCCGACGAGGAACACGAACAAATGAGGCGAACAAAGCTATTCTATCTAAAGAAGGCTAGTAAGTAACCACAAAAGGCAGAGAGCTGCTCTCCTGAGGCGCTTTCATGATCGAGACTGAAATTTTGTCAAAAGGACTGCGCTGAATCATAAAAATTTCGTAATCATGTTATCGCACGCAACCTCGCGTGCCCACGAACTCAAGCCGGTTGGCGTACAAAACGATTAAGCGCACCAAATACGACTAACACGACCACGTAGTGCGTATATAAACAAAGGCGTTGCGTAAAAATCGTGTTAAAGCGTGCGTACAATTGACAACATGCACAGTGAACTGTGCGATATCTACTACGTTATTGCCCGCAGCACCATACGTAAGCCTGGCACATACTATACTCTGAGAGACTCACAACTTACCTCGCATAGTCGCGCGGAGAAAGTTGGTCGGAAGTTCTCCCTCCCGATTTGGTGAAGCCATGTCTTTCTTCTTAACCCGTCGCGCTTACCGGACGGTATCGCGAACTGATTCTTGCCTTTGCTAAAACTATATTGGCATCCGAACGCGCAGCAGGTCACGGTCACAGACAATGACGTGAAGCGACGTCGCACTTGCCACAAAACATCCTTCAAGGAGTTCGCAAAATCAAAACAACACAGAATAGGAACGGAAGTAATGGCGCCAACAAGCGCCGCTTCTCGAGCAAAAATGGCGCTGAAGCGTGAATGTAAACAAACGAAGCCGGCGCAAGGGGCCACGTGATGCAATTAGGCCAATAGCGACGCGGCGTTGGCTTCGTTCAGAGCGCTCGAGGGGCAGGCGGCATTCTTCAAAGCGTGGTACTACTTTCCAAAGTTTAAGCGGTTTTAGTTTTTCTGGAGCGCCGCCTGGGCAGAGCCTGAGGTCTATAGGAGTGGGAGCCAGCGTTTCAACCGGCATGTGATTGTTAGTGAGCGCACAAACTTGCCTTAATTTCGTTCTTATGGCTTCAAACAGCTTTGTGACTTTGCAAACTGGTCATTTTTCAACGAGACATATTGCGTTATAAATGCAACACTCGCACGAATACTCTTATGGCCTTCTGCATTTAGGAATACGCAAGTGCGCAGGCCGATGAAGGAGGATGGCACGCCACGGTGGCTCAGTGGCTATGGCGCAGTGCTGATGAGCACGAGGTCCATTTTATTATGGCCGTGACAACTCGCCGACCATTATCTGGAAGCTAATATTATGAAAACAGCGTTCGACGTCGTTGCGAATGTATCTCTCGAGCCTATATTGCACCTGTCACGTTAAATAAACGGCAATTAGGGAAACTATACACCAAGCCGTTCAAGCATACTGCTCATACTGAGCATACTGTTCAAGCATACTGCACTCAAATACTGCGCGCTCGGTTTTCAACAGCCACGACCCCATATTCAGTGGGGGGCGCAATGCAAAAAACGGTTCTGTGCCCATTATTTTAGTTGCGCCCGCCAAAGATCTGCAGGTGGTCAAAACTAATCTGCAGCCCTCTGCTACATATGGCATCCCTCCTAGCACAGTGTGCAGTCTTGCGACGTTAAACGTCACAATTAAGTTTTTACTCTTTGTTATCGCTTTACTTTTATTTGTATTGCTCTCTCCTCGAATTTCTTTCTTATCTTTAACGTGCGCTTATCATAATTGTTTTTTTTTTTCGTTGGGATGAACTTCTTTTTTTTTATCAGTAGCACCGATTCCCGTACTTTTCGTTGTTTAAGAAGCAACAAAGGCGGCTCTTTTCTCGCAGTTAAAACGACATTTCAGATTTTTGCCGTGTTTGAATTTTTGTTATCCAATAGGAAATCTGAGACTTCTTCCTCGCACTTGAACCACCGCGCCGTCGCCATGTCGACGAGACTTAATAAAGAAAGTTACCTTGTACGCGGTCAAAAGAAAGTCGAACGCTCCGGTCTCCTGGGTGGCGCATTTCCGAGGTCGCGGATTACGATGCACGATTGTACCTCCCCATGATACTATGATCATGTCACAACACTGGGCGCGAGATAGCGTTCAGTCAGAGGGACAAAGAATTGAAGAAAGAAAATGAAATAAACACAGCGTTGCATTAATCTCCATTAATGCATTACCATTACCTCCATTACCAGCGCGGTAATGCAAATGTCGACTATAGTTTAGCTGCCTTTCGAGGTCGCGTTTCGAAGTCGCCGACGCCTGCGCCAGTAAAACAGGGACACCGAAGGAGAAACGACGTTATCATTACCCACCCCTGAGATGCGGCGGCCAATTATCTATCAGGGCAGGAACCGCCACTTGGCCTCGCGACGCACTTCGCACCAGACGAGCGATAGATAATTCAGCGATTTTAAATCTTAAGAAAAGGGGTCGCCGCGTATGAGAGTTTGCTTTGAATGACCAAAGCAGCGCGGTGCGAAAGATCTTCTTGGTGCCAAAGAGAGAGGGAGAGAGAGAAGCAATGACTCATTCCACTCTGTGAAGGTGGTTGATCAGCGAAGCGGTTTAGCACACGACACGGAGATGACGCATAATTTTGAACGAACGTACGAACTCATATATATTGCCTTGATGGGCGGTCATCGTGATGAAAGGTACGCACACTCATTTTTTGTCTTGATCGGTGGTCATTACTTCCCTCGTCACTGCAATCACATTCCTTGATAATATCAAATCGATGCACGTATGCCGCTGCGTGGTCGGTTGGCCCGGATCGGTGCGGCATCGCAAGGGATATGTCTGCAGCACGGAACGCGTAAACCGCTCCCTTTTCGGTACCGACACATTCACATTGAAATCATCGAAAACGATAACAGGGGCAGTGTCATCGCAACTAATTCACGCAAAGTGAGTCGTCATGAACCTTAAGTGACTACGAGTCATTGCATATTTTGCTTGCCTGTGTTGGTATGAGCCATTGATGATGACACTTTTCGACATACTTTTCTGTAGGCTGCATGCGTCATTAGGAAGAATTTAAGCACTGTTCGCTTCACTTTGCAGAGTGCTTGTAGCCTCTGCCTTACGGGGCTATGAGCCATTGCATTTTTGGCTCGCTTTCGGGAGGATGAATGCTTACGGGGATATGAACCATTGATGATGAAATTTTTTGTTCACGGAGAACAAAAATGCCCGGAACCCTAGCCATATACAGCTTCGCTGTAAAATTTAATTACAGATCAGCAAGGAGGTCGGCCTGACTGTCGCACAAAGTAATAAAAAGAGCATTGTATGTGCTGACAGCGTTCCCAGCGCAAACGATGAAAGCGAAATGGATGGGCCGGACTTAACTTGTTGGACTTAACGGGTTGGACTTAACTGCTACAGTTAGGTTGGAATTAACTGTTTGAGTTGACTGCGTCAATTAGGTTGATCAACAACAAAGTGGTGCTGTCTAATTTAAAGGAAGAATTACCAGAGATGTGTAAAGTGTGATATCTGCTGCTGGATCCAAGTTATGTATTTTTTCCTTATTTATCCTTTCTTTTTCTTTAATTTCATGGAGCCTATGTAAGAAATTCACCTCACTATATCTGACTATTTCTTTTAATCCCAAAAATTCAAATTCACATTCGCATTCAAAAATCAGTCCAGCGTTTGCCCAAAGAGTGCATACACAAATACGCGTGAAGTGCGAAATAAATTTATGATCGAATTTAATGAACCCAAAGAGAATGTGAGCTATAGGTGACACTGCAGCAGAGACCTGCGAACCAATTTCGGTGATCTGGTGATTTTTTTTTTTAGATAAATATAAGCAGGCGAGTTGTCGCCGTTTTCTGGAGACCGCTGCCCGTTTTCGTTTGATCAGTAATATAGGATAAGAATAATGGGGAGGTATTCTGTAAGACTCCGCCTAGTGGATATGTCCATTTCGTCTGCTGTTGAAGTTATAATTGGCTGGGCTGGGCTGCACGTCCGCAGCAGCTAGGCGCCACAGCCAATCAACGCTTCAGCAGCAGACGACATGGACATGTCCGCTAGGTGGGCTCTTACGGAATACCTCCCCTGGTGTCCTTCTACGGCCCCCTTAATCTAAACAAACGAACGTTTCAGCAGCCAGCCGCTATCAAAATGCACGTCCCTGCTGCCGGAATCGAGTTGGCAACCTCGCCCTCGTCGGGCCAACGCCGGTGTCGCAGAACCACCGCGGATATGCCAGCATGGCGTTTCAGTGTGGAAGGAGCTGAAGCTTTCACCTAAAGCTTATTTTCTTGATAGCTGTGTTTTTTGTTAAGTAGACAGCTTTTACGTCCGAACTCTCCACGTTATGGCAGCGAATGAGCAGCGGCAGTGGCAGCAGCTGCAGCAACGAAACTGCATGTAACTGTTTCGTAAAGGAGCTTTTGCACTTGCTTTCTGGTTCTGCAGCTGAAGGCGGCCTTGAAGGACGTTTGGCAAGAGCAGTTCACCGACGCGTACCTACTGCGATGGCTACGAGGTGAGTTGCTCAAGAGATCGGTACGCCAGCACCCCGACGGCTTAACGAGAGGAAAGTGAGGTTAAGAAACGGCGTCTATGGAAACCTGTCTTACTGGACGCCCACCAGTTAAACACACCGATGAATTCTTTATATGCAGCTCTCAAGGCTACGAATTTATTAACGTGGGGCCATTTGAGGCAGATGTACGAACAAAGGTGTTTTCTGGCTGAACAGCAGCATAAAAGGACGGACGGGGAAGAACAAGAGGAGATAGGGAATATAAGACCCAACCTCAAGTATGCGCTCGTACGGCGCCCACATTCATGTTTTTGCCGACGCCTTTCTTCTTTCGCTGATTTTAGCCGAAAATATCAGGCCAGCTATATATAACTTAGGGATATGTATGAAGCCTGCGTTCGTTTTGTATTACACGGGGTCGACATATCAAGAAACAAAGACCGTTTCTAGCTGGCTCTCTTAGTTAAACGTTTACGAATGGATATGTGGGCGCCCTCAAGCGGTCGCCGGTTAACGCTTCTTACATCTGCGAGACATCAATCAGGCCTCCGGCAATTACATCTGCAGCAAGGGACCCTCTGAAATACAACATTGTTAAACGTGCATGTGCGTTCTGGGGAACAGAGCCCGAACCAGTTTATGTCGTGCTGAGATAGCAAGTATACATGCTTTTCGTCAAGCACGGCCAGTGTCTTCACGTGCGCATGGCAGAAAGCACGCAATCAATAAAAAAAATAAATTCGATTCTAGGATTTTACATGCCAAAACCTTAATCTGATTACGAAGCACGCCATAGTGGAGGACTCCAGGTTAATTTTGACCAACTGTTCTTTAACGTGCGCCCATTCCACGGTACGCGGGCGTCTATGCATTTCGCCCCATATCGAGATGCGGCCGCCGCGGCCTGGATTTGATCCCGCGACCTCGTGCTTATCAGCGAAACGCCAAAGCCACTCAGTCGCCACAAAAAGCCGCACAAAGTACGCAATCAATAGCCCGACAGAAAAGCCGGCTCACAGATACAGCGTAAGTTGAAGTCCAATATTGGAACAACACTTTTGAGACTTCGAAGGCAGTCACTCGGCAGCCTTCCGGTCGTTCGCACGTTGGCAGCAGTTTTAGGTTTTTGTTGACTGCATGCAGAAGCCTCCCATTCGGACCTCGATGTATGGCGTACTTCCCGAACAAGACGTCTAGCCTTAGCACTTATAATAACTCACTCGCTGTTATAGAATAAACTGCGAGTGAGCTGATCACGCTACAAGTTCAAACCAATTTAAACAGCTATATATAGCCAGCATCTGAATAGGTGTAAACCTTGTCATGTGTCTGCATCTTTTCTAGCCCGGGACCTCGACGTGGCCAAGGCCGATGACCTACTGCGCAAAGTGAGTGACAACTACAGAACCGGATGTGCATACAGTCGTGCCACTTTCTGCAATTTCCTTGTCATCCGACGCCGTGCGTTTTCGAATTTATTCCAGAGGTTGTGCTCTGAGCATAGCTTGGCCAGTGTATAATGTAATGGTTCTACTGCAGCTCTTTCTCTTTCTTTCGCGTTTTTTATGTAGTCCGAGCGGTGTTTCACCTACGTTAACTCTACGAGGAGTGGAATCGTGCGAAATTTTTTTTTTTACATCGGCCATTATTTCAGGAAACCATTTTTTTTATGGCGTATAACGGAAAATCTTCACCGCCTGGATATTTGAAACAATCGTAAGGCATATGTTTTCCTTATCAGAACGCACGCACGCACTCAAAAAAGAAAAGTGAATTATGTGCACTTGCACCTGACGTCTAAAAGCTGAAAACTACGCGCACGGGAAAGCAAGCCACTGTCCAAATAGTTTCATTGTCTTTCGGCAGAACCTGCGGTGGAGAGAGGAGAACAGGATCGACAGCCTGGTCGAGCGCTACGAGTGGCATCCGGTGAGTGACGGTTTCCCGATTCTTCTTTTTTTTTTATACATGTAGCTTGCAGCGGCAGTGTCGTCGGCACTATCCAAAGCCTGATTGAGCTGTCAGCGAGCCCAAGGCAATCGTCGTACAGCGATGCGCTCGGAAGGCTGGGCACGGACTTAGCATGAGCTGGCAATGATGATGATGTAATGATAATGATGATCATGATAATGTTGATGACAACGACAACAACGACGATGATGAAAGGCGTTGGGGAAACGGTCGATGTCGGCAGGGCCTGTTACCGCGGAATGCTCTCCTGCACGATTACACCATGAGGGTTATGCACGATACTGCTGCAAAGACATACAGCGCTCGCGAGACACTGTATACCTCTGCTGAGGGACGGAACCACTGTTCAAAGCTGCTCCATTGCCCTGGAACCTTTTTCAGAAAACTGAGCTTCTATGGGACTCTCACAGCGGGTGCTTAATTGCTGGGGAGGCTGCTGTGTAGCGCGCTGGGCAACCAGTCTGAACCGGCAATAGCTGCGTCGTCGCGTTAGTCAGTAGGTGTCTTCATTCCTTATGCGAACGCCAACGTGCAGGCAGATCCTACGTAAGGGCAGTACCGGTACAGGTCTTCTGAACAAGTCTGGCCAGTAGCGTCTGATCTCTCGCTGGCTTTTGTGAAGGTTTGTCGTCCCTCCCCCCCCCCCCTCTTGCCCTCACTAAACCGGGCTCCTATGGGCTTTTTCGTGAATAATACTGTATGGTGCAGGTCGGTGACACAAATAAATAAGGTTACGCTATACCACGACCTATGGCCTGTAGGCGGGCTTAACTGTGGGTGATTTATGAAGAATTTGGAAGCAACAGGCTAGCGGCTACTTCTTTACTCTTTTTGGAGGAGAAAAAAATGTCACACATCGACGCAAACGATAAATAAACTGCAAAAAGTTGATAAATGAACAAATCAATAAACGCGCAACAAACTCTAACAGTTTGAGCACATGTCCGTCAGAATCAGAAAGTCTTCACTGCAATAAACGCTTTCCTTTAAAGGACATGGAAAACGTCATGGTACAAGTCCACATAGTAGTGAATTTGATAAAGAGGTCTATACCATTATTTATTATGCTTGCCTTCGCCTTGTTGTCGAACCCCTTTGCCACTGATCTCTCTATGGCAAGCCTTTTACGTCACGGCCAAAGAGCGGAATGATGCGTCGCCATGTTCGTATATGCGTTTCACCATTAAAGCCTCATATACGTTTCGTAATATTTACGCCTAAAACAAGGCCACTGTTTCGTGTCATTTTGTTGTGTTCTTGTGTAGGGCACGAATTTGCACATGGACATAGCCGGCATGCACACAGAGAACTTTTTTCGCATCGTACCATTGTCAGAAATGAAGATCCTTGGACCATGGCCGCACGCATCGATGTCACATAAAGCCACGAAAGCGTTAGTGCAGCAAAGTCTACGGGTCTTGGGCACCGCTGGTACACTCTGTGCGCACCTTCAAATTTGCGCGAAACTGCTCTCTCTCTCTCTCTCTCTCTCTCTCTCTCTCTCTCTCTCTCTCTCTCTCTCTCTCTCTCTCTCTCTCTCTCTATTCATCCCTATACCTCCTTCCCCCAGCGTAATGTCGCAAATCGGACGTGCTTCTGCTTAACATCCATGCCTTTCCTCCCCTCTATTTCTCTCTCGCTTTCTATTTTTGCATCGTCACTGTGCGAAACAGAAACGACTGTTTTTTCTTAATCTTATGCGTCTAAGGAAGTACTTTTATTTGTCTTGGTACATATTTTATATCATTACACTTTATGTCAAAATTATCTATAAGTTGCTTCTGGTGGCGTTGCGAGCTCCGTATAGTAATGCGACGCATGTTGTACACTTCCTCGCAGATCGTTAAGCAGTACTTTCCTGGCGGAATTTTCAACCATGATCGGGATGGCAGCCCAATATACTTCATTCCAATAGGCAGCGGTGACTTCAAAGGTAAGACGAATCGATACAATTTCTGCTAAAGAAAAAACTCACCTGCAGCGCTTTAACGTGATAGAAAACAGGGCAAATAAGTACTGGCTCGTGGTTAAAGCTAACAGCGTGCTGGTGATAAGGACAGAGGCGAGCGACACAAGCGATCTATGAACAGGAAATATCTTGCGGAAACATTTTTAATGTACATATGTTACTGTTTACGCGCCTGCAAGTCAACGAAGTGAACATCGCAGTCAGGTAAGCTACGACATTAATACGCGCCGTATGCAGGTGAACACGATTCATAACATATGGCATTAAAATATTCATTCCGCATCTTTTCTTGGCATGGCATAAGCTATAACACGCTCTGAACAGCAGAAACGCTTTGTTCTCACTGAACATCGTTCACCGGGTGTATTTTCTTACATACTTCTTATCATTCCTTTATGCTTTATACTTAAACAATTTATATTCTATATTTTCTTCTGTAATGTACTACCAATAGATTGTTCATTATTTTTTTATTTGAAGGAAGCCCTCATATCATTCGCACGTTCTAGTTTTCCTCTTGCGTGTCACACCCTTCTGCAGTGTGCGTTGACCAGACCTATAGTCAGACGGCCAGTCACCTTCGTTTTGTTTGGCCTTGCAGACAGAGCATTGTCTCGCAAACAAATAAACTAAGTAGCGCTACGCTAATATGGGCCCCATACACTTTCTCCCGATATCGGCTAGAAGTAAAACTGGCGCTGAGGTATGTATGGGCAGGGCCTCGCATGGGGATATGCTGTGATGTGGCGCCTTCGGATTGGCATCGTTCTCAGAGAGCCAGGACAACATCAAGGCGCACCAGGCTGGCACTGCTTCGTATGTTATAATGGTTTATTCTCTTCTGAAATAGCACGTAAAGAGCTTTCTTTGTGTGTGTCTGAACTTATGTCTTAATGTACAACTATACGAAACGTAAAATTTACCAGAGGGTCCTTAAATTTGGAGCACGGACAACAAGCTTGTCGCCGTGCGACAGCTTGTTGTCTATTTGTTCTTTTTCCCTTGGTCGGCACTTCAGGTTCGTAAAATTTGCTATCAGAAGTAGCATGGGTGAACAAAAATTGTTTCAAAAGATTTTACTTGAAAGAAAGCTTTATCTGCGCAGCCATAAGCATGTTTTAGGCCAAGCCACGTTCTAGAGATGAACGTGAATGGGCATGATCGTTGTTATGACGACAGTAGACAACATGCTGTTTGCTACGCGCAAGAGTGGAATGCGATAACTACGCTGGGAAGGTAGTCGGAGGAGAGTTCCCACGCGATGCTGGACGCTGTTAATTTTCCCGTAACGAGTTTCCCTGGTCATAGAAGAAGCACCACAAAGGGAAGAAAGAGTTGTCACTCCGGGCGAGGCAGAGACTGTATAAACGAGACCGACAGGCACAGTAAACATGGAAGAACTGAGGTTTATTGCTCACGCACCGAAAGTGCTCGAGCTCGTTGCCAGACTGGCTGGTGTACATCGTCTTGCTTTAGTGGTTACCGGTATATCCTCTTTTCTTTAACATTGAAAGCTGGCTGTACAGGACGGCTAAGTCCTGGTAGCCAAATCGGCGGGGAGGTCTTCTGACCCTTGATCACCTTCGGCTTGTTTCTGCAACAACCACTCCAGTCGGCCCAGGAGATGTTGTATGACGGTGTTATATATCTGTCTCTGCTGCTACACGTGGGGCCTGCTCTGCTGGCTGCTCCCTTGCTTGTTTCCTGGATGACCCTCTAGGCTCATCTGCCCCACACACTCCAGCTAGCCTAGGAGATGTGGGAGGAAGGAATTCTATGGCAGCTCTTGCTTCCACTACTGGCGAGGATGCTGTACGCAGTTCCAGCTGTCCGGGCTGTTCAAAGTCTTCCGTTGCTGCTGCTGTTGATTTTGCCTTCGCTAATGGAGTGTCAACGCTCCTGAAGGCCCGCTGAGCTTCGGTTGCTCCCTGCAGCTCTGGATGATTTCCCGCGCCTCCGGCGCTACGTCCTGTACGAAGAATCTGCTGTTGTATTGAGTGGAGCGGTTCTTTCGTTTTCCAGAAGTCTTGGCGGTTACTTCATCCTGAACCAGGATAGATTGTAGAAGTGGTAGATAACTGCTGAAAGCCTAGAGGTTAGGCATTTTCGCATTGCTGTTTTGGAAGTAGCCGGCGCTCGAAAGGATCATGGACTTGCAGAGGCGGCAGAAGCCGGAGCTGTTGCTGTTGCGTGAGCAATTAGGGATGGATATAAAAGGTTTGGCACGAAAACCCATGAACAGACAGGGAATAATTGATTTAGAGGCCGTGAAGCATGGAGCCTCATCGAACAAAAAAGGAAGAGCAGCTCAGACAGCAGCGGTAGCGGGAAAGAGAGAAAGAAAGGCAGGAACATGAAGCAAAGAGGCTGGAGCACGAGATGAAGCATTGCAAGTTGACACTCGAGTTGAGTAATAGGTCGGGCAATTGTCACTAGCAAGTAGTACCTCCTCTCAACAAGACAGATTTCAAGATGTCCAGCTACATGCAGCCATATGTGGTATCAGGGGATATCGGTCTGTATCTTGCAAATTTTTGACGAACGTGGGAGAAATTATCGTTTGAGCGAGAAACATGGTCTCAGAGGCTACTGACAGTTCTGCCCTGCGAGGTAGAAGCAGCCTGCGCGGCTCAGCAAGGAAACAAGCGCGACTAAGACGCATGCTTACCAGTAGCACTTTGTAATTTGTGGTCAGCATCGCATGAATCCACTGGTTTCAGTGCCACCGAGTTTGGTTTACGGAAGGTCACTGCGCTCACCTTTGTGAATGGTGCGGGAAACGTGGGAAAGGCGCAAAGAAGACCTTAGCGCGATGGAGTTCGTTTTGAATCTGCTGGAGCGTCTGCATAACGCTAAAGAAATTGTGGAGGCTATCATGAAGTCAGCTCAGCCTCGATCCAAAGTCTATTATGATAGGAACGCCCGCTAGACGACGTTCGTGTATCGACGACAAGGTAATGTTAATAAGAGCCGCAGGGCAAAACAGGCTCGAAGTGTAGTTGGAAAGCCCGCTGAAGTGGTTGCAGTGCTCTCTGACACCGACTACATGATGAAAACCCAAGGGGAAACGTAAAGAGGTGCGCATTTATCATAGTAACCTAATGAAACGCTACGTGCAAAGAGGCAGTGTGAATATGTATCTGAACCATCCTGAAGAGGTGAAGGACAATCTGGTTTGTCTAAGTGGAGGGGGAAGTAGCGCCCAAGAACTCCTGAAGAGGACTGAGACGAGAGAGGAACTAAAGGAATCCCAATTGTTTGATCTTGGTGAAATTATAGCAGAGGTTGATGAATGCTTCGTCGACGCACTGCGTAGAACTGATTTGACTGAGCACGATACTCAGCTGACATACAAGAAGCCAGTGCAATCAAAGTGTTATGGATTCTTTCCTAGGCAGAGAGGAATCCTCGACAGGAAAGTGAAGCGCATGCTCGAATTAGGAGTAATGAAGCCCTCCGAGAGCGAATACGCTTCACCTATGATCTTGTTGGAAGCTCCGGGTAAAGCAGACTATGCAGACTATCGGAAATTTAATGCTCTCACCAAGAGTCAAGTGTATCCAATTCCAAATAGTGAGAAGAGAGTGAAAGAGGCGAGTTGAGCAGCCTATGCGACCTTACTCTAGGGTACTGGCAAGTGTCGCTCACTCAGCGAGCCAGCAGATACGCCTCATTCGTCATACCAACAGGCAGCTATGAGCTGGCAATGATGAGCTTCGTACTCCAAAAATGTTCCCTTTTTTGCTTTTCACGCCTCATGAATAGGGTTTTAAAAGGTTGTGAAGCCGCAATACCGTGAATCGGTAGTCTGTAGTCAGTGAATTTGAGTCTGTAGTCTCGGTCGTCCGTGTCGTTTTTCGAAATTAACACATAATATACCGACTGTACTAAACAAATATAAGCACACAGCTACGCTAATAAGAATGGTTTGCGTGACTACTTTCTTTCTTTATAGTGCATTCAAGCGTAAAATGTCATTTTTATGCATACGTACGATGTGTAATGTTTGTTGTGTATAAAGACTTCAGTGTATATATCATGTGAATGCTACTGCCATGTAAGGGACCCTGAGCCTCCGTCAAGCTGCTGCGACAGCTTTTTGCCCAGGTGTCCCTCCAGTTCCTTTTTTTCTGGTAAATAAAATTGATTGATTGATTTGCCGTACCCTACTTAGATGACATCGCAATCTTTTCTGATTCATGTGCAAACCATTTGGTGTATCTCAGCCTTTTGCGTCAAGCTGTGCTCACCGTAAAGGCCGAGAAGTGTTCTCTTGCAAACGCGACCACGAACTACCTAGGTCACCACATAGGTCAAGGCTTTAGGAAACCTAGTGAGGTTAAAATATCGGTAGCAAACTATCCTCGAGTTAAACTAAGATGGAGATTCGAGTATTTTTGGGACTCACTGGGCATTATAATCATTACTTCCAGGATTATTCAACTCTGGCAAGCCCCCTGACTGATGCTGCACGCGGGACAGAACCTACAAGCGTAGTCTGGGATGAAAAGAAGGAAGCTCCTTAAGCCTGAAGGCTGTATTCATTTGCCTTCCGGTAATGCGAGCTGCCGATTTTCACCGAGAATTCACGGTCCATTGTGATGCGAGTGATCGAGGACTATAGGTGCTGTTCTCTGCCAAAGGGATGACGACGGTAACGAACATCCTGTGTTCTATCCGAGCCGACAGCTGAGCTCTCGTGAGACAGCGTACTGCGTGTCGAAAAGAAAATGTGCTTGTACTCTGTGGGCCATTGAGAAATTGCAATGCTCTCTTGAGGACGCCCAATTCACCATGGAGACGCGCCATAGTCCCCTGGCCTGGCGGCAAACTGCGACATCACAGAACAGTCGCTTCATGAGGCGGAGCGTCATTCTACACCAATATCGCTTTTATATAAAGGGCAAGAAGAGCAAATTGAATGGAAACGCCGGTGCACTTGGTCGCTCTTTCAAAGCGGCCCCGGGTTGCTCTTCGCTATTACTCATAATTGCTACTGGAGCTTTCGTTTTTTCTTCTTGTTTCTTTGTTTGTATACGCGTAACGTAGCACGTCTGGTTTATCGGCATAAGCGAGTCCAGCGAACTCTGAGTGTGTGCATTTCGCAAACAGCTACTAAAGAAAGCTTGATCGTCATCGCTCTTTTGACCTGGTAGTTCAGAGTGGTCTGAGTGCTTCTTTGCGCGCGTGTTTCAGTTTCAGAGGCAGCTCGATGAATCTGATCGACGACGTATCCGACAATGTGCCAGCCGACGGCGAGTTTCTGGCATTCATGTGCAGAAAATGAAGTCGTCTCTCCGTGCAGCAGCGGTCACCGCTACCCTCCGTGACTACTTTGGCGGATGACGAAGCTGTAATGACTGCAGTAGACAACATGCTGTTTTGTCACGTGTTAAGAGTATCATGCGAGAACTACATAGAGAGGATAGTCGGGGGACAGTTCCCAAGCGATGCTCTGTGCTGCTAATTTTCCCGTAACGGGCTCCCCTCGTCAGAGAAGAAGCCCCACAAAGGGAAGAAGGAATTGCCACTCCGGGGGAGGCAGAAACGATGCGTAGTGCTCATGAACGTTTCCCAGAAGAAAGCCGCCACGAACTGGTGCCTGCCCGATACTGAGAAGCAGCGGAGAAGACCAGTTGGGAGTAAAGACCTCTACCACTGTGGAGCCAGACCCTCTCTCCGCCTTTGCGCCCGCTGGAACTTGGGGGTCGCTGGTCCGATATTCCGTCTGCGACAGTGTTGTCTGTGCTTCTTGATTGGCTGTCTTCTTGGTGGGTTGTGACCTGCGTGTTATTGGCTACCGCCAGGAGGGAGAATCTGAACAGAGGTGTTATCTGACGGTGCGGAAATAAAAAAAAAGTTGCTCTGGGCCATGGAAATGAAGCTCGTCCAGACGCTCGTTGCGAAACACTTGATTTCTTTTTTTTCTGTTTTTCCTATTCAACGATGTAAATAAGTTTCTTTCAAGTGCCAGTAAACCTGTCCGTTTTCGTTTTCCCAACTTCCGAGCTTCTGATTTCGTTAACCCGAAGCCTGTGCCACGCTGCCATATGTAGCCAGGTTCGAGAGGTGGCCGCAATACCGTGAATCTGTAGTCTGTTAATTTTTTTTTTATTTGGGGCTTTACGTGCCAAAACCACTTTCTGATTATGAGGCACGCCGTAGTGGGGGACTCCGGAAATTTTGACCACCTGGGGTTCTTTAACGTGCACCTAAATCTAAGCACACGGGTGTTTTCGCATTTCGCCCCCATCGAAATGCGGCCGCCGTGGCCGGGATTCGATCCCGCGACCTCGTGCTCAGCAGCCCAACACCATAGCCACTGAGCAACCACGGCGGGTTCTGTGAATCTGAGTCTGTAGTCTCGGTCGCCCGTGTCGTTTTTCGAAATTGAAATTGCCTTTACTTTTACCATACAACAAAATAGGGGAAGATACCACGGTATAAAAGCTACAACAGTGTGGCTTCCCACAAATACTTCTTGCTGTGCAATATTGCCTGTACTCGTTGTCACAGAGTGCGACCGTTCGCTTCGATCATGCTTCAAGCGCGACTCTTTTCTGACATCGCTCTCCCGTGTATATATATATAGCTTGTGCCATGTTCGAGGTTGCAATCTGCGGTTGGAGTGCGCCGGGTCCCAATTACAGCAGACCAGCGCTTTCGTGCAGCACAGCTGGACCTACGGAAAATTACGTGCCTTCTCTTCACGGTAGATTGGCGTTCGACGTATACACTCGGCGTCAAAAGGTTATGGGGCACAAGACTTGCGAAAGAAGGTTAATTCCCGCGAATCCCAAACACGTGACACTAAATTCGAAGTGAGCTGAAGTGTGCGGTAGCTCGCATGGTCTACGTAGTCATCCATTAAACTACAAACTTCACTGGATAGACGCACTCAAACGCGCTCTTTGGCTGCTGCTGAGAGCACAGCTGCGACGAGGTCTCCTGCCTTTCTTTGCTACGATGCGTTGGCCCTGGCTTGTTGTTTTAAATAACACTTCTCTGCGAACGTGTTACTGGGGTCCACGTGTCGTTCGTGTTCATAGCCGTGACACACTTCAACAATTTCCAATGCTCAAATAGTACGCAGGGTCACTAACCCCTGCATGCGGACATTTCCGGTTCGTTCTCATAAAAACAGCTACTTGCGCCACTCGTTTTATCTACGCACAGTCGACTCATGCGACCTGTGCCAGTCATGCTGCGGCCGCGTTGTTGTGCGCTTGTGCTCTGTGACGCACGCCATGAATTTCTTTTTTTTTTTTAATCCTGAAAGCTAGGCGCCTACACGATAGTAACAGAAAACGGTCTTGTATAGCACATTAGAATGTAGTTTAATCTTGACGAACCTACACTATAAAAGCAAATTGCAGCGATAACTGCAGGACAATTGAAAGGAAAATCATCGCGACAATGATAAGGCGCTCAAAAATGAAATCATAGCGACAACCAGGACACAATCTAAATACAATGTAACGACACTCATGAGACGCTAGAAGTTCAGTCATAGCGTCAATCATAAGACACAGCAAAAGAAAATTCAAGCAACAATCTTTCTTCACGTTATATGTACCCACTGTTCTATATGTATCGACAGTGAATAAATAATCAACTTCGGCGTGAGCAGTCACAGCGACAATCGTAGCGATGATTAATTCATCACATACCATTTACCCAGCGCTTAACTTATGCATAGATTCCAACTGTTAGTTAGTTAGTTAGTTAGTTAGTTAGTTAGTTAGTTAGTTAGTTAGTTAGTTAGTTAGTTAGTTAGTTAGTTAGTTAGTTAGTTAGTTAGTTAGTTAGTTAGTTAGTTAGTTAGTTAGTTAGTTAGTTAGTTAGTTAGTTAGTTAGTTACCTTCGTCGTCAGCCGTACCATCGGTTGGTGGGTGATCATTATTACAGTTTTAACACACTCGCCTAATCTTTGTGTCATTTTCCCCACTCCCAGTGTATGGTAGCAAACTGCATAGTGAAACGCTGGTTTACACGAATGCTTCTATTTTTTTCTCGTAGAAGTTCTACTACTTAGTCGATCCGCCGATATACCCGACGAGATTCGTAAGACCCTGCAGGTCAATCCCATTCCGAAAAACATGGATCCAAATCTCCCCGCGGCCAGAAGGCAGGCGCGGGCAGGTTATATGGAAAGGCATTTAGCCAAACTAGAAAACACGGTTTTCACGGATGCAACATTGTATCCATGGAATAGACATACAAATTACATTAAGGCAGCTTCGGTAGTGGTTGACAACGCAGGCAAGCTAATCATCTGCGCAACTACACGTAGCGCCAGGATAGTGGAAGCGGAGGAGGTCGCTGTTGCGCTGGCGGCGGCTGAGGGCTATCGAAAAGACAAATCAATGGTCATTTTAACGTATTCAGAAGAGACATGCAGGAACTACACAAAGGGTAGAATCTGCAGGGCTGCCTTAGCTATCCTCCGCAAGGCAGAACACCTCAGACACACCGCAACCCACAAACTAATCTGGATTCCGACACACACGGGGATAAAAGGAAATGAAAGGGCAGACAGCTTGGCTAGCGAGATCACATACCGAGTCGAGCAGCCACACGCCCTGGGACAGCACTTCACCGTGGAGATCGGCTATTCACAGTTACTGAGCTACCACAGAGGCAAGAGAATTAGATACTCCCCGCCACACAAAGCCTTAACACAGCAAGAAGCAGCTAGTTGGCGGAGGCTGCAAACGGGAACCTTCTCTAACTTACATATACTAAGCAAGATGTATCCTACACAATTTAGGAACACTTACCCGTGGTGCGGGGCAAACCCCACGCTTTACCATATAACCTGGGAGTGTAAACGTAACTACACATTCCACCAACACAAAACCCCGAGTGCGGAGCAGTGGGAGAGCCGGCTCACCAGCTGCGAGCTCGCCGCCCAAAGGGCAATGGTGCAGCACGCAAGCGAAGCAGCGCGGCTCAGTGGAGCACTGGACTAGGGGCCCAACCCTGCTAAGAAGGTCAAGCGTCTGCAGCGATGAAGATGAAGACCGAACGCTAAACCCTTAATGGACCAAATAAAGCTTTCTCTTTCTCTCTCTCTCTCTCTCTACTACTACTACTACTACTACTACTACTACTACTACTACTACTACTACTACTACTACTACTACTACTACTTGGTCCTATTATCACAAACAGCCTATTACGGTAACTTCACCCAAGTTGTTGCTTTTATTTTCTTTTTCCGTGAGAAATCACGGATAGATGAGCAACCGCAACCTACCTCAACATTTACTTTAATTCTAGCTACAGTTGTAGATACAGTTGTACAACTGTAGCGACAACGTTGTGGCTATAGTTGGCGTCGTGACAATGCGCTTGTCTTAGTCGGGGGATGGGACCCACGCAGGCATGCTACAGTGCCTGTCCAAGGAAGAGATGGTCATGCACGTGGTCTACATGCTCGAGTTGTTGCAACGAGAAAGAGAGAGCCAGACCCGCAAGGTGAGCATGCAATATAACGAGATGCGCTCGCTTTTAGTCATGAACAAAGACACAGACATACAGACAGACACTAACCAGGGAAAGTTGCGGCTGGTTACCCTGCACTTGACTGACTTATCCATGAAGTTTAACGTTACGAAATAAACTTGGGCCGTGATGCATAGTGCGTTGTAAGCATTCGGATTATTACTCCACTCGTACAGGTGTAGCAGTTTACGGAATACAGGAACACCGAGACTTGACTACCAACAGCAGTGCTGGTAACGACATCTTATGGCGGCTCGTTCAGGCTGAGAGCGCCAGAGACGTACCTTTTTTTTCCCTTTATAGTACTCTCGTCGAAGAAAGAAAAGGATGCCGCTATACATCCATTATTACGCTGTTGCCAACGCCCACAGATTAGCAAATGAGTAACATATACCCTGCATTTACAATAATAGCCTTCTGCACTACCTCGTGAGATGGCGCCACAAGCTTCTCACGTCTGTGTCTCCGATATTCTAATAATGCTGATACGTTATACGGACGAGGTAATATATGCTGGGGTCCACTAAGCATTCTCTTACGGCCACCTAAATATTACGATTTATTAGAGCATCTTTCTAATTCTCGTGTGCGATCTACTACGTTTTGGTCGCAAGCGCAAGGGTTGGGCTTCAGTTTAAAGTAGACGAAACGTCACTTTTATCCTTCCGCACTAAATAGGTCAAAATATGTGACGCCTTTCATGTAATAATTACGCCATATTTTGTGACGTAAACGCGTGAAGCTTAGGGTCACACCCAATTACATGACGCGTACCCATATCTTTCTCTCAGACGTGACGAACCCTTTCTCGGTCCAAGATAAGAGAGAACTCTAGTCTTCGTAGCGTTGTCTGCTAAGTATGAAACTATGTCTATAGTAGCGTCCGAGGCTAAAACAGACACAAACCAAAGGACTTAGCATTGCACCGAGAGGTCGGTGCACATCTCCATTTGCGGCAAGCAAGCACTTCAGACTGTCGGCCAAGAAGTTTCTGTCACAGGCGAAAAATAAACTGTGTTTAACGGAACCAGAAAAATAAAAGTAGAATGTGATTAATTTGTTGCTTCATTCGGACAATGATCAAAATGTTGGTTGCGCTTGCCGCCGCCCTATTCCCACTTGCTGACAAACGAATAGTAGAATGTAATTGACACGACGTATGAGTGAGCTTGACCTACACTGTGCTTTATAAATGTGACCGAATGCGCTAAAAAACAAAAACTCTCGCTGTATTTTTTTTTCTTCTTCGCCGAATTCATTATTTCACCATTTATCGATTTTGTTTACTGCCATAAAGTTGGCGAATGCAAAAGCAAGCATGCAATCAGAATGCGCTATGAGGACATCAGAACATGTAAGACAGGTGTGCGCTTAATATGATGTACCTCACACAATTATAGGTCGCTTTAGTGAGAACTGGCTCATGCGTTGTTACACGTACACCTCAAGGCCAAATGCAACAAGTTTTACAGCGGAAACTGTTATAGGCTGTTTGGGTTGGCGAGGTTGTTCGCCGCCGCCGGTGTCCGGTGTCCGGTGTCCGTCGCAGCTATCACCAGGCGGATCCACTATGGGGGACTGGCCAGAAAATGGTTGGATTGGTTTGAGGAACAAAAAAGGCATAGGCTGCAGTGCCACATATGCATGAAATACATGCATGACGTAACTAATTAAATCAAGCAGGCTAGGTGCACTGTTTGGCCCCGCCGCGTTTCAAAGGGGGTTCTAATAAATAAATAAATAAATAAATAATAATAATAATAATAATAATAATGTTTGTTGCATTTGAAAGAAAAACTTCAAATCTAGTGACTGTTCGTATCGAATTTTCCATTTAGGCTATCAGTTTCTTAATAAAAATTGGCACAAATGGAAATTTTTCACAACTTTCGAAACTATGAAGTTTACAGCTCTGTAGCTCAGCAAGGAAACATATCACAATTCTGTGAATTGCATACGATACTACATCTAAACGCACAAATTTGATATGTTACACATAAATCTAAAAAAAATCAATCATATGGAAATACAGCTTTTTCAGAACCCTTGTGCACAACGTAACGAATTCACGTGAGACATAAATTGGCATATCGGCTTTGTCCACTTTGAATGATCTAATGGATGCCGTTTACATAACCGCGACATCTGCTCTTTATGCGGAGCTATTAATTCATAAACTGCGCTCGTCTAGTTTTTTCAAACGTTCGTACTTTCGAAAATTCTTGTAACAAAATTCAGGCCCTAAATCGAAATTCCGCTTCCCACAGTCACTATAATTTTACTTTCTCACACAAATCCCACAAGTTTCATCAAAATCAGCCCAGGGGTTATCTCAGAAGAGCGAATTTCTGCGTTTTACATGTATTTGAATAGGCAGCGTCGGAGTTGGCCAACGCTTCTTGGCTAAAGTGACGTGGCGTCGCAGGCGATGACGTGGCGTCGCAGGTGATGGGAATTTAGGTGCGGTTTCCCTGCTACAGACGCCGCCGGCTTTTTCGCTCAATGGGCCATTTGATGCTTTCGAATGAACAAGTGAAGCGCGCCGCTGATGCATCGCAAGTCGCAGACCTCAGATCGCGACTAGCGGAGTTCTCTCGTTCGATAGGAGACGTCACACGCCGTTCGTGTTTTATACCGCTGTTTAATATTGTTCGCATTGGCCAGAGCGCAGATTACGGTGGTGGCGTGAAGTTTAGGCACAGCGTCTGGCTCTTGTACTCGGAATCCTCAGCTCGAAAGTCAGTCCAAACCACTCCATTTTTTTAGGCTCGGGCTCGCACCTAAATACGGAAGCGAATTTCACTATCAGTGGAGCTGTACATTTTAGGCATACTAATATCATGGGGGAAGGAGGGGGGAAATTACTAAAGCGATGTACGCTCTCTGCGAACTATTAAATACTCAGTAATATGCGTTGCAATGCGTGCTTGCTCGAACTGATTGTGCTTAACCTTTATCTCATTCCTGCTTTTACAAACTGTCATTAATTGTTGCGCTGTTTGTATTTTTTGTTCCATACAGTGCGCTCACTTTGAACTCTGTGTGCGCACGACCCAAACTTTACTTACTTTTTCTATTATTATTGTTGTTCTTGATATTTGTTCGTCGGTTTGAGCTGTTTGATATGTAATATTTGACTAAGCGAGAATAATTAGCCAGCGTCACCCATGGTGTCCAACGCTTTTATGCACATACTAAATACAACGTATAAAAAAGGCTCTCTCAGCTTCAAGAAGACAATCTTAGAGTAGAAATTGGCCTTTCTGGCACAGTAATTATACCGCTACCTCCCACATGAATATCGGATACAGGCGTAGAATAGTCAGTTAGCGTATTGCAGAGGTAATTGAATATCGTTTAGAGGGTCATTCGTCCCAGAATGAATATGGATGATAATAATACTGGACAGTGACTGTAATTTTCTCTGTATTGTCTTCACTATTTGTCCGATCACTGTTTGCTTCCCACATACAGCTGGGAAAGCTTATCGACAAGTCTGTATTCTTCTTTGACTGGGAAAACTTCAGCCTCAAGCAGGTCTACTCTTGGCAAGGTAGGTTCACTGTGCTAACGTCGGCATATATCTAAAATCGTCTTACACAATGCAGTATATATATAGGGTGCTTTTGTTCAGCTGCACAAAATTTTTTTAAAATTGCATGTGGCAGTAGCAAAATTCAAAACCTTTAGCTGAGTTACTCAATTAGGCGGTCATTACCTCTGTGAGCAATCAAAATAATTGAATTATTTACACGAAAAAACTAACGGACATTTCTATTAATTAATTTATGGCACATATTTGAATCTATGAATTGTACCTAGTGGGTTTGCAGGGCATATCGACTTGAAACGAATTTTGAGGATGGTACCGGTTTCGAGAGATGAGCCGTCAAACGTGCGATAAAAATGCACTGTTGTTCCAATCATAAAAAGAACGTTGTTTGATGCATTGAAGAACAAAAGTAACTGGAATGGCAATTCATATCGTCGTACACTTCGAAAATTATTGTACCGAATCTAGTTCAGTCCTTGAGAATTCGTTCCAAGTGGATACGCTTTGCGAACTTAGCGGCTACAATTCGTAAACTGAAATACGTCCCTTAATCTAATTATTTAAAACGGTATATAATACAATATTGGTAATTACTTAATATAGCTCATTGATTTCTCGTAGAACTAATGGCTGCCTCATCACGTAACGTAGCTCGAGTGGTTAGGATTGTGCAATATCTGCCACAAGCAATTTTTTTGAAAAAGTTGGGGCAGCTTAAAAGCTAAAAACAAACACCAATATATATATATATATATATATATATATATATATATATATATATATATATATATATATATATATATATATATATATGTGTGTGTGTGTGTGTGTGTGTGTGTGTGTGTGTGTGTGTGTGTGTGTGTGTGTGTGTGTGTGTGTGTGTGTGTGTGTGTAATATGCGCTGCTTAGGCCCGCTTCCGGCTCTCAACAGTCAATGGGACCCTGTCTAATCACAGCACCAGCACTATTACATATAGGAAAGCTGCGTGCGAGGACACAACGGTAATGTGACCGCTGACTGACCGTATGTATTACGTATCGCAGTCGTGGACTACATTCGAGCACTGGTCAGTCTCTACGAGAACAACTACCCCGAGACACTCAAGCTTGGCCTTCTCATCAACAGTAAGTTCTTTAATTCGCTACCTATGCTCCAACGAAACAGACACGACGACAGAGGGAGCCGGCTGTTAATTGTGTCGCGGTTTCTAGGCAAGCGCCAAGCTTGTATCAATTTCTCTTTACGTTGCATCGAGCAGATCGAGCCCTTTGTTACTGTGCGGAACGCGCCAGCGGCCTGCTCTAGCAAAGCAAAAGCGCTGATCAAGCGACACCACTCTCGAAAAGCAACGTGCGCAGTCTTACAAATGTGTGTGTGCTTATGCTGTCTACTCTTTCGCCACCAAACATGGAGTCGCTTAGCCAGATACCCTTTATTAACTGTACCTAAGAAGGTCCGGTCACCGACCAAAATTGTCGGCTTGTGAGTACCCTGAGTACTTCATTGAGCTGGCTCGCGCAGTATACCGACCGATCCGGAACCCCTCCAAAAAAGAACGGGCTTCGACACCATAGGTTCCCAGCATAAGCGACACCCTTGCACGCGTTCTGCGGTCATATGACGTGCAGGCTGCGCACGTTTCCTCCTGGAAACTTAGACACGAGGAGGAGTAGTAGATTTTAATGAAGAGAAAGGAGGAGAAGTCGGCCTGGAGAGCGTGTCTCTAGCCTGCTACTCCTCACTGGGGAAAGGGGAATTGGGAAATACAGGGAAAGGTAGGTAGGTGGTGGGTGATTATGTTATGGTACAATGAGATACTATATACACGTTGTCCAATATGCGGGTGCGCACTGTAGACACAATACACGCAAGAGTAATCTTGTCCGCACAAAAAGTAATCTTGTCACAAAAAGTTATTGCGCAAAAGCATTTCTCCCTGACTGCATGTCTCATAGTTTCTAGAGGCGATCGTCTAAATCAGTCTCGCTTAGAAAGTTCAAAAGTGATTTCATGGCACGTTGGACACAGTCAACACTCGTCCACGTGCCCAAAAGCTTTTCTTCCGAAAATGGGCGGGAGTCCAAGCAGTCAACAGTAGATTGGAATGTTCTTCGTTCGGCCGCATATTGAGGGCACACGCAAAGTACGTGAGCGAAGTATTGTCTCGGGTGTGTGACAAACGCTACAGTCAGGGTCCCGTGCTTGTACAATCATGTGAAGGTATCGGTGGGTGTATGCCACACCCAGCTGTAATTGATGAATGAGTGTTTCCTGGCCTCCCCGCAACCGAAGTGGAAGCCGTAATCGTAAACCAGCGTCAAGTCTATGGAGGCGCTCTTGCCGATGTTCGGGGTTGTCCCAATATCGCGCCATAGAAGTTTTGATGGAGTTATGGAGCAAGGGGTTAATGTCATACCGGGACACGAGCTCGTGCATGTGAAATACCCTTTGTAAAAGGACAAGTTCCCATGCGTGGTGCACCTCATTCTTTGTGCGGACTGTCGGTATATGCTTGCGCCGAAGAAATAGGCAACTTCGAAACAAGACTTAAGCAGCACAGGAATGACGTCCAGAAACGACCCGTTGCATCGAATACCCTGGCCGAAAACTGCGCAACCACGTCACGTGTCGATTAACTAGGGAAAATCTCGCATGACTTACAAGGAACGAAATCATTATACGCTTCTCTATCGTGAGTCCCTAACCATCCAAACTACGGCGCACACTCTTAATCGCAACGAAGGCAATCTGCCGTCCATGCATCCTTCATGTTTTGAGCCACACATAAAAAGGGCACCAGCTCTGCCGCTTGTTTCATTGTGAACAAGGGGCCCGTGGGGAAGCCGAAACATATTTTAAACCATATTGGTCGGTGTCCGGACCTGTTCCTTTTAAGTATGCATCATCCCGACCAGACGGGCTTCCATCATACTCTCGACTTCCTCCTTTATTATTTGTCATCCTCTTTCCCCGTCTTTGTCGCACTATCGAAATCACAGAGCTACGTTGAGCTAAACTCAAGGGAATAGTGTAGTGAAGCACAGTCACGCGTCAAGCTTATGAGGGGCGTTGTGCCGTATGCAACGGTAAGTGCCAGGCAGTCGTTGCCCTCAGTCCTTCTGTCGCCAGGCAGTCGCTGGGCAGTCACTAGACAGTCATTATAGTAGACGTTAGGTCTACACGTTAGGTAGACATTAGGCAGACGTTAGGCAGACGTTAGGCAGTCGTTGAATCGCCAGGGAGTCGCTACATGGCAGGTGGCAGTTGCTGCCACCAAGCGTTGTTGCCTTCTAGGCAGGCAGGAAATAATAGACATACAGGCCATAATGTTCGCTTGAAAACATTCCAAAATGGGACAGAGAGAGAGAATATGAAGGGAGAACTTAGGTGGTGCCGAGAGAACTAAGGAGCGAACCAAAATAACAGTAGTTTCCTTGGAAATCTACATGACATTGGTAAGAACAATTTACAAAAGAAATGATAAATACAGTGGCATGAGTGATTTATTTATGGTAATTGTTTTTTTTTCTTTTTTGACCCATTGATTACACGTGCGTATACCTGTGCTGTGATGACATCAGCTGATAGAGGTAATGTATAACGGAAACTGAATCTTCCACAGTCGGTACGTGAATATTGTGTTATTAAACTTGATAAACAATGCTGCTTTTCTGCGGCACATATAATTGTTGCGGCGACTCTGCAGAGCAGAGTGCCTATTACATCATTCCTACAGAATCAAATCTGCGAATACTTAATGAACAGTAAACATATTTATTAATAAAATCATTTTTAGCATTTTTCAAGAAATGCTAGCTTTTTTTTTCTTTCGACGTTATTGTTTTTAAATTTCTAAGGTTGAGAGGTCTGCGAGGAGATAAAACATCTGCGCGACGCTTTGCGTTCGTGCTTTCAAGTTCTAGACTGCCAAGGCCGACCTTGAAGCCAGCCTAGCAGGCTGATTGGAGCGTCATCCTGTTTTGAACTTCCAGAATGGCGCAGGGCGCCTACATAATTATATCCGTATATTTATCAATGTTTATGTTCTCCTCTTGCAGCCCCGAGTTTCTTCCCAGTGTTCTGGAAACTTATCCGGCCGTTCCTGAGCGAAAGAACAGCGGGAAAGGTTAAAATATTCTCACGCGGTGAGTAACGCCGGCCGAAACTCTTGCATACACTTGTGGACAAACGTTCACGGACCATATCTCTGTGTATCTATATCCATACGTCTATAACATATATACGTATATTTTCGCACCCCTAGACCCATTGTGCTTTACGGCATTTTTGCGGCCTCCGTAATTGGCCAGTCGCCCTTGAAGTTATCAGCTAACCGGACTCGAGGCTGACCTAACTGACAAATATTCAGCTGTTTAACCAGCGAGACGGGGCGCACTTTCCAAGACCGCCAGCGTGTGGTCGTTGTTAATGTAGCAAATGACATCCGCCCGAAACGCATTTCCTCCGAGATGGTCGGAAGAATACGGGAAGACACCCTGTAGGTGCACGCCGTCTTAACTCTTGACGTGCAGCTGAATCAGGCCTTACTACAAATAGAGAAGTAATAGACAAAAAAACAGCGTTAAGTATTATCACCTGACTGCACAACCACAGTGACAAAGTCGGATAAGGACGGGTAAGACATGAGGAAAGGATGAAGCCGAAAATATCTTTTTTTTTTCTTCATATTTTTCGTGTCATCTCGTCGTCTCTGTTACTGAGGTCGCGCATTTATGTAATTAGTGTTATTGCTGTTAATTGGTCTGGTCGCAATAAATCCCTCCACTTGACAGAGCTTTTGAATGTATTTCTCTCCGTCTTCGTTGAACCAGTAGCCTTACGTAGCATACTTCCTTTATTTGATAAACGTTTGGAAAAATGGAGTCCTCCCGGAAGGCCATGAACGGCACCGAGACGATGCATAGCATATCATACCTACCAACTTTCCTGATTTTTTCGTAAAGTTTACGAACTTGGGCTCGTTCTACGATTTTACGAATGCTGCGTCAAATTCTACGAAAATTATTTATGTTCGCGAAAACGTTTCGCTCGTCGCTGTCCGAAGATATATTCTCGGAAACCTTCAGATGGTGAAAGGATACCAGAGGAACACTTCCTTAAAGCGGTTTGTTCATACAAGTTCATACAAGTTCATATATCAGGCACATTGGGTAAAGTCAAAATTGCTGCAAAAAAATCACTGTTATCTCAAAAACAATACGCTATTTTCTAGTGTCCGCTCGTCCAAGATTATGCGGCTTGTGTGCCGCTTCCAAATGTATAGAATCGTTAACGAAATGCATCCACGAAAGGTGCATGGCCAGCGCAAAGAAACAAAATAAATTGGTTATCGCCTTCCACCCCTCTCTCCACCACCTTCCCCCTCCCCTCGCTGCCCGGAGGGTCATGTGTAGGGGATATTTACGAATCTTAAAGGTGAGAGGTTGCCAGGTATGTCAGTATCGACATGTGTCGTAAACCTACCTGAACCACTGAATCTTAGGCCCGCCTTGGATTAAGAAGTCGAGCCTCTGGACCTCATTTCATTGAGAGAGAGAGAGAGAGAGACAAAGGCAAAGGAAAGGCAGGGATATTAACCAGAGATTATCTCCGGTTGGCTGCCCTGTACTGGGGGAGGGGCGAAGGGATGCGATGGGTGAGAGAGAAAAGAAAGGGCACGGAGAAAACAACAACAACAACACACACACACACGATACACACGATACACACGAACTGTTTCTATGTGTGGGCACTGCCACGCAGTCTGCGAAGGCGTTCCTAGTGTTACGCAGTGTCACCGTACAATCCTACGTCACACAGCATGCAGTCACAATTTGTCAGAAAGTCCTGTGTCTTTTAAGTACCGATGCACCGCCTTCATAGCGGATCGCGCTGATGTTCGCGTGGGCCAGTTTCCAAGGATGTTGTTTTCTGTTATTGGGCGCTTGTCCAAAGTTTTCACTCACACACCCACACACCTGATCAAATTGCACGCGCGCGCTCTTGTTCGCAGATGGTTGGCTACCGATTCTGCTGGAGTACGTGGATCCCAGCCAGTTGCCGGCGCAATGGGGAGGCACCATCGTGCACCCCAATGGAGGCGCTCGCTGCACGCACGCGGTACGTCACCATATAAGTTTTGGCTTTAAACGAGAACTGACAAGACTTTTGCCACTTGTCCTTTCTTTCGCGTTCCACAAAGATTCGAGCCCTCTAAACCCTAGAAAAGAGAAATACTGCAAAGCGTCCCGGTACCTTGAATATTTTCCTGTATTTGCTCCGAACAACCAGATCCGTCTTTGGCACAAAGGCGATGGATGTGTCATGACGTCATAATACATGGTTTGCGTTTACATGGTTTGCATTTTTTTTTCTATTTGAACGCCGTCACGATACCAATATTATTTTTCGCTCTCTGTCATGGCATCACGATAATGTCGATGACGCCAGGTCTGGCGTTTCGAGACCTCCCCGACTTTAGTATCAAATTGAAATACCTTACGTGTTTCGCAGCTTATACCCTTGCTAATAAATGAAACTTTTACGTGCGTGGAGCGTGTGGTAGAGGTTCTAGAACTTCGAAAATGTATAAAACGAGCTGCCTTCGGGATTATATTCGCCGGAGGAAATCGACCTGCGGTGGCCGAAGTTCGCTTCTCAAGGAAGACAAATATTCGAAGCTGGAGATGACGCAAAAAAGCGGCCACACCTTCTGCCGCAGTAGATGCAATACGGCCGCAGATACGTACACTTTGTAAGGGCAGAGTTATTTTCTAATTCGCGCGTACCTTCACAATAACAAGCATCGAAACGAGGTGGAATTGCTTTTGCGGACGCGTGCTCAGTACACCGTTCAGTTCTCCATAACCACGTCCCGCATTGCAGTCCATGGATTCGAATCACCGAGTAGCAAAACTCGTAAGTTCGTGTACACGCTTTGAACGGACATCAGTGATGGACTTCTTCCAACAAGCTTTGTAGCTTAGCTATATACATTGAGCTGTTCTGTTACGTTAACATCTATAGCGTTTGCAGAAACGTGTTTTACTTTTATGTCTACGAGTTGGTCGTGTTGTGACATGCGCTCTCCTACTATTCTTGACAGTGAATCACAGTTTTCTTTTTCCTTGTATTTCCGGCTATGGCATCCTGGGGCTGCAGTTGCTTGGCAGAAGGTTGAGGCCGCACGTTACATTCCTGGTTGCGCCGGCCCCATTTAGATCAAAACAGAGTACGGAAACGCCTATGCAGTCAGCTTTCAATGCACGTTACAAGAAAACTATTCCAAATCAATCATTTACCTTTATCTATGGTCTCTGTCATAGCTGAGGTTTGGAACAATAAACCTCAATAACCCTCAGACTTCACATGCAGCACACATTTGACAACACTTAGCAATCTTTTCTGTAGGTGCACGAAATAGTGTTCCGAAAGTGGTGAATAATTCCATCACATGATGGAATTACAAGTGTACTGGAATCGTACACCTTTACATCCGCAAGAAAACATGCGGATTTCCACATGGAACTTGAGCGACTTCTAATGATTCGCAGAAGGGCCGAGAGGCTATAGAGGTGCGCCAAGTCAATTCATGACCTTAGATTCACTCGACGTATACAGAAGAAAATCCAACGTCGTATGTACAGGTTGGAGCAACAACGGTGGAAGACGTCCTGCGAATCACTTGACCCCCGCAAGCTACTGTCTATCATATAGAGGACTGTGCGCGGCCTTTGCTCGTCTCCACAGCAACGACACCCATTCTGCGCCCTATGCCTGCATCAAGGCCGCTCGCAGGTTGATATAGCCGAAGATTTCTGTGTGAAGATTGCGGGCAGTGCGTTCACCATCAATAGCGAAATTCTGGTTGAGGTTCCTGCGACACGCTTCCCATAATTGAATGTGTCCTCACTTGAGGAATTGGATGCTACTCTGGCCACATGCAGGCGCTCATCGTCGCCAGGATCAGACGGCATCACCTACGCTGCTTTATTCCACTTAGGTTAAGATGGCCAAGGTAGACTTCTAGGATGCTACAAGCAGTCAGATGGTGAATAATTAGGCACGATAATGTCATTAAGCCAACACATGAAAAAGTCCAAACATGTGCGTTTATGCCACAATTTAATTATATGGAAAAGGGTTTCAAGGAGGCATAGTGCGAGCAAGATAATATGACGTGGCATCATACCCAAAATATTTGATATCGTGTCCAGAAACAGAGCAAAATTTAAAGCCGCCGAGCACAGCCGCAGCCGCCCCGCAAGAAAGTGAACGTGCGAGCTTCCTCCGGAAAGGAGACGGCAACCATCTTCTTGGGTCTAAAAGTTGCTCTTGTTATAGCTAAATTTGTCACAAAGGCACTACAACTGCAATATTTCCGAAAATTTCATTACAAAGCTTCCACAATCATTGCCCAATCATTGCCCAATTGCAAACCTATCAATATCAGTGCCAAGGGAAAATGCAAGTTGAAGAAAGGTGGCATTTTTCTTCACACCACGGCAATGTCGCAAAAAATATCGAGGACCGCTAAGCATTTTCAACAGCTCTGTACCCCATGCACTCACCACGGACTTTTTAGCATCGTACAATATCTTACAACTATTTTAGAACGCTCGACTTATGAAGTTCGAGAAACGATTGAAAGCTTTTGTTACATTGTACAAGGCTGTATAGAATATTCTTAGGCGTTGATACTATTGTGATACCTGGGACTCAATATACAAACATCCTCATTCCTAATAATTGTTAGCAAGCGACCAGCAGCCTGCTGTAACTTCCACAGTTCTCCTGCACGGGTCTTCACAGACGGCTCTTACGAATGAGCAGCTTTGTGAATATTGGCACTCAATGCTGGTTTTCTTAAATAGGCTCTTCGCCCCGTCATGCATTATGATCATGAGCGGATGCAGGTCGCATGATCATGAATCGAACGTCTATCATTGCTTTAAACGAAAGAATAGTTTCAAAAATCACTTGCACTTCCTTTTCCTCACCTTTCTGGTACTTTGTGTCCTGAAACTGGAAATGCGAAGTCTTAGGCAATCCTGCAAAAGAGGTAGTTATTTAAAGATGTGCTGATGAAATAAAAGGTGCACATGGCTACGCACTGCCCTGTTTCCTAGGATAAACGATGGGGCTTCAATCAAAACGATAGTTGTCACATTAAAGATGCCGTCATACCCGTGAGTCTGCGGACTGCCATTTGAGAAGCACACAAACAACGCGATCGCACGGGTTCGCGTTCGTGAATTGGAAAGCAATGCCTCACAAATACTCGGCGTCTCTCCTATACTTTGCAGATTGGCCCCGGAGGAGAGCTGCCAGCCGCCGTAAGCCGAGGCGGTGGCGCGTTGGCCACCGACCCCGAGGCGGTCAGCTGCTTTGTGGAGCGCGGTCGGTGCCTCGAGGTGCCCGTGCAGGTGGAGGCGGCGGGTGCCAAACTCCACTGGCGGTTGCAGGCGAAGGACGTGGCCTTCGCCCTGTGGAGGATCAGCGGTCAAGACCGCGTCCAGCTGCTCGCGCCGCGGAGGATCGCCTGCGACCGGGACCCCGAATGCGGGCAGATGCACTGCGAAGAGCCTGGAACATGTACGCGCCCCCGTTTTTTAACTTTCCTTTTTTCCTCTACCCCACTCTGTACTCTCTGTCATTTTCGTTATTGCAAACTAGCGAGAGCATGTCCCATTAAACTAATTGCAAGAGCCAGCTGCCTTCGTGCAGGGCAGGGGCCTGCACTCCCGTTATAGGCGCCAGACTGCGTCTAGGGCATACGATCCCTACCGGGTCACACTGTGCTATTTCTGATGGATGGGGAGATTTCGCACAATGATCGGAAAAGTTGGATGAAAAAGAAAGTGTGATCAAATATATAAGTCCACGAAAGCCGCACAATAAAGATTGCATGGTGTATCTCAAGCACTTGGGGTTTCGTTTTAGAAATCCGTAACGTGGTGACGGAAGCTCATAGAAAGCAGATTGGGCTGGTTAAAGACAGGTGGAGACTCGTTAACGTTAACTCAACTCTTTAACGAAGCTTTCTTTCGGAGGTATGTTTAGTCTCTCCTTCTCTCCTCATCACACAATATGTTAACAGCAATCACGTACTTTGCGAAATGTAAAAATTTCCGGTTTTATCCTCTATCCCTTCGTGCTCTATGACACACAATAAAGTTGTTCAATATTTCTTCGAAGAAGAAAATTGAAATGTACTAATAACTAAAGCGGTAACACAAAATGCATATACGCATAATAAAACGAATAAGCACCGAGAAAATAAAGCGGACAGAAATTTCGGTACCTTGCTTTCCTATCATTTTGTGCTTCCTTCAAGTGCACCATTATTAAACCATTCCTCGCCCAGCACAGTGTAGACAAGATCGGTGGTATTGACTACGAGTTCAAGATGAAAGTATTGCACCCTTGTCAGTAAAGTGCTTGTCGGGAAACACTTTCTTCCATGTTTCAGAACAGTGGGATTACAGTGCTGAGTTTGTGAACACTATCCTGAAATTTAGGATTTGAATGAGTTGTAAACCGGAACACAACTTACAGCTGGTCTAAAACTACAGTAGAGTCTGTAGTTTGTTCCTGCCCGCTGCGGTGGCCTTAGCGATTATGACGCTGCGCTGCTAAGCACGAAGTCGCGGGTTCGATTGCCTGCCGCCGCGGCTGCATTTCGATGAAAGCGAAATGCAAGAACGCTCGTGCAATATACACATTAGCCGACATTAATCCGGGGTCTCCCACTACAGCGTGCCTCATAATCATATCGTGCTTATCGCACGCAAAATCCCAGAATATTTTGTACTTTCTTGCATTAAGTTGTCTCTGCTCTTTTCAATAACCTGTCTTGTTGTCCCGTGGGCGAGTGCACCTGCAACACATAATGGTTCTTGCTAGAATAGCAGCTTGGGCTTGTTAATGTTTAATGGTTAACATTAATGTTAATGTTAATAATGCTTCTTGTCTTGTTTGTCTTGCAGATACATTCACGTTCGACAACAGCTTTAGCTGGTTCAACGGGAAGCAGCTCTCCTACCTCATACGGGTCCATCACGAATCCATATCCAGCCCCGAGGAAATTGCTAGGTGCTGAACAGATCGACCTGCCTCAAATTAACTCAGGCCTTGTACAGACGCTTTTGGCCGCGCTTGCTCGAGAGAAAACTTCTGGTCTCGTTGTTTTAACAGTGTGTTTTTACTGAAACTGCAATAAATATGAGAGGCTACATTTCTTTTCATAGCCTTTTATTTGGAACATTTTGTTTTGTTAAGTTATTGTGGCTGTCACAAAAGAAACGTTGATATAGAGGCCACGACGATGTTCTTCGCAGATCGTATCCCTTGCAAAGTTTGCTGAAACCTGTGGTTGGTACTATTACATCCAGGTGGCCTGTCACGCGGCACCTTGTTACAGGCCTGTTTGACTTTCGAACTACCAATATCAAATTATCTTATCGCGGAATGAAATGCCAGTTTAGAGGCGCGGAAGCAGCGGTGTACTTCACAGGACTTAGGGAGTGACGTCTTTTACACAACACACATGGTGGGCCTAGGCGATGGGGGGAGAGTATAGACCCTTTTCGTGGAGAAGTTTACTCCGGAGTGACGAGATGGCGCTTTAGGCGACGCGCCGCACGTTGCCTCTGTGAAACTGCACGAATGGGAAACCATTACTCGTGCCCTGCTTCTGTGTTTCGGAAGTGCAACTGGGTGTTCGCTAACGCGCTGTGCTCCCCTTTATGCCGCAATATGTGGAGCGGTGGAGGGAAGACGTATGCTGCAGTTGAATGCAAGGATAGTGACTGGTTTACTAAGAAATGGAATAAATCTATGTGACCAAATTCACGGACCGCTGCTACATTAAAAGTGCCCATGTTACGGGACCTTCGCGATGCACGCCTTTCCCTGAAGATAAAAAAAATAAATAAAAAGAAATCACTTATGCGCCAGCGTTGTGTCGCTAACCTCCAAAGAAAGGACTGCAACCACGGAACATCGGAAAGAGTGAGTATACCGCTCGTTACGCAGTGACACAGGGAGTAGCACCGCTTCCTGGCATAGTAAGATCCATGCAAAGTGTTAAGAATGGCCAGCGTATTAAGAATAAATCAGCGGGCGCGCACTTAAATCAATGCGCTAAAACATGGGTGATTACAGTGGTGATTACACCGGTGACGGGGATTACACCGACAGCACGCGAATGTTCGAAGCTGAACGTTTTGTGACGGTCCACAGAGTAAGCGAGTAACTAGCGATAATATGTGTTTGTTGGAAGTTATTACAGAGTACAGACCATTAACATTCCAAGCTCTTGTACGCAGCAACAACAAATATATTGCAACTAAGCGCACTCACGAGCGATTAGGCAGAGAATGAATGATCGTATAGCGACCGAACCGAGTAACTTTACTAAGTCAGAAACATGGCAAGCCGCTTCTTCAAAGTGATAGCCTAATATAAAACGAAAAGCAAAACACGCTGATTCTTCTTTAATTCATAAGTGGAAAGTTTGAACGGCTTGAAATACATTTCTAGCGCCGCTTTCAGTACAAGCACCGCATACGCTGCTCGCGCCGTTTGGAAAAGGCTTAAGTAGTTTAGAAAACGCTATAAGAGACGCTCGGGCGGAGCGATTGCCTGCCTTTATCGCCTGGCTAAACGCGCCTGTTGCTACAACTCGTCACCACCACGCTTACACGTCCCCTGAAGCTGTGGCAAAAGTTTTGAGCCGTTCATCCAGTCACTATTCGCGATATCCGCTGAAACAGAGGTTTACTCAGCCGCACCGCGTCATGCATATCCATGGTAAACACGGAGGCAGCGGAGGCAAGGAATGGACGCGTCACCACGGGATCAAACACGGCGACGCCCACGGGATCGTCGCGAAAAGGGTCTACAGGTTCGCAAATAGGGGTGTACCAGGTGGATTACGCGAACGTGCCATGTGGATCATCAAAAAGACGAGCTCGCGCACAAATGCTAGACGATGCCAGAAACGGCGGATAGAAAAGTGTCCGCCGTTTCGCCAAACGTTCGAAGCAATGACGGAGTTTAGTCTGCTCAGCTTGGGACACCCTACAGCTTGTTAAACTCCCGCACTCCCTTTTATCGATTTGGCGCGCTTTTATTCCGACGTCTTCCCGAACAATCACCACGCAGAAAAATTATTAGTGCTATGTAGGCTTGTGAATGCTCATGCCACACGATGGAATATTTGCAATACTAACCATAGGAAGCGGTTTGGAGCATTCGCCCTGGGTGTGGTTTACATGATTCCTTTGACTTACGGAAAGAAATACGTTGGCCAAACAGGCAGATGTTTAAATGAGCGATTGAAAGAGCATTTTTACAATGTGTATACCACCGTGCAAGGTCATCTTGACATTCACTGCAGAAACTGCCACTGTGACCTTGTATTTGAAAACTGCGTCATATTTTCCAAACACCGAGAACAGCTTACACGTGAACTCATAGAGGCTGACAAGGTACAGCGGCTGGGCGACCTCTGCATCAGCATACCGTCTATTTCCCTCACAAAAAACGAAATCAAGTATCTGGCTGTGATGCAATACGGTTTCATCATCATCATCATCATCATCATCATCAGCCTAGTTACGCCCACTGCAGGGCAAAGGCCTCTCCCATACTTCTCCAACTACCCCGGTCATGTACTAATTGTGGCCATGTTGTCCCTGCAAACGTCTTAATGTCATCCGCCCACCTAACTTTCTGCCGCCCCCTGCTACGCTTCCCTTCCCTTGGAATCCAGTCCGTAACCCTTAATGACCATCGGTTATCTTCCCTCCTCATTACATGTCCTGCCCACGCCCATTTCTTTTTCTTGATTTCAACTAAGATGTCGTTTACCCGCGTTTGTTGCCTCACCCAATCTGCTCTTTTCTTATCCCTTAATGTCACACCCATCATTCTTCTTTCCATAGCTCGTTGCGTCGTCCTCAATTTCAGCAGAACCCTTTTCGTAAGTCTCCAGGTTTCTGCCCCATATGTGAGTACTGGTAACACACAGCTGTTATACACTTTCCTTTTGAGGGATAGTGGCATCCTGCTGTTGATGATTTGAGAATGCCTGCCAAACGCACCCCAGCCCATTCTTATTCTTCTGGTTATTTCAGTCTCATGATCCGGATCCGTGGTCACTACCTGCCCTAAGTAGATGTAGTCCCTTACTCCTTCCAGTGCTTCGCTACCTATCGTAAACTGCTGTTCTCTTCCGAGCCTGTTAAACATTACTTTAGTTTTCTGCAGATTAATTTTCAGACCCACCCTTCTGCTTTGCCTCTCCAGGTCAGTGAGCATGCATTGCAATTGGTCTCCTGAGTTACTAAGCAAGGCAATATCATCAGCGAATCGCAAGTTGCTAAGGTATTCTCCATCAACTTTTATCCCCAATTCTTCCCACTCCAGGCCTCTGAATACCTCCTGTAAACATGCTGTGAATAGCATTGGAGATATCGTATCTCCCTGTCTGACGCCTTTCTTTATAGGGATTTTGTTGCTTTCTTTGTGGAGGACTACGGTGGCTGTGGAGCCGCTATAGATATCTTCCAGTATCTTTACATATGGCTCATCTACACCCTGATTCCGTAATGCCTCCATGACTGCTGAGGTTTCGACTGAATCAAACGCTTTCTCGTAATCAATGAAAGCTATATATAACGGTTGGTTATATTCTGCACATTTCTCTATCACTTGATTGATAGTGTGAATATGGTCTATTGTTGAGTAGCCTTTACGGAATCCTGCCTGGTCCTTTGGTTGACAGAAGTCTAAGGTGTTCCTGATTCTATTTGCGATTACCTTAGTAAATACTTTGTAGGCAACGGACAGTAAGCTGATCGGTCTATAATTTTTCAAGTCTTTGGCGTCCCCTTTCTTATGGATTAGGATTATGTTAGCGTTCTTCCAAGATTCCGGTACGCTCGAGGTTATGAGGCATTGCGTATACAGGGTGGCCAGTTTCTCTAGAACAATCTGACCACCATCCTTCAACAAGTCTGCTGTTACCTGATCCTCCCCAGCTGCCTTCCCCCTTTGCATAGCTCCTAAGGCTTTCTTTACTTCTTCTGGCGTTACCTGTGGGATTTCGAATTCCTCTAGGCTATTCTCTCTTCCACTATCGTCGTGGGTGCCACTGGTACTATATAAATCTCTATAGAACTCCTCAGCCACTTGAACTATCTCATCCATATTAGTAACGATATTGCCGGCTTTGTCTCTTAACGCACACATCTGATTCTTGCCTATTCCTAGTTTCTTCTTCACTGTTTTTAGGCTTCCTCCGTTCCTGAGAGCCTGTTCAATTCTATCCATATTATAGTTCCTGATGTCCGCTGTCTTACGCTTGTTGATTAACTTAGAAAGTTCTGCCAGTTCTATTCTAGCTGTAGGGTTAGAGGCTTTCATACATTGGCGTTTCTTGATCAGATCTTTCGTCTCCTGCGATAGCTTACTGGTTTCCTGTCTAACGGAGTTACCACCGACTTCTATTGCGCACTCCTTAATGGTTCCCATGAGATAGTCGTTCATTGCTTCAACACTAAGGTCCTCTTCCTGAGTTAAAGCCGAATACCTGTTCTGTAGCTTGATCCGGAATTCCTCTAGTTTCCCTCTTACCGCTAACTCATTGATTGGCTTCTTGTGTACCAGTTTCTTCCGTTCCCTCCTCAAGTCTAGGCTAATTCGAGTTCTTACCATCCTATGGTCACTGCAGCGTACCTTGCCGAGTACGTCTACATCTTGTATGATGCCAGGGTTCGCGCAGAGTATGAAGTCGATTTCATTTCTAGTCTCACCATTCGGGCTCCTCCACGTCCACTTTCGACTAACCCGCTTGCGGAAAAAGGTGTTCATTATCCGCATATTATTCTGTTCTGCAAACTCTACTAATAATTCTCCTCTGCTATTCCTAGAGCCTATGCCATATTCCCCCACTGACTTGTCTCCAGCCTGCTTCTTGCCTACCCTGGCATTGAAGTCGCCCATCAGTATAGTGTATTTTGTTTTGACTTTACCCATCGCCGATTCCACGTCTTCATAAAAGCTTTCGACTTCCTGGTCATCATGACTGCATGTAGGGGCATAGACTTGTACCACCTTCAATTTGTACCTCTTATTAAGTTTCACAACAAGACCTGCCACCCTCTCGTTAATGCTATAGAATTCCTGTATGTTACCAGCTATTTCCTTATTAATCAGGAATCCGACTCCTAGTTCTCGTCTCTCCGCTAAGCCCCGGTAACACAGTACATGCCCGCTTTTTAGCACTGTATATGCTTCTTTTGTCCTCCTAACCTCACTGAGCCCTATTATATCCCATTTACTACCCTCTAATTCCTCCAATAACACTGCTAGACTCGCCTCACTAGATAGCGTTCTAACGTTAAACGGTTTCACGTGTGACTTAATGCAAAAGTTGTCTTTTCATTACTTTTGCTCATGCATACAGTTCTGGCGATTTCGCAAATAAAGATCAGTTGAAGTCAGCACCTGTGATGCGTTATTCCTTCAGTCCTCGTCTTTCGCGCTGTGCAAACATGGCGATATTGAATCGCCAACTCGCCCAAGCTTCCACCTTTTCTTAAGCAAAAAGCCATTGGTGAATCCTACCCGAAGGCTCAACTGATTGGCGACGCCCTCAACGTGCTTGCCTAGCGACCGGAGGACGCTGTAAACTCACGGCGAGTAAGTGCGGAAAAGAGGAACGTACGAGCTTGTAAGGGTCGGTCCAACAAACGAGTTGTGCTCGCCATCCGATATGTGGACAAGATGTTTACGAGGAATGCTTTACCTAAAGCAGTCCTATTTAAATAGGCCGCAGCGGAAAAAGTGTTTCCCGCTGCACCAAACTTGCGAGTTGTTTATTATTATTATTATTATTATTATTATTATTATTATTATTATTATTATTATTATTATTATTATTATTATTATTATTATTATTATTATTATTTCAGATAAAAGAAAAGGCTGAAAGCTTCCTTTTTTGGGGGAGGGGCGACCATTTCTTTCAGCTAATGCTGGTGAAAGTTGCAAAACTTCAGAAAACTAAAGCATAAAGTTTATAAACGAGAAGTCCTTTCAGGAGTGTGCTATGGGACGACCTTCTGAATAAGCACACCAATGCTTGCGTTTGTTTAGAAGTAAATAAATATTGAAGAAACAAACCTGTAACTCCGCAATCAGAACCATCGATACGACAATTCTATGAAACCAAATCAAATGAGAGTTTATTTCAAATACATTTTTTGACAGATCTTGTTTGCTGGTCAATCTAAGCACATCGCGCTTGTTAGAATACCAAGCAGCAGGCGCTACAGCTTTCAGTAGAGGTATGAAACATAAAATTACCGTTCAATATTATGCAACTTCAAAGAAAAATATTCTAACACACAAAGAATAAATACTACGTTTTGCAGTCACGTAGGAATCCCAATAAAATATCACATATTACAATAAACAGTTGAATACGACTTCCTCATACGTTTCATCATTTTACCTTTTGAATTTATATCAGACAGTGCTGCATCAAGTTCATAAAAAATGTCAGGGACATAATAATTTCTTGTTTTCTTTCCATAGTTTGTTAACACCCTTGGCTTAAAATATCTTTCTGTTTTTCGTAACGCAACATCTTTTTTGCCAATACTTTAAAAGAATTTGAATAATAATAGCGTGTTACAACCACCTACTTAAATAGCTCCTGTACTGGAAGTATTCCTGGAATATTATACTTTTCTGTCTGACTATTCTAGTCCGGTTCCATAAGTTAAGCTATTGACAATTCTTTTGACTACGCGATCAATAGCTTGCTTTTTATAGTCAGAACATGTACCATATAATGTTACACCATATGTAATTACCGATTCTGCTAATGCCTTATATGCAGTAATTCTTAGGTTGATAGGCGTTTTCCCGCGCAGGCTATGGCTATCGCGCAGGCTATCATGGCCGCGACAGCTCTTAGCTTTCCACAAACGTGTATGACATGGTTATTCCAGGTAAGATGCTGATCAAATAAAATTTCTAAATACTTCACCACACCCTCAAACTGTAATGGTTGACAAATAGATGCGTCACAATGTGGGGCGTGCAAATATACATTCATGCTAAATGAAAGCGCCTTATGTGGATTCCTGAAGCAAATTAGTTTAGTTTTTTTGATGATCTATAAAAAGTGAATGACGTGCGAACAAGTCTACGATTAATGATATGTCTCTTTGGAAGGTTTGACATACCGAGTCATAGTCACTCATTTGCATCGCTTTCGCAGTGTCATCAGTGTACTGAAAAAGTTTTGATTTCAGTGGTATATAGGAGGCCGAGATCTGAGACATATATATATTAAATAGTATTGGCCCTAGCGCGCTTCCTTGGGGCACACCATACTTTATTAATTTGAGATTGCTGTAGCTATCATCTAGTTTACGCATTGTAGTCGATCAGTAAAATAATTTAGAAAGAAATTATAGAAGGGACCTCTGACTCCTAGATTCTTTAGCTTGTTTAGTAGTATCTTATGTACTACCGTGTCAAAAGCCTTTGAGAGGTCTAAAAATATGGCTAAGACTACATTATTATTTTCTATCGATGTACTAATACAGTCAGAGAATTCTTCTAGCAGAGTAATTGTGTTTTTACTCTTTGTAAAACCAAACAGTGCCATGTTATTCAGGGAATACTTTTCGTAGAAGGATTGCATTAGACAGACCATTATATGCGCTATTGTGGGCAATATCGCTATCGGTCTGTAATTTGCGCAATCACTTTTCTTCCCGTTTTTGTAGACAGGCCTTACGATTGCAATTTTCATTTCTTTGGGTATTATGCCTGTTTCGAAAATTCCGTTTAGAATCTTTAAAAGTAGTTGTTTGAGTCTGTGAAAGTTGAAGTACAAATCTCTAGGGCGGATTTTATCAAACCCTGGTGCTTTGAACTTTGCCATGCCTTGAATTATCGTCCAAAAATCAACTTCGGTCATCGTTGGAAGTTAAGCTGAGTGCGCGCATGTGCGTTTCAGCTCGTATTCTAAATGTTGGTCACTCTCCTTTTTTTTTCAGTTTCTCTGCTGCAGCAATAAAAGTTTCATTAAATTTATTGCACAGCATCTGTATGTTTTCATTTGGGAAATTTCTTTTTACGGTATCATCGACGCTAGCTCGTTTGGATCTGCCCATTAATTCGTTTGCCGTAGTCCAAGCCTTTTTCATGTCCTTCTTGCATTCCGAAAATCGGCGCATCAAATATTTTCTTTTTTCCTGGCGTGACTTAGCTGTCACCGCGTTTCGTAAAATTCGAAATATCCGGTCTGTGTTTTTCGTTGCCTGGTTCTTTTCAACACCTTTGCCATGCGTTGTCTTTTTGAAAGCACAACTCAATAATACCACTCGTAATCCATTTCGTATTAGGATTTCTTTGCTTGATTGCTTAGATTTTAGAAGACTTTTGGCAAATAGAAGATTTTAGAAGACAAATTTGGCAAATAAACTGGCTTGGTCTAAATGTAAAAGTGAAATCCGATCTGTGTCCTTTATGTGCATGTCAACTTTTGCATTGTCTATAATTTGTTTGTTTTTTGTTCTTACTTCGCAATCCTCTGCGTCATTATCAGACATGATTACAAGTGATGTAAAGTAATGATCTGCTAGCTTGACTTTAATTACGCCGCTTGCATAGCGCTGCTGTCTGAGCCGTACGACAATATGATCAATGCAGGTTTTCGTTATTCTTGTATCCAAATATTCCTCTCTGGTGTATTCATTAATTACATTGATCAGTCCATACTCTGCTAGTAAATTAACATAATCTGCCACCGCTTTCCTAGACACTTGCATTATATCAATATTCAAATCCCCTACCAATATAAACTGCTGCTCATTCATATACTTCTTCAACAGAGAGTTTAGCTCCTCTAGGAACAAATCTGTGTTCATGTTGGGTGGCCTGCATATCGCACATACGGTGTAGGTCACACCTGCTTAGGGTGGGAACAATAACTTCTGCATAATCAAAAGCTAGTTCGAGCCTATTAAAAACGCAGTTATCTTCCACAAATACAAGAACTCCTCCTCCTATTCAATTTTCTCGGCATAAAGCAATCTGTGAGTAACCCCTGAGCCTGTATTTACCTTGTTCGCTTGCATTCGTATTTATCTTGGTGATACCAATTACATTGATGTTAAAGAGTCTCGTGTGTAAATATGCGCCTAATTGATCCCAATTCTTCTTTATGCTGCGCACATTTATGTGTACTAAGCCAAGTTCTCGTTTTATCTTGTTATCAGTTAAGGTATTCGTAACATGAAGATCCCAATCATGAAAAGATCTGAAGGAGGCCATCTAGTAAATTTTTGCAAGATCATTCTCGCTGGTAATGCTTATCACATTCGCGCCTTCCGCCTTCCGAACTAGAATTTTGCCGTTTCGTGTCCCGACAAACTTACAGTCGAGCTCTTTGACAAGTTTTCTGCATTTCCAAAAAAGTTCTTTTTTCGTTTTCGTTAAGTTTTCATATTGATGCTGCACCTTTCGAGACACACAAAGTGGGCACATTTTGTGCACTGTACACCGCTCTGAAATACGCAACTATAGCTTATCGGCGCGACTTTTGCGAAACCTTCGTAAACGTTGCAACGGCTTCATGTAAGTTTAATTTTGTAAACTGTCGCATTTGTTCGGCTGAGAAAACTCAAGCAGATTCAGTTCATATAACTGCGATATCTGTTTTTGGCGCAGAAGTATGAATGCGTAAACTTCGTGCTTAAGTTTATTATTATTATTATTATTATTATTATTATTATTATTATTATTATTATTATTATTATTATTATTATTATTATTATTATTTTGATACTCACCAATTTTCAGCGATTTTTGTAAACAATTTGAGGCTCTATAAGTCAGAATACTGCTTTCTACAGTCGGTAGAATTGTCTCCCTTAAATGCAACATATTTCATTGAAATCAGAAGAGGGCTTGTCCAACGAAAAGAATTCTGCGTTTTACATGTATTTGAATAGGGAAATGAGAGTTGGTTCTGAGATATAACGTGATGGTGCGTACTTGTGGGCAATGAACCCGTTACGACAGACGAATCCAAACGAGTCGAGAGACGACCACAGCAATCTCTGTGACACCAGTGGCTGGAGCAACGACGTCTTGTCTTGCCTGCCAACCTGCCTAGCACAGTCGTCAGTCGTCAGGCGCCCGTTCACGGTGTTCGAAGTTCGCCTGCACACACACACAAAAAAAGTGATTATAAGATTGTGTGGCACGACGCCAAAACGAGCACGATGTTATTTCTTGACAACCGGCTGCTTGCCCGGATATGACGTCGTCGTAGCGTGAAGTAATTTAACGCTTGAGCGTATACGTTTCTCGCGGCCCCTGAACGTATAATACAGAAGCCTGCAGCTCCACGATGCGATGGCACAAACAGCCGGGATGACCCGAAAACGCTAAAAGAAGCGAGGTATTTGTAGACGAACTTCACGGGAAATACTCTTTGGGAAGATGTCTGAAAAGCAGTGGCAGCTGTTTTATTTAGAAAACTTATAAATAAAGCTTGTCCCTGTGTCATTCTAGCGCGATGTATCCCACTTTGTATGTATCCCACCAACACGCCCAAACTTTTTCCCTGCTAAACTGCATTTCTAGTACCTTGGGCCTTCCCTAGGCTGTTCCTCCTGAATAACGCTCGTCCCGTGTTCCTGCTTGTCCCTGTGTCATTCTTGCGCTATGTATCCCAGTTTGTATTTATTTATAACGTTATTTCGCTGTAACTGCAGATACATTAAATTCGCGCACCTTTTCAGAAAAGAAAAAGAAAAGAGATCTGATTATTTCGCCATTCACGAAACTACACGCGCAGTAGGAAAATTTGGCAGACTGGGCCCTCTTAAGCTGCCTCGAGTTTACTCAAATGTGCCGGCCCTCCAGACGACGACGATAGCGGGTGCGTGAGCACCCACGACTGTTTATTCCCAGGCGTACGAGAGCAATAAGTCACTGGTAGCGGCCGTGTCACTGGACAGCTGGAGCCTAAGCCATTCTGCAATGAAAAAGGAGAGAAAACGCGAGGCTTAGTATTAAACAGCTGCTAAGACAAAAAGGCCATGAGGCGCATAAATAAAACGTCGAGAATCGGGGAAAAATGAAATGCCGTGCAAGCTGGCATTAATACGTCGAACGTCACCGAAGGATATTTTCGAGGCCGCTGTTCCTAAATAACCACTATTCCCAAATACCAAGTTCTGCGTCGATCTTGCCCTACGAGATACCGCCAAATATTTTGTCCTCATTTAAAAATTTATATTTCAGTAAGCTTTAGCTGCGGCGTATGCCCATATATGACTAGGGACCTTATAACGTAAAATTATTCCAATATGTTTCTATTCCAATCGCCTGACGTCAAATTTGCGTAACCACCGACGCAAGCACCGGGCGGTCACCCTCAGGGTTGTCCGTACAGACCAATCAAACACTCTCCTCGTTCATAGGAGGTCACTTTTGTTTGCTTGAAAAACGAATAACATTGCCTGCACTGAGCGGCTTGTCGTATCTAATTGGCTGACAAGAGGCGAGGAGAAGGCCCAAGTGGAAAGGGATCCGCTGGGGCAGAGCCAGTGCACTGAAAATCGATAACCGGATGAAGAGGGTGGTGCCGGCGTCTGCGATTGGTCCGCTTTCCCTTACTTAGCTTGTGGTGGCTGGTCGAAAATCGCGGCGCAACGGAAGCTTAAAGGCACGTTCACACCGAAGTCGGAGCGGACAAGCGGACAAGCGGATCCGGCCAAGCGGCCGCGGATTTTCCGCTTTGCGGAAAATACGCGGCTGCTTGGCCGGATCGCGCCCGGACCGATTTTTTCCGCGCGGATAAGTTGGCCGCTTTGGCCGCAGCCAATCAGAACCCGACACTGCGGAAGCGCTGGTGAAGGAAAGTAAACGAATGTCTTTCTCTGGGCTTATCGCTTCTGTTATTCAAAAGCGTCAAAACGGCAAGTTGGGCCAGTTGGTTGGGATTCATAGTAAGGTTTGTTACAGCGCAACACAAGACAAGGACAATAGAAGGTATAAAACGACGACACGGCGCCGTGTCGTCGCTTTATAGCTTCTTTTGTCCTTGTCTTGTGTTGCGCTGTTACAAATCTTGAAAATGGACTAGACAAGTGGCGAGTAAAATGCCAACGATCTCGTCTTCTTCGTCTGAGCTCATCGTTTTGCAGAAGTAGATAGCGGACGGGAGCGCGCCGACCCACGAAGAAAAAGATATCGAAAGTGCGCGCACAAACCCAAAGTGCCGCGAGATGGCGCCACGTCCCTGAAATTGCTAAAGAAATTGTGAGATGCCCCGCCTTCCCGGCGGCGCGGATAGCCAGACAACGCGGCCGGTCTGAACAGGCGCGGGCGCTCGCCGCCTCGCCGCTTTGAAAATCGGCTTGTCCGCTTAGACGCTCCGCTTTCGGTGTGAATGTGCCACGCTAAAACTGACACTCAGCAAAGAAGAGTTGGCAGAATGAGGTGGTAAACGTGCCGAAAGTGCTCGAAAACGTTACATGGCCACGCAAGAAGCTTTATTATACGCAAATACACCCATGCTCTCCGGCAGGTGCGAGTAGCCAGCGTCTCAGCGATCGGCGGCAGCCATCTTTTATTCCTTTCGGAACGGGGCAGCCTGCGGCTATTCCGAAGAAAATTCAGTTTTGTTCGGCATATTAATGTATCTTTATCGCGTACACGTCACTTTGACGCGGTGAGTTTGTGCGTTTTTGTGACGTCGCGTGACAGGCAAGTGAAGTGGGTGCAGCCCGAAAACTTTTTACCAATAGCCGAGGGCTAATGGGGAAAAGGGGTCGAATCAGAAATAACTACTTTTCTTTTTTCTGTCAAATCATGCATAATCAGTGTGTACACATCATATAAAATGGGGAGCTATCGTGGTTTTTGTGACGTCGCGTGACAGACAGTTGAAACGGGGGTGGTCGAGAAAAGTTTTTGACCAATAGTGGAGGGCTGATAGCAGAATTGGAATAGAAAAGTTTGGAATAGTTTTATGTTATAGCGCTCTAGGGTTGCTTTCAAAAACATGAATTAACCTAAGTAAATTTTGTTGTCTCTTGACTTAGCATACAATCTCAATGTCCTCATACTGAGAAGGCCGCAATATTTTGACCCTGTGCTTCACAGTAACTTTTGCAGTGACTTTCGGCGTTAAGTGCCATACTTTCTACTTTCTGCACAAGAATAGTTCACGTAATCACACGCGCGGCAACAAATTTGGCGCGAAGGGTCAAACTCACGGTCAGGTCAAATATCGTATAAGATGTGTTCGTTTGCCGCGTAGGGTCTTTTCAAAACATTTGGATAGCAACACCATCACGTGCGTTTCCCATGCGGCTATGTAATATTGAATACATTAAAACCTAAATTCGCAACCCCTTCCCTGCCATTCCTTTAATACATTTTTTTCTTCTATCTCTCGCGTGCATCCGTCTTCAATGTTGTTCGACAAACTAATTTACATGTAGTAACTAAATGCTGGTGTAACTTTTTAGGCAACTGGCCTTCGCTGAGAAATCACCCAAGCAAATGTGGTTATTTTTCATGTCTTTATGTGGACTGTTCTTTCATGGGCGACGCCATATTGTGTACGCAGTGGCGCCATCTATGGGCAGTTGGCATGCTGGCTTGTGCGAGTGGGCCAGGTTGTATGCCTGTCCTCGCGGTACGCGGTCTATTTAGTGTGACGTGGCATGTTCTACGTGGGGAACAGTTCACTGAGACGTACTGAAGCGATTTAACTCAGCATGGCCTGAGCTTCTGCGGCGTTGAGGCAGACGGAGCAACCAGCGCGATTTGTGCGCGCGTGTTTGAGCCCACAATCAGCGTCGGAGATCAGTTTTGCATTTCTGGAAATTCGTTTCACTAATCTTACCTTACTGCATCATTCTCACTGAAGTTATAAGCTGGGGTTTAGCAGCAATGATTAGCTCTAAAACGCATGACGATCCCAGCAACGCGTGTACTGTTCTGGCACGGATTTTGTTGTGTTCATTAGTTTGGCAGGCGTTCAAACTGTCATCTGTAGGTACACTGCGCGACCACCTCGGTTGTTGGACGAGGTTTCCACCCGCGAATAAAAGCGTTTTAGTTAGTAATAACAGCATACCGTAGAGTGTGGATTAGACTTGTCTAGCAGCCGAGTGACTGTCAGCGGACTGCACGAGCGCTCGAGGCAGTGGTAGATGCTGGGTTAAAGAGAGAGAGAGAGAGAGACAGGAAAGGGGAAAGGCAGGGAGGTTAACCAGAGAAAAAGATCCGGTTTGCGGCCCTACGCTGGGGAGAGAAGGGAGGGGGCGGTAAAGTGGTAACAAAGTAGAGATAAGGAAAGAAAGGAGCATAGACACACAATCACAATCGGTCACTGTTACCGAATACTGTCATCGCACAGCACAGTGACACTTGCAGCACTATCAACATCGATCTGTTCAGGCTACAGCCGCTTGTCCAATTCTGCCGCCCTCAAAAACAGCAACAGTGCCCTCGTCGCCCTCTGCTACGATGGCTTGTGATGGCGGTATTTTAAAATAAGTTCCTGTGAGAGGTCTTCGGTCAAAGCGCGCTATCGCGATTGCGAGTGATTGTCTCTGTAAATTATAGCGAGGACAGTCACAAAGAAGGTGTTGAAAAGTCTCCTCGTTACCACAGTCCTCACACGAGACGTCGTCGGCCCATCCAATTCGGTAAGCAAAAGACTTGGTGAAAGCCACCCCTAGCCATATTCGACAAAGCAAGGTATAGCTTCGCGACGGCAGAGTCCAGCTGGAATAGTAAGACGTAGGGAGGAGTCAAGATTGTGGAGTCGGTGGTCGTGAAAACTTCCAGCGTTCCACAAGGAGAACGTGATGTCACGGCTGAGCATTCGAAGTTTTCTAGCGGCATCTGTCCTTGATAACGGTATCGGCTCCTCTTCGTCCCCTTGAAGAGCCGACCCAGCAGCGTTATCGGCGTGTTCGTTCCCTATGACTCCGCAGTGACTTGGAAGCCACTGAAATGTCACGTGGTGTCCTCTCTCAGTTAAGGTATGGATTAGTTCTCTAATCTCAAATACCAGTTGTTCGTGTGGTCCGCGCCGCAGGGCCGATAGCAAAGATTGCAGTGCTGCCTTCGAGCCACTGAATATTGACCATCTTCGAGGTTGTTCTTGGCTGACGAGGCGAAGTGCAGCGCGAAGAGCTGCAAGTTCCGCAGCCATCGGTGTCGTTGGGTGACATGTCTTGAAACTGATGGTGGTAGCTTTCGCTGGGAAGACCACGGCTCCAGAGGAACACTGGAGAGTTGCCGATCCATCAGTGTAAATATGTACGTGTTCGGCGTACCTCTCGTGCAAAAGGAGCAGAGTTAGTTGTTTAAGAGCAGGTGATGACAGCTCAGATTTCTTCCTGATTAGAGTTGTTCGTTCTATATAGCGCATTTTCCAATCGCGCGGCATGAGCATACGAGGTCTTATGGCATCGTTAGCACGTCATCTTTCTTTCTTTCTCGCGAAAGAACATGTGAACCTACTCTCTCTTTTCTTTTCGATCTTGTTCGTCCCGTTCTATACAACGCACTCGCCCTTCTTACCGAAATTGCGTCCTGACAAATAGCTTAGTGGTTCATCAGGTGTTTCCCAGGGCTCCGTGCTCAGTCCTGATTTTATTGTGTCTTATATCAATGATATCGCAGAGACAGTTTCCTCGGGTGTTACGGTTCGGTTATTCCCAGACGATTGCCTAATTTACTCCCACATAACATCCAAAGAAGATCAGGTTACGTTAAACATGGCGTTAAGTAATGTTCATGACTGGTACACAAAATGGAAAATGAAAATAAACCCTAGCAAAACGTAATTTATAAGAATAACCAACAAATTTAAAGACATTCTTCCGTTTGACTACGAAATTCCAGGACATAAACAAAAGAAAGTAAGCCATTTCAAGTATCTAGGCGTAATGATAAGGGAAAACCTAAATTGGTATAGACACATTCATAGTTTCTGTAGTGAAGCCGAGATAAAATTAAGATAAAAGATAGAGCAGGCAACCGCGACAGCGAAACTAACCGCATATGTTACACTTGTAAGACCAATCTTGGAATATGGCTGCGTCGTGTGGGACCCCTTTAGGAAAAACCAGATAGTCAGGATTGAAAAAGTACAAAGAACAGCGGCTAGATTTATTCTGTCTATATATAAGTCCATGGATTCAGTCTCGGGGATGTTATCAGAAGTTCCTTTACTTCAACTGTTGGAGCGGAGAAGAGTAGTTAGACTTAAGTTCATCTATCTTTCGCGGCATAACTTTTTAAACTTGAACACTGGACTTGTACATAAAGCAGCGCTGGGCCCGAACATTGAGGAACAGTCCCAATCAACGACTTGCACCTTTCCAAGCTCGGGTGAAGACATTGGAATACTCATTCTTCCCACGAACATTTGAACAATGAAACTCGCTGCCACGACACATAACCCGAACAGACTCTGTCAGATCATTTGAAAAATCTATACATCTTTACCTTGACCTATCAAATTAACCACGACGTTTCTTTTATGGCGAACTTAAACTACTCAGAAATGCTGATGTTGCTGTCTGTGCTCCTACTGCCGCATTTGTTTCGTGGGGAACCGCAAGTTGTGCATATTTTTATCTTTTTTTTTGTATGTAAATGCCTAAGGCTGTGATTGACAATATTTTTTCTGTACTGTAACAAATATTTACCACCCTGTTATGGGCCAGGAAATGGGCTAGCAGTATCGCTAAATGAATGAAATGAATGAATCTTCAGTTCCTCGAACGTACGGCAGTGCTTCATGGCGTCAGAAACTGAAGCGACACTGTCCTGTCCCGATCGGAATATTATACACATCCTCCTCCATGTCCTTAAGCAGGTGCCTCGGGCATTCTTGCGTTGACTTGCTTGCACCATATCAAAATCTCCTCGACGTGGGTAGCGCGAGTATCACCTAGTAGCTGTGCTGTCTGTGTCGGGGTGTCCGAGTCCGAATCCGAATCGCCGAAGCATTTCTTTAGCTCATCGACGAAACGTTCTCACGTCGTTAATATTCGTGATTTTAAAACCACATCCGCGCATTGTCAGTGAATGTGAAGACAACGCTGGTTAGTTGGTCGGTAGTGTCGCAGACGTTGGGCTTGCTTAGTCGTTGGTAATGCTTAAGCCACGCGTACACCATCTTCACCTGCTTTCCCCAAGAAAAGCCGAGGTCCTCGGTAGTAGCGCCACGTATCAGCAGGCTGTGCGCCCCTGTGCGTCTCCGTCGTTGCAAATGTCATCACGCGAAGGTGGTTTGCCCGGCGAGGAGACGACTCCGGTGAAAAATGAGTAGTTCCGGGTGCCTTGTTATTTCCATTACGCCGCGCCTCCACCAAAATTGTTACGACACTAAAGAAACAGGAGGAGGAGGCGGTGGAACAGACTTCTATTGAAACCAGCAGGTTAGTTGGCTGGGCCTCCCACGTGGGGACGTCGAGGTCTTGCCTCTTCGCCGCCTCGCAGGCTTAACAGGATTTATTTGTTTTATCTATTTATTTATTCACTTATTTAGCCCTCAAAATTTGCACATTACAGAAGGCAGGGGCATATTAGAAACGAAAATTGAAAAACACAGTTGATACAATAGTAATAAGGAGCATGAACAATCAATAAAGCTTACGCAAATATGCAAGCTGCAATAAAACGACAAGAAACGTAGCAGTATAAATTCCGGATCTAAAAGTAAAAGCAAACAAATCCAACTTATAATAGTCTGAGGTCAGCCATGAAGTCCGAAGAAGCTCCAAGGCGAGCCTCAGACGTGAGCAAACGTCCTTCTTCTCCGTTCACTCAGCTCACAATTCTTATTCTTTCTTCCGCTCGCGCGGGTACATTCACGGTAATATTATCGTTGGTGGTGGTTGTAGTGGAAGCTCTGGGCAAGTGTAGCTGACTCATACGACGATTCTCTATGGAAGACTGCATTGTATGCTTTTTGGCAAACTGCTGTCACGATCGCTTGCGCACGAGGCTTCCAGGGCTCTTCTAAAGCGTGTGAAGAGCTCATTCCGCGGTCACCCGTCACACTTGGAAGTCGCTCGCCACTCTGCCGCTTAAGAAGGACTCAACCCGGCAAGAGATGGCGCAACGTGCAGCCAATTCCGTCAGTACCTTTTGCTTCGTTTCGCCACAACTTGGCATGTTTCACTCGCGGCCCATTGAGAACCGCGTCGGAGCGTGAAAGAGATTCAAAACAGGAAATAGCCGGAAGAGCTGTGCGCGAGCCGCGGCATATAATACAGCCTTGGGGAGCCGTGGTACGCCGGCGTGCTTCGCCGAGTGACCGGCAGATGGCGTTCGCTGACAACGAGTCGGGGAGCGTGAACCTTCCCAGTGGGGCCCGTGGTGATCTGCTGGCCACAGTTTGACGGCTGCGCCGACACCATCCAGGAAAGTCGCATCGATTCTCGTGACCGCGACGATGGGGGGCGACGACGCTCAGGAGAAGCGAGCTCTCCAACAGGTGAGTCTGGCGAGGACGCTTCCTGCTTCGGAAGTCGGCGCACGCGAACGATGCCACTTACTTGAACGGTGGCCAAACACGGAAAGCGCGAACGGCTGTACTCCACGATCTTTCGTAAAAGAGTTACTCGAGGCGAATCTGGCGATGCCGCGGTTCATCGTGCAACATGTGGCCCATTGTTTTCGTCTTCTTCTACTTTTCTTCATATTGCTCTGCCTGGGCCACTGACTTCGCTGTTTCGTTGCTTCTTTTATTGTTACTTAATATTCAGCTTTAGAGGCTATTTGATTCAGAGCATATCATTACAGCAAGAGCATGTTACCAGAATTGTTGCAGACGGTGTTACAATTATAATATGCCCCAGCCGGTGCTAGAACAGGCACTCCGCCGATTCTTTTCCAAACAACCAAAGAGTCTTTCTTTCTTTCTTTCTTTCTTTCTTTCTTTCTTTCTTTCTTTCTTTCTTTCTTTCTTCTTTTTTCTTTTTGTGGAGAAAGGGGGTTGGGGCGATATCATTAGTGTATGTAGATTACTACAATAAATTTACATTACACATGGAAGGAACTATCACTGTCAAGTTATTAGGTCTAAACTGCCTTTCCTGTCCCTTGCTCTCTCTCTCTCTCTCTCTCTCTCTCTCTCTCTCTAACGACAGTCTAACGGTAGCGTTCACTGAATAAATTAAACGAACAATCCCTTTCATACTATCTTTTAACCTATGACAAAAAAATGATGTTATCTTACAAGTGTGTGCCACCGTATAAGGAAGGTAGAGGGAAGTTTGAAAAAAAAAAAAAAGCTGTATACAAAAGCGTCATGTACTGGCCGACCTCTCTGCCTTTTCTATAATGAATTCTCTCCCTTTGCCCTTCACAACCATTACAGTTAGAATATCGATTTCGCGGATTCTGTTCTCTGCAAAAGCCCTCAGTGTCGAAAGAAAACGGAATAGGATTAAGGTGCAGACAAAATTATTTATTTATTTATTTATTTTATTATCGCGCCGTTATTGTGTCAAACGCCTGCAAAAGCTAAAGGTCAGGAACAACATCTTCTGGCATATAAGGTTTGTAGACGGATTCGCGCAGCATCAAGTATTTGTTAATTCAGCAATGTTTGTCCAAAAGCTTCTCACATTTGGTAAACAGGTGGGATATATTCAAATGGTCTTTGTGCATTTTCACACCTCTCGGCCTTTTCTCAAACCAATCTCTCTGACACAAGTAACCGACTTGGGCAATGTGCATGCATTTATGCTACAAACATATAATTGTAAGTGTTTTAAGTCCCAATTTTCTCGTGAAATTGAGGAGGCGAGTCCAAATTCATTAGTTTTCATAGTGTGTCAAAGGTTGCGATGTCTTTTCAGACTGGTGAAGTGTTCCTGTTTCATTTAGATTCGATCACAGTTTCGAATACATTGGTTTAAATGTACACTAAATAGAATCTACTAAATCAAATTACGCCGATGTATGATTGCTCCGAAGCTTTAGTTCTGTCAATTTTGCGAGAAGGGATCGATTACTAGAAGTGCGAATAAAGGCCAATTTTAATCTTCGGGATTTCGCTCCGGAATCGCCGCGCCCCGATGTCAATGTGATGTCATAAATGTCTATGCATTTTCCCGTATTTAGTCTGTCGCAGCGCAGTGAAAGTTCTCGAAACTTGTTAAATTGAGTGTTTGGCTCATTTAGAATACAGCGAAGTCCATCTTTGAACAAAAAGAGTTAACGAGGCCAAAGCGGGTGCTGTCAAAATCCACCACGTCACGGTGAAACAGCGCCGCCGCACTCTTTTTCTTTCTTAATTTTTTTTTGCGGCTGTAATGCTTTAACGAGCCTCCTATCACGATCAGAGTGTTCTGTTATATTGTAATAGCTTAATTTACTCATACAACTCAACTCATTATTTTCCTTGAGGATGCCCTTATGCAGGAAGGAGAACCACAGTGCTTTGCCATTAACAGTACACACAACTTGATCACGCGGCTCATAGTTCTACTACCAGATCCATTACGTTCCATCATGTCTTGGACCTACTAAGAGCGAAGGGTGCAAGCACGCGGGACGTTCATTCACCGTCCGAGGTGGCAAGACGGGGACTAGTGTTTCGCTACCACCGCAGAGCTGAACATGAGACGTGAACACGCCGTCAGCTTACAGTATATCATCCGCGCAAGTCATGTCCTGGATGCGAACTTGTGGGGAACCCGTCGTCATTAACTTTGTCAGCAGTTCGACAATTATTTCACCAAAAACCTTTGCCCTAAGTCTAGGGAAAGTGACAGAATCGAACGCCAGTTTAGAGACAAAGGTCTCCTTCGCAACAGTAGAACGTTCCGGAAATGCGATCCGACGTTCTTTTGCCGCGAGGCATCGCGTGCACTCACGACTGGTTTGGCCACTTGCTTGGCTGGCTGCCGCAAAAGTGCATTTGCGTGCGTTTATAACTTTTCCTCCGTCCTTCGTTCACCGCTCGAGCCATAATTACTTTCCTCTAATGCTTTTATATATACGAGGCGCTTATTCTCGCCGTGGGCGCCCCTAACAAGTGCCAAGTTTTGCATTCGCTAACGTCTCAACACTGGCACGTCTCTACGATTGGCAGTCTTGCTTGCCGACGTATAACACGGAAGAAACGGCTTCGTGCACCCAAGGACCCTTGTATAGGGGTGATGAGCCATCCGCCCAAATAAATCTTCTTGCCTCGTGCTCTCCATCGCGATGCGCAACTCCTCGTACACTGGGCACGAGTATGCGCGGCTGACACTGCGAACGCGCCTGCAAAGTGTAGGCGACAGGCACTCGGTCGACCCAGGTGCTACCAAGGTCACCCCCGGACAGCCGTCCAGATATTGGACACTTGCTGTCAATTGGAACGTTCAAACCTCGCGCTGGAGTTGGGAGTCTGTTCAAACGAAAGAGACCTGCAGGTTCTTGCTGTGCTTCGCCGTGCAGCACAGAAAGAGTGTTGCTAAGCAAGAGTTGCACTCAGCAGGCGATGAACCCAGTACTCTAATCGCGTTGGCGGAGCTCTGGCGTCGAAGCTGACTCGCGCGTCAATATTAGCCTCCATAACTGCTTTTCTTTGCTTCCTTCCCACCATTGAAACGTGGGTTTATTCTACGCGATTAAAGACTACTTCATTAACCAATTAATTAATTCATCTTCTCTTCCTCTTCCCCCTCAAACTTCTGCTTCGTGATCGTCATCGCCTACGTGGGATACGCCGCTGTTCTTTTTTTTTTTTTTTCACTAGCATTGCCGCCGATGCATGTCGGCACAGCTGTCGTTATGCGTAGTATTAAGCTTGACATAAAGTCCATAGCTATGGCGCGACCTTGAAAAGCATTTCGTCGGCATCGTTACCTTTTTCTGTTTAGTTAAAGATGCCGGCACACTTACCTTGCACAGGTAACAGCGATAAATTTATACATGTATACTCTGTCTCGCCAACACCCAGCTATCCCGAAGGGGGTGAGGATTTTTTGACGCGTCACTGCGAAAAGTCTGAATATTCCTACTAACTGGCTTACGCCAGACAAATTCTGCTTTCATTTTTTTTTTCGTTCAAGTAAGAACTCGCGCTGCATCTGACCACTGCGAAACAAAATCTGACCTTCTAATCTTCGGCGTTCACCTTACGCTGGTACGACTTGAACGCAGAAGACGTGCGTGACTCTTCGCTTTCGACGGCTTCCTTCGTTTTTTCATTTTCTTTTTTCTTCTGTGCCTCAGCCTTCTTTTACTCGCTCTGTAGTCGTCTTTGATAAAACAACGCGAAATGGGGTTACCGCAGGTGGTTCGTCGAGCAGATCATTGCCGCCGCCGGCGTTAAAGACACGCATCTCGCATTAAAAGTTTAAATCAGCGTCTCCGCTTGTACGGAGCTCGAGGGCGACCGCTCCTCATTCTCATTCGCGTCTGCTTCATCTACCCCCCCCCCCTCCCCCTTATTTTTTAAATCTTTTTCACTTTCTCCCCAGACACCGGAAAAGCTGAAGTCTTTCCAGCTTTTCTGTCTGGCGTTGCGGTGTGCCAAAAGAAAGTATTTCCACAGGTACCTGATTGCTCAGAACTGGCCCTCGCGTGAGGCTGCCTGATTAAAGAACGAAGAGAACAGTTACTCTGCGCCACTGTTGCTGAGCGTATACGTGTGACACGTATACGCACGCCCACACTTTCTGTCTAAAGCACTGGAGCGCGGCACTGAATTGCGAATAATAGACAGCGCTGCGACAAGTGAGGTACGAGGAACTGGCACGAATACTATCTCCCTCCTCCCAAGTGCGTATACGGCTCTCGTTGCTCGCAGCCATTGTATTTCAAACCGAGCGGTATGCAAAAATCTATCGCTTTGTTTGCGGCGCAGCGAGCGCAATATTCCCGAGATTTCTAGAGATACGTGCGTGCAAACCGGCTCATCCGACTCCAGTGCTTAAGCCGATCAGACCGCTCAGAAAGAGCTCCATAAACTTGGCGCCAGTGGCGCGTTTATTTTTGTTTTTCAGGCGATTCAGTCGCATGCAGTTGCATCAATTATAGTTGGGTCATACGGGTCCTTGTAGCGTTGGTCTTTATCTTTTACTCCTGACGATAAGTGCAACGTAACCGTGCGTGCGGGCGTACTGTGCGTGTGTCTGAAACGATTCGCGATAACAGGATTTGGCAGCTGCTCCGACGCGATATCAGAGCGAGATGCAGCCTTAGTTCGTCATTTATACTATGGCAGCGCTGACACGTAAATGAAAAGTAGATGAACTAAACGCCGTTCCAATTACTGGAAGGACCCTATTAAAGAAAATGGCACTTGTTATTTTTCTGAGTGAGAGCGAAAGTGGCGGCGGCATGCAGCGCTGCAATTCATATTGAGTGCGATATTGCATGCGCATGCATACAAGTCGGGCGTTTTTCAGTCCGAACGGCGAGAGAAAAAGCATATTCCATCTACGTAGCCTAGTGAGTTCGGCTCCCTTAGTTCATATTCTACTCGGAAAACAGCGCGCACAACCAAAGGAGCGTTGACGCTCCTGTCTGTATCCTCATTTTCAGCGTACCTTCATTTGTATCTGCTTTCGGTCTCTGCTGGGTCGTTCTTTCATTCGCAGTCTTAACCAGCTACATCGCATGCGCTCCTCACAATGACCTAAAGCATCTGCGTCCAATGCGTAACGTACTATAAACGACTTGGTTTTCTCGAGGGCGCAATTTTTGCGAATGGCCAGGAATTCACGAAAAATGAAAGGCGCGAACAAGTATCCGAACATCGATTTTTTTTTTTTTACTTCTAGCACGGCCCTGCGGAATTACGATCTCAGCACAAAATTTACTGTCTGTGCATCATTCAAGGTTCTGGAAGCATTCGAATGAGAGAAAATCTGGCTTGCGAATAAAAAAGAAGTATGTCGCAATACATATAGGCATTGGGAGAGTGGCTTTGATGTTGTAAACTAACAAGACGATGTATGTATTTTGGATGTGATGCGCACATGCCCGTTCTTCTTAACTAATCCTTTTCCAACTTCCCACAGTTTAAAGAGGTTCTACGGGACATTTGGCAAGACAAGTTCACTGACCCTTACCTGCTGCGCTGGCTTCGAGGTGAGTGCAACGGCGTTTATGTAAGCTAAGTGACGTTCGTATAACGTCACGTGAATTCACGGACGTAGTTTCTCGCCCTGCTGGTCATCGGACATGGCGGCCACAATGACGTCAGCGCACCTTATTATCACGCGTATATTTGTTTTGCTTTTTGACGGTAACTGTTTTTCGCCCGATTCTTACTGTTATCGATTTGTCGATCGGTGCAAGACGCGCCTGCCGCGCTGTTATGTTATCTTTCTTGTTTACGAAACTCCTGAATGTGTTAAGGTACGTTTAGACTACGTACGTAATGTGCAGATATATCGCAAGAAACGCAGGCGCAAACGCCAAAAGCGCAACTAAATTGCTCAGACTACAATCGTATGAAGCTTTAGGAGCGCAACAGTGGTGTCACACGCAAGAGTATTTTGTTTTTACGTTTCATAGAGACACAAGAGTTACGACGTGGCCAACAAGCGCCGCAGTGTCAGTTTCAAATTTTCCGTGACACAACTTCCGGCAACCCCAGTTAGAGCAACAGCCATGACTACGTATGCTATGTGCGTTGTTCGAGCTGCAACGGCGCCCGTATTTCTTTGGTGCCTTCGCTTAGAGCTTTTCGGTGGTTTCGTCATGTTGAAATCCACTGGGACGCAACTGACCAGGTCACGTTTTGATTGGCCGGTCTTAAGACGCGTAACGTATCTAACTTACGGTGCGCGCGACAGGCATTGTTAACGATCTTTAACGCTGTTGCGTTTCGCCTGCGACACGTGGTTTTGCCGGCGCGACTGCGGCGGGGCGGCAGACATTTTGGCCCGATCGTCGTCGCCGCAACACTCATCGCCAGGTGTTTCCAGGCGCGACTGCGGCGATGCGACCGCCTAGGGACCATCCTCTCATTACAGTCATTGTGTCCGACCGGCAGCGCCACGACAGGGTGCTACGAGATCGTGCTCGACATGGTGCTACGGCATCGCTACGACAGTGTGCGTCACCATTAGCCCATTGTACATTCACGTGCTCGTCTTTTGAGGGGTTCCTTCTTGCCCTCAACTGCGAGAGTATAAAAACAGCTGCCCCCGGACGCCAAAAGAGAGGGCTCCGATTTCTTCTGTTGAGTGAAGTGCTCTCCCGTCTCTCGACTACGGTCAAACCTGACCGCCAACTCTTTGCGATGTTAAAATAAACAAGTTGTTTCGTTGTTACCAGTCGACTCATGCTTTGCCGGGACCTTCGGATGCTTCCAGTTGTACCCCAGGCCGCCAGGCCAACGCTACCCTTGGGGCTTGCGACCCAGGTACAACCACGGGCGTCAGCGCCGAGTTCCCAACAGATCGTACCAGCAGTCCGATCCCAAACATCTGGTTGCCAGCGGTGAGATCGCCTACGACTTCAAACAACTGTCTGCCAGCGGCGAGATCGCGACAACGGAGGCCAGCAGCAAAGAGATGCAGTTGACTGTATGCTGAGCAGCTCAACGACGATCCGGGAGCAGTGCAACGAGCCCTGTGTGACGACTGGTTGCCTGCAGCGGAACGACTGCGCGGAATTCCTGCCTGCGAGGTTTGGTGAGTGCGGGACTTTCTTCTTCTGAGCTTTGCCAGGCTTTTGTTAGTGTTAGAAACAGAGCTGGTAATTGTGGTTGTCGTTGCTGCCGGGTTAGTTGCGGCAAGACAATAATAGGCAGTAGAGAAAGCAGCATTCAGAGCAGCCATGGATTTGAAGTCGTTGCGCAAACCGAAATTGTTGGAGCTTGCAAGAGAGTTGGGTCTGGATGTCTCAGACAAACTAAGAAAACCTGAACTGCTAAAGGCTATTCTTGAGTTAGAGGCTGAGGATGACGAGCTGTCGGAATGCCTTGAGACTATTGAGGAGAGGTCAAAAAGACAGGAGCGCGAACTTAAAGAGCAAAAAGAGAAACAGGAGCGCGAACTTAAAGAACAGAAAGAAAAAGAAGAGCGTGAACGTAAAGAACAGAAAGAGCGAGAGCAACAAGAGAAAAAAGAAGAGCGCGAACACGCTTTGGAAATGAAGCGTCTCGAGGTAGAGATGGAACGCGCTCGTAATGGAAGTCAGGCACACGGTGCAGGAGAACGAGTATTGTTCAAAATGACTGACCTGATGCGGCCGTTTAAGCTTGGAGAGGACATTGGTTTGTTCCTGGTTAACTTTGAGCGAACGTGCGAGAAGCAGGGGTTCTCTCGGGAAACGTGGCCACAGCGCTTGCTCACTTTGTTACCCGGCGAGGCGGCCGACGTAGTCGCTCGCTTGGATAGAGAGGAAGCAGAGGATTTCGACAAAGTAAAATCGAGTCTGCTAAAAAAGTACCGGCTGTCTGCGGAGGCGTTCCGTCGGAAGTTTCGGGAAAATGAGAAAGGCAAAAGTGAGTCATATACAGAGTTTGCGTATAGGCTTATGTCGAACATGCAGGAGTGGCTCAAAGAAGAGAAAGCGTTTGGTGACCACGATAAAGTTCTGCAGTGTTTCGGGCTAGAACAGTTTTATAGTCGGTTACCTGAGAACGTGCGATACTGGGTCTTGGATAGGCCAGACGTGAGTACGGTGGCTAGAGCCGCTGAGCTAGCCGAGGAGTTTGTGACGCGTCGGGCTCGCGGAGCTAAGGACGGTCAAAAGGGTGAATTTGGCTCGAAGTTTGAGAGGCCGAAGTTCACACCCATGAGATTAGAGAGGGACACGCGTAGGGAGGATGCGAGTGAAAGCAGTCCGACCAAACGTAAAGAGACGGCGGCAGCCAAACGCAGGAAGCGGTTCGAGATGAGGCGAGCGCGCGTTTGTTATACGTGCCAGAAGCCGGGTCACTTTTCGGCGCAGTGTCCGGAAACAACACCAAAAGTTGTGTTTTTTTCAATAGGCAGCACTGACGAGAACATGAAGCTTCTCGAGCCTTACATGCGAGACCTCCTCGTGAACGGGAAAGAGTGCCGAGTGCTTCGCGATTCCGCAGCTACGATGGATGTAGTTCACCCATCTTACGTAGAACCCCATATGTTCACGGGCGAGTGCGCGTGGATCAAGCAAGCCGTGGAGGCTCATAGCGTATGTCTGCCGGTAGCAAAAGTGCTTATTGAAGGACCTTTCGGAGCGCTTGAGACGGAGGCGGCAGTGTCATCTATGCTGCCACCCCAGTACCCGTACCTATTTTCAAACAGGTCCGATCACCTCCTGCGCGAGAAGGGGCTTTTGTTTGGTGAAGCTAGTGTTCAGGCCTTAACCAGATCGAAGGTTCGGGAGCTCGCTGCAAAGGCGGTAGTTGCGGGGCCGACGTTATCAAACAACGAAAAAGGGTCAGAGGCGCAGCAAGCTGATATTCAGAGCACGCCCAAACTGAATAAAATTGAGTCTGTAGCGTTGAAGGCGCCAGATACTGGAGAGGAAAATCCCGATTCGGGAAAGTTAGAAGAGCTATCTACTGATTTGCTCATCGCGCCTACGTCAGACGGACTTGATAGGTTGCTAAAAGTCAGCCGGACGGCTTTGATAGCCGAGCAAAAAAAGGATGGCAGCCTGGAAAACGTGCGCTGCAATGTCAAAGAAGGTATCGCCAGGAAAACTGCGCGTTTTGTGGAAAGAGGTGGAGTCCTGTACCGGAAGTATCTAGACCGAAGAGGAGTGGAGTTCGATCAGCTGGTCGTGCCTCAATGCTATCGTCAGGATCTGTTGCGCTTGTCGCATGGGGGTTCGTGGTCCGGACACCTAGGAGTTAAGAAAACTAAGGACCGTCTCTTGCAAGAGTACTATTGGCCAGGGTGTTTTCGGGACGCAGACCATTTCGTGAGGACATGTGACACTTGTCAGCGGGTGGGCAAACCAGGGGACAAATCGAGGGCGCCGTTGAAATTGGTACCTATCATTACGGAGCCTTTTAGACCGCTCGTTATTGATACTGTGGGACCTCTGCCGGTAACAGCCACGGGGTACAGACACATTTTGACTGTGATCTGCCCAGCGACAAAGTTCCCTGAAGCAGTGCCGCTTAAAGAACTCAGCTCAGTTGAGATAGTCAATGCACTACTGTCCATATTTGCGCGAGTTGGTTTTCCTGCAGAAATTCAATCAGATCAGGGCACAGTGTTTACTAGCGCTTTGACGACAACTTTTCTCGAAAGGTGTGGGGTAAAGCTGTTACACAGCTCAGTGTACCACCCACAGTCGAATTCCGTTGAGAAGCTCCACTCCGTCATGAAGCGCGTGTTGAGAGCCTTGTGTTTTGAACATCAAACTGACTGGGAGCTGTGTCTGCCTGGGGTGATGTTTGCTTTAAGGACCGCGCCGCATGCGGCTACGGGGTTTTCGCCAGCTGAACTGGTGTACGGTCGCTCGCTTCGATCTCCGCTTCGCATGCTTCGAGAATCGTGGGAAGGTAGGGGCGACGACCCAGTCGTGGTGGAGTACGTGCTTAAGCTCCTCGAACGCTTAAGAAGGGCACAGGAGTTGTCAGGTGAAGCAATGGCAAAGGCCCAGCAGAGGGCCAAGGTTTATTATGATCGGACAGCCAGGGCCCGTCGTTTTGAGGTGGGCGATGAGGTCATGATATTGCGCACATCGCTAAACAACAAACTGGACGTGCAGTGGGAGGGCCCAGCACGAATTGTTCAGAAACTGTCGGACGTTAACTACGTGGTAAGTCTGCCAGGAAAGCGGAAAGCACAGCAAGTTTACCACTGTAATCTGCTCAAACCTTATAGACAAAGGGAAGCAGTGGTGTGCATGATGGTAAACGTTCCTGAAGAGCTTCCGGTCGAGCTTCCAGGACTAGGCTCAGTGACGAACAGGGAAGACACCGGTCAAGTCATTAGTGACCTTATCAGTAAAGCACCGCTGTCGCCCGAGCAGAAAACCGAACTACACCAGCTATTACAAGAGTTTCAAGGTCTGTTCTCTGAGAGGCCTGGTAGGACTTCTGTACTTACTCATGATATTGAACTTACCTCCCCAGAGCCAGTACGATCCAAGGCGTATCGGGTGTCACCCCGCCAGAGCGATATTATGGAGGCTGAGGTAAAGAAAATGCTACAGCTCGGTGTTATTGAGGCAGGTGAGAGTGATTATACCTCCCCTTTGATTTTAGTTGAGGTACCGGGCAAGGAACCTCGTCCTTGCGTCGACTACCGCAGGCTTAATTCCATCACTAAGGATCAAATTTATCCGATCCCTAACATCGAGGAGCGCCTTGAGAAAGTTAGTAGCGCTCAGTTTATTTCCACCCTAGATCTTGTCAGGGGTTATTGGCAGGTTCCACTTACAGAAGAGGCTAGTAGGTATGCGGCGTTCATTTCACCAATGGGAACATTCCGTCCTAAAGTGTTGAGTTTTGGTTTGAAGAACGCGCCATACTGTTTTTCAAGCCTCATGGATAAAGTGTTGCGGGGACAGCAAGAATTCGCTTTACCGTATCTAGACGACGTAGCGATATTCTCCGCATCCTGGTCTGAGCATATGGCACACTTGCGGGCAGTGCTAACCCGCCTGCGCGAAGCGGGCTTGACAGTCAAGGCTCCTAAGTGCCAGATAGCACAGGCCGAGGTTGTCTACCTCGGTCACGTGATTGGTCAGGGTCGTCGCCGCCCCTCTGAAATAAAAGTGTCCGCTGTGCGAGACTTTCCGCAACCGCGCACGAAGACCGATATTCGGTCGTTCTTAGGTGTCGCCGGCTACTATCAGAGGTACATCCCTAGGTACTCTGATATCGCGGCTCCCCTGACGGATGCTCTAAGAAAAACAGAGCCTCAAACAGTCGTCTGGGACGAGACAAAGGAAAGAGCTTTTAGCGCCCTAAAGAGTGCCCTAACAAACCAGCCTGTGCTACGATCGCCAGACTATACAAAAGGGTTCATTGTTCAGTGCGATGCTAGTGAGCGAGGCATGGGCGTTGTACTGTGCCAACGGGAAAATGGAGAAGTAGAACACCCCGTCCTGTATGCTAGTCGTAAGCTGTCCAGTCGTGAGCAGGCGTATAGCGCCACCGAGAAAGAGTGTGCGTGTCTCGTGTGGGCCGTTCAGAAATTGTCATGCTATCTAGCCGGCTCGAGGATTATCATTGAGACGGATCACTGCCCTCTCCAATGGCTGCAGACCATCTCTCCCAAAAATGGCCGCCTCCTGCGCTGGAGCCTCGCTTTACAACAATATTCCTTTGAGGTGCGTTACAAAAAGGGGAGTCTCAACGGTAACGCCGATGGCTTAAGTCGAAGCCCCTAACGTAGGAATCAGCCTCAAAATTGTTTGTTACTGATGTTTTTCTTCCTGAGGCAGGATTTTTTTTTAACATATTGCTTTTGTTTAGTGTTTCAAAGTGATGATATGCTTTCTAGTGCAATTTTTCAATTTGTGGACGCGTTCTGAGTGATGCTAGACTACTGTAAGGAACTAGGCAGTGGTATAAAAAGGGGAAAGAGCCTGGCAGGGCTTAGTGAGGGTTGTGCCGTGCTTGCTGACTGAGCGGTTGAGTTTCAGCGTAGTTCTAACGCTTGCCGGGAACGAGAACAAAAATGTGAACTCTCCCGAAGTCACTTTGCAGTGTCCCGTGCGAACCTGAACAAGAGAACGAGGCCTTCTCTGTGCGCTGCGCTCAAGAAACGTCGAGGGACGCCCGACTTCGGTTATGAGCATCATCGAGCGACATCCCTCCGGACAGCGGATGCAGTCCCCTGTCCATCGGGATCTCCTTCCCCCGGCGGGGCGGTCTGTTGCGTTTCGCCTGCGACACGTGGTTTTGCCGGCGCGACTGCGGCGGGGCGGCAGACATTTTGGCCCGATCGTCGTCGCCGCAACACTCATCGCCAGGTGTTTCCAGGCGCGACTGCGGCGATGCGACCGCCTAGGGACCATCCTCTCATTACAGTCATTGTGTCCGACCGGCAGCGCCACGACAGGGTGCTACGAGATCGTGCTCGACATGGTGCTACGGCATCGCTACGACAGTGTGCGTCACCATTAGCCCATTGTACATTCACGTGCTCGTCTTTTGAGGGGTTCCTTCTTGCCCTCAACTGCGAGAGTATAAAAACAGCTGCCCCCGGACGCCAGAAGAGAGGGCTCCGATTTCTTCTGTTGAGTGAAGTGCTCTCCCGTCTCTCGACTACGGTCAAACCTGACCGCCAACTCTTTGCGATGTTAAAATAAACAAGTTGTTTCGTTGTTACCAGTCGACTCATGCTTTGCCGGGACCTTCGGATGCTTCCAGTTGTACCCCAGGCCGCCAGGCCAACGCTACCCTTGGGGCTTGCGACCCAGGTACAACCACGGGCGTCAGCGCCGAGTTCCCAACAGATCGTACCAGCAGTCCGATCCGAAACAACGCGCGATACGGGCTTTACAACAGGTGGGCGCTTTGCTAACGTTACGACCGCAGTCTGAACATCGCTTTAGTTTCCCAAGATGGCGACCGCAAGGACGTCGTCGCAAACCGTATATTCGAGGTCGATAACTTTGGGGTATGATTTCACTTTTGTGTCATGTAACATCCAGCGCAAACGCCTTATTCGAGCTGCGAGAACCCTGACAACACACTTCCTTTGTCAGTAAGCGTTTTATTGGAACCTTGGCCAGACCCTCATTTGTCGCCCCCACTCTATTCTAAAAGCTCTAATCAAATTCTTGCAAGACGGGTCTGGATTTGAGACTTTGAAGAGACTTCGCTGTTCAAGTTCATTCACCAGCATTTTCATCGGCATCAACAACACTTCTACCTCTTTCTCTTTTTACATCCATTTCCATACTCTAACCCTGTGTAGCAGCTTAAAACTTTGATTCAGGCCGACCTCTCAACTTTTCTACCAGAATAAATTCCTCTCTCTCGGGGACAATACACTTGATAACTATGCGTTATGAGCAAACCGCCCTCGTGAGGTACGCACGTCATTTCTTTCGTCATATCCGCTTTCGCTGGCTCAGCCAATTTACCCCTGAGAGCGACATCTTCAGTCCAGACAACCGCTACAGAACACAGCCTACGAGTTTTCGAAGCGTGGGGCGTTGCTTTTTTGAGAATAAGCTGGCTTTCTCACGAGTGTAAGGCTAGTGCGCACGTAATGTGGCCGTTGGCGTGTTAACTTTTGGGCCGTCACAATTTCGTCGTTCGAATTCGTCGTCAGATTGTTTCATCCTGTTGAGGTTGTTGTCTTTTTCCTTTATTTAATTGTGTTTTATTGTGTTCCACGCCTGTTCTCTCTCCTTCAAGCTTACTTCTAGACACAGAATTATGTGCTCGCCGCACGTTTTGTTTTCATTCGCCTTTTCAGACACCTAATCACCAAATATATGTGAGGTCTGTCTGTAATGTAACGGGTTTGGTATCACTTAGACTTTGTTTGTAAGTCAGACGACAAAATACAAGGCGCTACTTTGAAGCTCATCTCCCTGCAGTCTAAAAAGCTTTTCCACCCATCTCTACAGTGCCTCTATGCACTGTTGTAAGGATTATTCAGAGATATTCTGCAGATCCGTCATTACGCCCCCCTTGATCGCCTCCACCCCTTCAAAACAAGCCCCTAGGATGATCACCTTTATCGTGGGTAATAATAAACAATTACAGACGGCAAGGTTAGAGGCATAGAGTTTCTCACTACATTACCTAGAGGGAAATCTGGCGCTGCTGCGCTGTTGTATGCATGGGAATGCCGGTATATTGTGGATTCGGATTGGCATCGTTCTCGTAGAGACAGGACACCTTGAAGACGCGCTCGGCAAGTACCGTTTCGTCTGTCACAACGATTCATTTTCTACTAGAACAGCACATGAAAAGCTGTTTTAGCTTTATTATTACGCGAAAACACGTTTTGTTTAACTATGAGAACTTGTTATTGTGTGTACGACTACATGTTACGTAAAAAGTATCAGCGGGCCGCTAAAGTTGGAGGACAGACGACAACGTTCGCGCTCGCTTTGAAACAGCTGGTCGTCTGTTCTTGCTTTTCTTCGCTTGGTCATGCAGTGTGGGTGAGTAAAGATGTAATATACGTGAATGGAAACATTTCATGAAGATTTTACATTGAGAACGCTTTATTTGCGTAGCCATATCCACGTTTTAGATCCATATCCACGTTTTAGCTCACACCCTCAGGGTGTGACTTACATAACTGACACCCGAAGTGTGCGAGTTAGACACATTTACACGTTATTTTTCTCTTTTAAGGGTGTGAATTATTTTACAGTGTACTCGTTGGATTCTGGTGCCTCTGCCGATCACCCAAATGCATGTCCCATAATCTGCCGCCAGTCACCCGGCTCTCAACACACACACTAGCAGTTACGCCCATCGCATTTACCCGCAGATTTACGCTCAGGCAGGGCATCGCGCTGTAGCTGCGGCTCGGTTCGGCGGAGAGTCGGTTCTGTGAAATAAGTCCGCGTACTAACTAAGGCTAACTTAACTTTTGGCATTTCCAAAATGCACAATTTCTTTTTCTTTCCATTGGCAGCACGAGACTTCGACGTGACCAAGGCGGAAGAGCTTCTGCGCAAAGTGAGTATGGGCATGACGAAGGCCAAGAATCTGGCCATCCGCCAGGCGTAATCCCTGCGGCATTGAAAAGCTGATATGGCGGCATGCCAGATGCGCGTCATCGCCGTTACCATTCGGCAATAACTCCTTCACGAAGTTACTCGTTACGTGCTGCAACGCGTTACCACGACAACGGTAAAGCGACAGTCATGGCTGTCTCTACCTTCGGCAAGGATACATTCGTACAGCGTTTCGGCACTGGGTGACCACGAGAGCCGAGCTGCGATTGGCTTTAAATTTACGTCGTATCTCCTTCGAGCTGCGCAACATTTTTTGACCTTGTAGCAGCGCTGCCGGTGCTTTGGGGCCGCAACGAAAGTCTTCCTCCAGAACGCTTGTCTGAAAGAGGCACTTTGGTTCCCTGTGACCGTGTGTGCTTGTTACTTGTGTACGCCGTGTTCGCGTGTGTACAACGTATTGTATAATTAGCGCATCATTTCAAACGTCCCACTTGTCGTCTGGAAGAGCATGCTAAGTGTATGGCCAGGCAAACATCTCCAGCACCCATTGAGGAGCGTTCCTCTTTCTCTCTCGGTAATGGGCGACTTATGGTACATACGACCGGTTCCTATCAATTGCTGCAACTTGGTTTCCAGATATGCGGCGCACTCTCGACTTGGAGCCAAACGAAACCTGCTCTAGCCGAATGTGCTGGCTGCCTCCCGAGCGATAGGAGTTGCCACGTGATCGAGTTTTTTGCCGGATCTCGGTCGCGCTCCCAGGTTGAAGTTGGGAGCGCCTCCGAGCGCACTCAACCGGAGCGCGGCGCTGTGAATACAGCAGGCGAATGTGTTACGACAATAGATTTTGAACAAACGAATGCAAGCAGCACGACAAGAGCGCTCTGTAGCGCCTAAAAGCGACCAGACGAATGTACCGTTACTAAATTAAACAAAAAAGAAAAAAGCGTGCGATAAACGTGTACGCTACACCCTTTTCACGTTTATCATCCTTGCACCTGAGGGATGACGGCCTCGACGTGTAGCTAGCAGCTGACGTATAGGCTGTATAACGGTAATGAAATGACGCTCACGTGACTCTGGAGCTTAATTATGCGCCTTGGATGAACACTAGGAAGCCCAGTCGTAGCAGCAACGACACAGATACATCGATGGCTCATAGCCAATACCCGCTAATCTTTGCTTGTAAGTGGCACCTTCCACCATGGTTGCGTTGCGTTACGTCCTGGTTTCGAAGAAAAAAAAGAAAGGAAGAGAAAAAAAACTTTCACGCCTTTTTTTTTTCGCCCGGCAGAATCTGCGGTGGAGAGCGGAAAATCAGGTCGACACCTTCATCGAGCGGTACGAGTGCCATCCGGTGAGTAAAGCCCCGACTACTTCGCTTACGTAGATCGTAACAGTTGCAGTAGAGCTTCTGTCGACAGATCAATTTTGTCGATAAACAGGTACGGGACGCATTGGGAAACCTGTTGTTTTCTGTTCTTTGCAGCCGTGCTTAACCCTTTATTGCCGAGTATTGCATATACAGGCAACATACCAGAAAAAGAAATAACTTTTTTTTTTTTTGCTGAGTTTCGGTATCGAGTACGAATTTTCTGGCTAAATGTTTCCGGCCAACACAGAATGACATCCACCAAGCGTCATTTGTTGGTTTAGAACAGGAACACAGCACGAGGAAGAACTCTGACACGCGACTGGCTTTCTTTTTGAGAGCACGGTGAGAGGAGACAGACCGATTCAATATATCCGGCAGCAATGGTGTCACACGCGCGACGTAAACCGAATTAAATATACACCCGTGGTTCACGTATGACGAGAGATGTTTGTACACATTTCAAACGATGACATTGACCGCTTGAGGTGAAGCCCACTTCCAGTTTTCTGCCTGGTGTTTCTCGCCTATTCCTGTGAAAACATCGGCAAAATAACGTTTTTAAATTTTCGTTGATTATTCTTATTCTCTATGTGCGTTGCTTATTTTGATATAAAAGAAGCCTTTCTTTTGAGCATGTATATGTGCCGTCATTAAAGGGTCAATCAACGTGAGCACTATTCTTGAGCACGCTTCGTATGAACGGAACTGGAAGGAGCTTAATTAAGATATCTGGCCACACTTGTAGTTAGGCTCTTTCGATCACAGTAAGGCAGCGCAGTTCACCGTATTATCGAAGGCAGAAGGAACTACTAGTTCTAAATCGAGAAATCTAGTCTACTTGCAGGGCAGATGGCGCTGTGCTCTCGAGTTCTGAACGGAGAACAGTGCCTAGCTCGGATCTCGTAATTATTTTCTCAGCTATTCCTGGGCTAGCAGTCCGAAGGCGTCCTAAAATTCTACGCAAAGCGCTCTATGTAATTACGCAATCATCTGTGTAACGTCTGTGTACAGTCCCCCAGGCACGCTCAGGCTGTTGTGACTCGCAAAGATTTCATTCTAAATAAACAAATCTGAAAGAAAGAAACAAAAGAAATAAAGAAAGAATGAAAGAAAAAAAGAAGGAAAGAAAGAAAGAAAGACGGATGTGCGGTGCTGCTTGTGTGTCGACCAGTTAGTTTAGCGAACCAACAGATGTTGGCAAGCAGATTATGATGCGTTGATGTGAGATGTCAGAACAAAGGTCCTCTTTAGTTCAACCGTCAGCTCCTTTTCATTCATTCATTCATTCATTCATTCATTCATTCATTCATTCATTCACAACCTATTGCATTCCGACGGGGCGTGCTCGGTGGTAAATCTCGACGGGCCGCTTCAAAAGTAATGCTCATCAATTCGGTTCGTCCCATCACGTGCAAACTCGCAAAATACGCTCAACAGACGCATTCACGAGTGCACAGGGTTCGCAGCATCGTCGGAATCCCATCTGTACTTTCGATTTATCTTGGACGAAAAAGAAACGAAACGGCTGCGATCAGACATGACAGAAAAAAAGGATAAAAAATTCGCTGCGAAATTTTATCTACATAGGAAGCTTGAGTTCCGCTGAGCCAGCGGGTTAAGCAAAAGAGATGTCCCTAGGCAACTTTGTTATCGCGTCACGACAGCCGCAATCTTGGGCCGTAACACAAGCACTTTCCCAATTGCATAAGCCGCACGTGCCGTAAGGCTGGAGCGCTCGCGAAGCACCAAACGGGTCTGTTGGGCGTTTCCGTTCAAACATTTCCTTGCATACCAAGCAACCGTAATGTAGTGCGTTGCGACATTACAATTACTTCGCCCACATATTAACAACCTCTAATCCCCGGACACAGCCATTCTTTGGCGAGACCAGTGTTTTCCTTATAGTTTGCCAGCGCTTATCCGTGCCCCATCAAAGCGACCACCATATTTAAATTAATACTCCGCCAATTGCGTTCATAGTATAAGCATGGCTTTCGCTGATCACGCAGGTTCTGAAGAAGTACTTTCCTGGTGGGATATTTAACCATGACCGAGACGGTTGTCCCATTTACATCGTACCGGTTGGGCACGGAGATTTCAGAGGTGGGTGCGTCCCGTGCTGATTTCGTTCAATGTGGCGTAATCACAACTCCTGTGCACCAGGGACTGCGTGACATTGCATCTCGCCAGATGCCTTTGCGTATGGCGCCGCATAAGCAAACAGAATAGAAATTTTGTTTTGTATAGAACTTCATTTAGTGTAAATATAATAGATTACAGCGTACAAGGAATCCAAGGCGATGTTAACGTATTTTAGGCGATGAAATGCAACGCACATCCTTATTTAAGCGCGAGAATGTTAATCAATGGCCGCAGTATCGTTGTTTGATATGCTGTAGCAAGTTTTCAGTTGTAGTAGTTGAGAGAACTAATTACTATAGCAAATTTTTAGCAAGAAATTGCATCGTTGTTTTTTTAGTACATATGTGTTTTTCGTGGACAAAAATAAATTGAACAATGGTTCTAACTTTCTTTTTCTCAGTAGAATGGTGTTCGGACGTTTATGGAATTAGAAAGCTAAACAAAGCATTTCAAACTACAGGACGGGGCATTTCTCAATAGCAGCATTAGCTTGTGGTGATCACATGAGGAATTTTTTAGATTCTTTTTTTATTTTTTTCTTGGATAGCTTTACCTCGAGTTGCCCGTGTGGAGAGACTCATCCGAAAGACAGATGTGTCACGGGAATGTGGAGATTAGAAGAGAACAACACTGCGAAAATAAAGCAGGCCTCAATCTAGAACAAACGTTTAGATAACGGGACTTGTCTGAAGATAAGCTCTCTTATCAAAATGTTGGCTCGAGGCCCCCCTCCCCCTGATGCTTTCCTTGTTCACTCGCTCTTCACTCGAAGATTCCGTGCTTCACTTCACCGTTAGTGATGCGTTGCATTTCTGTTCACCGGAATCTTCGATGTGGTAATATCAAATTTGTCAAATTTGTCAAATTTATCAAAGGTACCGTTATGGCAGCGAAGTGTTTCGGAGCATCTACAAAACGTTGACGCACGTGGTAAGCGAGAAGAGTCCATGCTTATGTCATAGAGAATTCGTTCTCATACATTTAGGTGTCGCGTTCCTCTTGATACGGCTCCTTGTAAGTTATTCATAGACCATTTTCGAGCACGTGCCCATTTGTTTTAAGCTGAAGAATGAGCCAAGCGGGCTGTTGGGACCATAACTATAGAAAGCACGCCATGTTTAGATCTTCTAAGGTAGACTTTTGGGTGCCTCATATCCTCCTAGGACCCAGATATAGAACGTCCTCAAGGAAGCTCGCAGTATAGGCGTTTTCGGCAAGAATATGAAAAACACTGTGCTTGTTCAAATGTTGCAGCTAGGTACGCGAATGTCCACCTACTGCATCCCGAAAAATGTTCCCAAACCGGGCCGTTCTTGGCCAGGCAGGACAACAGCCGGGCGACAGAGCTATGTTCGAGGGCACTGACATATCCTTTCGGAGAAGAGCTTTTTTAGAATATCTTGGTGCTCTTAGATCACGCCTACTCCACCGGCCACAGCACCGGCAGGAGGTCTGCTGCGAGCGCTTTGGCCTGTTCACTTTTGCTGCAAATAGTACGCAGGCAAAGTGGCCTACCTCTCGCGTGTGCTCAAGTAAAAGTCGCTATTCTTTAACCTTCCCAAAAGGCAAACTTCTAAAAACGGGCTGCAGTTCCTTACGTGCATGCTGCGTGAATGCGTTAATTTGGATTGTTATACAACGGACTCACAGTTATTCGTGTGAAATATTATGGAGCACAGGTCGCAACGAAATCGCTAAATTATTGACGCATATGTATTGTATTCCTGGTGGCTTTTTTTTCTGTTTTGCTGTGTCTATGTCAAAGCCAAAGTCGCAAGTTCAGTACCAAATCTTAAATTGGGTTAACTTGAAAAGTCGTCGTCGCCTAACATGTTCTCCAACTACGTCGCTTCTCGTCTTTCTTTAGCAGGGGCTCGCGACCAATGTGGACTTCGTTTCGATGAGCAAACGCAGGAAGAAAAAAAAAGGAAGAGAGGAATCATCCACACGAACAGCCCACTTGACATATGCACTAGCAGACGCTGTGCGCGCAATATTTCTAAAACGGAGATCACAGCTTGTCAAAACAGTTTATAAGAACGTCTTACATGTGAACACTCATGTGGCTTGACGCGGGGCGTTCCCGTCAGTGTAGAACTGTCGTCATAGGGAGGGCGCATCTCGTGCAGGCATGCTACAGTGCCTGCCCAAAGAAGATCTGGTACGACAAGTGATCTACACGATGGAGATGATGCAGCGCGACATGGACAGCCAAACGCGAAAGGTCGGTTCGTTTCTGTGCATTTTAACAACCTTCTCAGCCATCGGTTACATTGGATATACATGGCCTTGTGTACATTACAACGCTGGCACGGCTGCTGCGAAGTATGCAGGAGCCAGTGGTCCACTGCGGCGCCGCCGTATCACCAGAGGTATTATGCATGCTGTTAAAGCATAGGCAGCTTCTGTCGCGAGCTGTTGTTGCTCCTTCGCTTTCGCACGACTTTCGCTGAATGTTGACGTGACCCTGACCGTGCCCCATAGACTAAATAACATGTCGTAATTTTACGTGCCGAAAGCATGATCTGATTGCGAGGCACACCGTAGTGACACTGTGACACAAGTTCGACCAAATCGGTTAATTCAATCAGCGACGCCAGGAAAGAAAATTGCACCAGATCCAAAGAGTTGGAATCTCTATACAGCGAAGCTTTGTTGCGAGCGCATAAAGAATTGAAACACGAGTTTGTGTTTATTGAATGTCCGCACAAATTGACACGGAAGGCTTTATTCAGCCATTGTAGAGACGCCAGTGCGATGCCGGCACAGCTGCTGCGGATGCGTGAAGTCGAGCTTTCTGGTTCTTTCTTTTTGTTCCCCGGCGCGGCCGCGGAAAGGTGGCCGGATGCTCTGAGCGTCCCCTTTGAAACGGAAGGGTAGGTTAAGCCACCAAGCTCTTGTTATTATTTTGCCTAATGTCATGCGATTACCTACTGCTGCGATTGGTTGCTTCATTCGGCAAGCGAAAATCCAGACCACAGCACCCTCGGTCACAAATCCTGGCTAGGTTCGCAAAGAAAATCTTCGATTTTAAAACAGGGCAGCGCTGGAAGCTAACCTGCACAACTCACCGCTGCAACGGAAATTTTGTTATCTTCAGTAGCGCTTTGTGACTGTGCATGCTCGAACATGCTATATAGTCTTAAATCAAATTGCCGTTTCTCTTTCAGTTTCTATCTATGAGTTCATTTATCTTCATCTGTCATGACTGCTGCAAGCTTTCGATTCAATGATAACGCACGAAAAATGGTGGTGACATCAAGCCTCCTGAATAAATATGTCGTATATCCAATTTTCCAGGCTACAAGTTTGTGCGCTCACAATTTCTGTCCTACTGCATGCAGTTGGGGAAGACTGTGAACACGGCCGTTTTCCTTTTCGATTACGAAGACTTCAGCCTAAAGCAGGTCTACTCCTGGCAAGGTCAGTTAACTGTCGACGCCTGTCTATCTTGCAGGTCCCGTGCTTAAAGGGACATTAAAGGAAAACTTTGAGTCAAACTAGACTGAAAGATAAGGCTTCTGTAATAAGGAATTCGTCATTCTTAATTAAAACAGCTGCTTTTGTATGCGACAGAACCACCAGAATACAAAAACCGGATGGCGCCACCTGTTGTGGACTATACGGTACAACTCATATCTGACGTCAGCACTTCTGGAGAGCGGCTGCTATGTCGCGCCACTGCGAGCGGCATCGCTTTCTCCGCTTACAACTGCCTACGCTGCAACCACCCGCGCCGGCTCTGGTCGCGGAGGCTCAAGTGACCGCGTGCAGTATCCTGAACCTAAGCAGAGCCGCATAGCGAATCACTCAAGCAGAACACCTGCAGCAGCCGCTAAGCAGTACGCTTCATATATGTAGAGCTACATAGTCTCTAAAAGACGTAACAGCGCCACAGAAGGGAGGTCCCGTGGAGATGACGTGAAGAATTGCGTATTGTCGCAGGCGGTTCAAATAGAGAAGCAGCAGCGGGACCTTCGGCGGCAATATTCTACGCTACAAAGTGATACAGTGGCACACAGAAAACGATGGTTGACACAGAAACGATGATAGTATTTTCCGCGATGTGTTCTCTTTTAAGAATGGGTTTGTTTCTCGCTCTTTTCGTTGTTTTTAAGTGTTTTGAAGTTTTTAAAAGTGTTTTGCAACTGCTTTCCACTGAGAAAAAGATAAGTAGTTTCGTTGTCTGCGTTGTATGGTGCCAAATTTGGAAGATAGAGCCCCCAAAATATTCTTATAACAATAATGATATTAAAAGCCCAAGAAAGCAAAGCCGTTAATTTCTGTGCACCTACTAGCCCACTCGTTGGTCGTTTTTGATTCCCACCTGTTTTCTTTCGATTTCTTGCCTCCTCCTTCGCAGTCCTGGAACTCGTGCGCTCGTTGGCGGCGCTTTACGAAAACAACTATCCTGAAACCCTCAAGATTGGTCTGCTTATAAACAGTAAGTTCACCATATGAGCGCTGCAACTCTGTTCTCTTCTTCGCGTGTGCGTAAAAGTGCAGCATACATTCATGCAGTACTCATTTTTGCTGACAGTCATTCGGTGCGTTTCTGCTGAATCTGATGTGTTTGTTGAGACGAACATGCCTCGAAAGCTGCATGTCTTCATCTTCAGGCTCTCCACATGCGGTATATTTATCTTTTAATCAGAATAACATGCTTAATACGCAAACTTCAGTGTACACAGCATAACAGCAAAGAAAAAGGTAATATGAGCCTTAGGCAAAGCAATGATAGTGAGTGTGGGGATTGGCCACGCTAGCGTAAAGGACAAGTCACAGTGCTGCGCGAGAGCCCCTGTCTGGAGCTAGCGTTTGGACGAGGTATCATGTTTTGTTCAGGGCCTCAACGAACCTGACGATGACAAGGCCTCTTGTTGAAAGCCTGCCTGCAATTCAGGCATTACATTTCCCACAATCCCAGCTAACTACATCGCAAACACATTCGCCGCGAACCGAACAGCTTAATACATTCATAACCCTAGCCCGACTCTTCCTATACGTTTTCCGGGGCGGACCCACCCTGCCCTAATTGCCCCTGCCTCTACGCGAAGCTGGGATATATGCTGCTCACCCTCCCAGGCAGCCATCAGATTATCCCACTGGTCCAATCCCCTACCTGCTACTTACTGACTGGAATGGATAGCCTCAGTGGCTGACGGCGAACAGATAGATCTGGTCCGATTATCCTTTAAGGTAATTATCTTTTATCTATTTTAGGGCTTTTATTATTTAAGGTCTTTGAGGAAAGACCTTAAAGGTCTTTATCTGACCATGAATAAAGTCATTTCTCTCTCTCTCTCTCTCTCTCTCTCTCTCTCTCTCTCTGTTGTGGAAGCGTTGGCTCCAGGCTGAGGTTTCTCTTGTTCGACCACTGTTGACCACTCAAAGTCTCCAACTTCCTGTGTACCCTTCTTCTTGTTACGACAACGTAGACGTGCAGTAAAGAGGAGCTGCGAACGTAGCACTCAGCTGCGTTACCTGCTTGTTTCGTTCGTAGACGTAAGATTGAAAGTGGACAAATTTCTTGGCGTTACCCGTTCGCTGAGCTATACTGCGGCGTTCCTTTCTGTTCCAGCTCCAGGCTTCTTTCCCGTATTCTGGAAGATCGTTCGGCCATTCATCACCGCAAGAACTGCCAACAAGCTATGCATGTTCACGCGTGGTAAGTGCACTCGTCTCATCCTGGTGAAGAGGTATATTGTCTATCGGATAAGTATACGCATCGAGCGTGAACAGTGTTGCGTTTCGCCTGCGACACGTGGTTTTGCCGGCGCGACTGCGGCGGGGCGGCAGACATTTTGGCCCGATCGTCGTCGCCGCAACGCTCATCGGCAGGTGTTTCCAGGCGCGACTGCGGCGATGCGACCGCAAAGGATCACCCTCGCATTCCAGTCATTGTGCCAGAACCAGGCGCTGCGAAAGCAGGGATCATCCTCTCATTACAGTCATTGTGCCCGACCGGCAGCGCTACAACAGGGTGCTACGAGATCGTGCTCGACATGGTGCTACGGCATCGCTACAACAGGGTGCTACGAGATCGTGCTCGACATGGTGCTACGGCATCGCTACAACAGGGTGCTACGAGATCGTGCTCGACATGGTGCTACGGCAGCGCTACGACAGTGTGCGTCACCATTAGCCCATTGTACATTCACGTGCTCGTCTTTTGAGGGGTTCCTTCTTGCCCTCAACTGCGAGAGTATAAAAACAGCTGCCCCGGACGCCAAAAGGAGGGCTCCGATTTCTTCTGTTGAGTAAAGTGCTCTCCCGTCTCTCTACTTCGGTCAACCTGACCGCCAACTCTTTGCGATGTTAAAATAAACAAGTTGTTTTGTTGTTACCAGTCGACTCATGCTTTGCCGGGACCTTCGGATGCTTCCAGTTGTACCCCAGGCCGCCAGGCCAACGCTACCCTTGGGGCTTGCGACCCAGGTACAACCACGGGCGTCAGCGCCGAGTTCCCAACAGATCGTACCAGCGGTGCGATCCAAACATCTGGTGGCAGCGGTGGGATCGCGACAACGGAGGCCAGCAGCGAAGAGATGCAGTTGATTGTATGCTGAGCAGCTCAACGACGATCCGGGAGCAGTGCAACGAGCCCTGTGTGACGACTGGTTGCCTGCAGCGGAACGACTGCGCGGAACTCTTGACTGCGAGGTTTGGTGAGTGCGGGACTTTCTTCTTCTGAGCTTTGCCAGGCTTTTGTTAGTGTCAGAAACAGAGCTGGTAATTGTGGTTGTCGTTGCTGCCGGGTTAGTTTGCGGCAAGACAATAGTAAGCAGTAGAGAAAGCAGCATTCAGAGCAGCCATGGATTTGAAGTCGTTGCGCAAACCGAAATTGTTGGAGCTTGCAAGAGAGTTGGGTCTGGATGTCTCAGACAAACTAAGAAAACCTGAACTGCTAAAGGCTATTCTTGAGTTAGAGGCTGAGGATGACGAGCTGTCGGAATGCCTTGAGACCATTGAAGAGAGGGAGACTGCAAAAAGACAGGAGCGCGAACTTAAAGAGCAAAAAGAAAAAGAAGAGCGCGAACTTAAAGAACAGAAAGAAAAACAAGAGCGTGACCGTCAACACGCTTTGGAAATAAAGCGTCTTGAGGTAGAGATGGAACGCGCTAGTAATGGAAGTCAGGGACACGGTGCAGGAGAACGCGTATTGTTCAAAATGACTGACCTGATGCGGCCGTTTAAGCTTGGAGAGGACATTGGTTTGTTCCTGGTTAACTTTGAGCGAACGTGCGAGAAGCAGGGGTTCTCTCGGGAAACGTGGCCACAGCGCTTGCTCACTTTGTTACCCGGCGAGGCGGCCGACGTAGTCGCTCGCTTGGATAGAGAGGAGGCAGAGGACTTCGACACAGTGAAATCGAGTCTTCTAAAAAAGTACCGGCTGTCTGCGGAGGCGTTCCGTCGGAAGTTTCGGGAAAATGAGAAAGGCAAAAGTGAGTCATATACAGAGTTTGCGTATAGGCTTATGTCGAACATGCAGGAGTGGCTCAAAGAAGAGAAAGCGTTTGGTGACCACGATAAAGTTCTGCAGTGTTTCGGGCTAGAACAGTTTTATAGTCGGTTACCGGAGAACGTGCGATACTGGGTCTTGGATAGGCCAGACGTTTGTACGGTGGCTAAAGCCGCTGAGCTAGCCGAGGAGTTTGTGACGCGTCGGGCTCGCGGAGCTAAGGACGGTCAAAAGGGTGAATTTGGCTCGAAGTTTGAGAGGCCGAAGTTCACAACCATGAGATTAAAGGGGAACACGCGTAGTGCGGATGCGAGCGAAAGCAGTCCGACCAAACGTAAAGAGACGGCGGCAGCCAAACGCAGAAAGCGGTTCGAGATGAGGCGAGCGCGCTTGTGTTATACGTGCCAGAAGCCGGGTCACTTTTCGGCGCAGTGTCCGGAAACAACACCAAAAGTTGTGTTTTTTTCATTAGGCAGCACTGACGAGAACATGAAGCTTCTCGAGCCTTACATGCGAGACCTCCTCGTGAACGGGAAAGAGTGCCGAGTGCTTCGCGATTCCGCAGCTACGATGGATGTAGTTCACCCGTCCTACGTAGAACCCGATATGTTCACGGGCGAGTGCGCATGGATCAAGCAAGCCGTGGAAGCTCATAGCGTGTGTCTGCCGGTAGCAAAAGTGCTTATTGAAGGACCTTTCGGAGCGCTTGAGACGGAGGCGGCAGTGTCATCTATGCTGCCACCCCAGTACCCGTACCTATTTTCAAACAGGTCCGATCACCTCCTGCGCGAGAAGGGGCTTTTGTTTGGTGAAGCTAGTGTTCTGGCCTTAACCAGATCGAAGGTTCGGGAGCTCGCTGCAAAGGCGGTAGTTGCGGGGCCGACGTTATCAAACAACGAAAAAGGGTCAGAGGCGCAGCAAGCTGATATTCAGAGCACGCCCGAACAGAATAAAATTGAGTCTGTAGCGTTGAAGGCGCCAGATACTGGAGAGGAAAATCCCGATTCGGGAAAGTTAGAAGAGCTATCTACTGATTTGCTCATCGCGCCTACGTCAGACGGACTTGATAGGTTGCTAAAAGTCAGCCGGTCGGCTTTGATAGCCGAGCAAAAAAAGGATGGCAGCCTGGAAAACGTGCGCTGCAATGTCAAAGAAGGTATCGCCAGGAAAACTGCGCGTTTTGTGGAAAGAGGTGGAGTCCTGTACCGGAAGTATCTAGACCGCAGAGGAGTGGAGTTCGATCAGCTGATCGTTCCTCAATGCTATCGTCAGGATCTGTTGCGCTTGTCGCATGGGGGTTCGTGGTCCGGACACCTAGGAGTTAAGAAAACTAAGGACCGTCTCTTGCAAGAGTACTATTGGCCAGGGTGTTTTCGGGACGCAGACCATTTCGTGAGGACATGTGACACTTGTCAGCGGGTGGGCAAACCAGGGGACAAATCGAGGGCGCCGTTGAAATTGGTACCTATCATTACGGAGCCTTTTAGACGGCTCGTTATTTATACTGTGGGACCTCTGCCGGTAACAGCCACGGGGTACAGACACATTTTGACTGTGATCTGCCCAGCGACAAAGTTCCCTGAAGCAGTGCCGCTTAAAGAACTCAGCTCAGTTGAGATAGTTAATGCACTACTGTCCATATTTGCGCGAGTTGGTTTTCCTGCGGAAATCCAATCAGATCCGGGCACAGTGTTTACTAGCGCTTTGACGACAACTTTTCTCGAAAGGTGTGGGGTAAAGCTGTTACACAGCTCAGTGTACCACCCACAGTCGAATTCCGTTGAGAAGCTCCACTCCGTCATGAAGCGCGTGTTGAGAGCGTTGTGTTTTGAACATCGAACTGACTGGGAGCTGTGTCTGCCTGGGGTGATGTTTGCTTTAAGGACCGCGCCGCATGCGGCTACGGGGTTTTCGCCAGCTGAACTGGTGTACGGTCGCTCGCTTCGATCTCCGCTTCGCATGCTTCGAGAATCGTGGGAAGGTAGGGGCGACGACCCAGTCGTGGTGGAGTACGTGCTTAAGCTCCTCGAACGCTTAAGAAGGGCACAGGAGTTGTCAGGTGAAGCAATGACAAAGGCCCAGCAGAGGGCCAAGGTTTATTATGATCGGACAGCCAGGGCCCGTCGTTTTGAGGTTGGCGATGAGGTCATGATATTGCGCACATCGCTAAACAACAAACTAGACGTGCAGTGGGAGGGCCCAGCACGAATTGTTCAGAAACTGTCGGACGTTAACTACGTGGTAAGTCTGCCAGGAAAGCGGAAAGCACAGCAAGTTTACCACTGTAATCTGCTCAAACCTTATAGACAAAGGGAAGCAGTGGTGTGCATGATGGTAAACGTTCCTGAAGAGCTTCCGGTCGAGCTTCCGGGACTAGGCTCAGTGACGAACAGGGAAGACACCGGTCAAGTCATTAGTGACCTTATCAGTAAAGCACCGCTGTCGCCTGAGCAGAAAACCGAACTACACCAGCTATTACAAGAGTTTCAAGGTCTGTTCTCTGAGAGGCCTGGTAGGACTTCGGTACTTACTCATGATATAGAACTTACCTCCCCAGAGCCAGTACGATCCAAGGCGTATCGGGTGTCACCCCGCCAGAGCGATATTATGGAGGCTGAGGTAAAGAAAATGCTACAGCTCGGTGTTATTGAGGCAGGTGAGAGTGATTATACCTCCCCTTTGATTTTAGTTGAGGTACCGGGCAAGGAACCTCGTCCTTGCGTCGACTACCGCAGGCTTAATTCCATCACTAAGGATCAAATTTATCCGATCCCTAACATCGAGGAGCGCCTTGAGAAAGTTAGTAGCGCTCAGTTTATTTCCACCCTAGATCTTGTCAGGGGTTATTGGCAGGTTCCACTTACAGAAGAGGCTAGTAGGTATGCGGCGTTCATTTCACCAATGGGAACATTCCGTCCTAAAGTGTTGAGTTTTGGTTTGAAGAACGCGCCATACTGTTTTTCAAGTCTCATGGATAAAGTGTTGCGGGGACAGCAAGAATTCGCTTTACCGTATCTAGACGACGTAGCGATATTCTCCGCATCCTGGTCTGAGCATATGACACACTTGCGGGCAGTGCTAACCCGCCTGCGCGAAGCAGGCTTGACAGTAAAGGCTCCTAAGTGCCAGTTAGCACAGGCCGAGGTTGTCTACCTCGGTCACGTGATTGGTCAGGGTCGTCGCCGCCCCTCTGAAATAAAAGTGGCCGCTGTGCGAGACTTTCCGCAACCGCGCACCAAGACCGATATTCGGTCGTTCTTGGGTGTCGCCGGCTACTATCAGAGGTACATCCCTAGGTACTCTGATATCGCGGCTCCCCTGACGGATGCTCTAAGAAAGACAGAGCCTCAAACAGTCGTCTGGGACGAGACAAAGGAAAGAGCTTTTAGCGCCCTAAAGAGTGCCCTAACAAGCCAGCCTGTGCTACGATCGCCAGACTATACAAAAGGGTTCATTGTTCAGTGCGATGCTAGTGAGCGAGGCATGGGCGTTGTACTGTGCCAACGGGAACATGGAGAAGTAGAACACCCCGTCCTCTATGCTAGTCGTAAGCTGACCAGTCGTGAGCAGGCGTATAGCGCCACCGAGAAAGAGTGTGCGTGTCTCGGGTGGGCCGTTCAGAAATTGTCATGCTATCTAGCCGGCTCGAGGTTTATCATTGAGACGGATCACTGCCCTCTCCAATGGCTGCAGACCATCTCTCCCAAAAATGGCCGCCTCCTGCGCTGGAGCCTCGCTTTACAACAATATTCCTTTGAGGTGCGTTACAAAAAGGGGAGTCTCAACGGTAACGCCGATGGCTTAAGTCGAAGCCCCTAACGTAGGAATCAGCCTCAAAATTGTTTGTTACTGATGTTTTTCTTCCTGAGGCAGGATTTTTTTTAACATATTGCTTTTGTTTAGTGTTTCAAAGTGATGATATGCTTTCTAGTGCAATTTTTCAATTTGTGGACGCGTTCTGAGTGATGCTAGACTACTGTAAGGAACTAGGCAGTGGTATAAAAAGGGGGAAGAGCCTGGCAGGGCTTAGTGAGGGTTGTGCCGTGCTTGCTGACTGAGCGGTTGAGTTTCAGCGTAGTTCTAACGCTTGCCGGGAACGAGAACAAAAATGTGAACTCTCCCGAAGTCACTTTGCAGTGTCCCGTGCGAACCTGAACTAGAGAACGAGGCCTTCTCTGTGCGCTGCGCTCAAGAAACGTCGAGGGACGCCCGACTTCGGTTATGAGCATCATCGAGCGACATCCCTCCGGACAGCGGATGCAGTCCCCTGTCCATCGGGATCTCCTTCCCCCGGCGGGGCGGTCTGTTGCGTTTCGCCTGCGACACGTGGTTTTGCCGGCGCGACTGCGGCGGGGCGGCAGACATTTTGGCCCGATCGTCGTCGCCGCAACGCTCATCGGCAGGTGTTTCCAGGCGCGACTGCGGCGATGCGACCGCAAAGGATCACCCTCGCATTCCAGTCATTGTGCCAGAACCAGGCGCTGCGAAAGCAGGGATCATCCTCTCATTACAGTCATTGTGCCCGACCGGCAGCGCTACAACAGGGTGCTACGAGATCGTGCTCGACATGGTGCTACGGCATCGCTACAACAGGGTGCTACGAGATCGTGCTCGACATGGTGCTACGGCATCGCTACAACAGGGTGCTACGAGATCGTGCTCGACATGGTGCTACGGCAGCGCTACGACAGTGTGCGTCACCATTAGCCCATTGTACATTCACGTGCTCGTCTTTTGAGGGGTTCCTTCTTGCCCTCAACTGCGAGAGTATAAAAACAGCTGCCCCGGACGCCAAAAGGAGGGCTCCGATTTCTTCTGTTGAGTAAAGTGCTCTCCCGTCTCTCTACTTCGGTCAACCTGACCGCCAACTCTTTGCGATGTTAAAATAAACAAGTTGTTTTGTTGTTACCAGTCGACTCATGCTTTGCCGGGACCTTCGGATGCTTCCAGTTGTACCCCAGGCCGCCAGGCCAACGCTACCCTTGGGGCTTGCGACCCAGGTACAACCACGGGCGTCAGCGCCGAGTTCCCAACAGATCGTACCAGCGGTGCGATCCAAACAACAGCTACATTTGATTTATGCTGATTTTGTCACCAGATCACCGAGGCTAAGCTGCATTGTGCCACGTCAGCTGTTGAGAGTGAGATCCCCTTGGGTCGCCGTGTGGTGATGGTCGTTCTTGTGTAGCGGGACAGTTTGGCTGTGCGTCTCGACGTGACAGTCTGTTAAATTTCTTATATTTACAGCTTAGTGATTCTAACGTCTCTAATGTTCCTATCAGCAATGTGCGTTCGTCTGGCCACAAGATCCAACTTTATTAACATACTTGCACAGGTTACACGCAAGGGTTATTTTTCTTTTTATTCGAGATATTTAAGGCTTCCGTTTCGACACCCTCCATGAATCGCGAGCTGCCACTACTTGTCCGAAGAAACATGTCAGGAAAGCGTTTTTATGCAGATAAAGGCAGGAGTAACATGTCATTGCTCTTCAGCGGAGCGTAACTGTCGTTCGCAGCCAAATTTCGACATTGCTTCCGACCTTGCGCGTTCACGACCGACTTACGAAGCATCGCGGGGACGACAGCGTTGTTGGTTCAACGGTCTGGAACCAATTCTTGTTTGTCCCACTGAACGGACTCGCTTTTCTGACGTCGAACGGAGCGTGTGTACTCGCGATACCGTTGCTTATGGTATAAACGCTATAGAGAGAGAGAGAAAGCAAGGACAGGAAAGGCAGTGATGTCAACCAGAAGAGCACCCGGTTTGCTACCCTACACTGGGGGTGGGGAAAGGGGGAATAGGAAGGGGTAGAAAGGGAGAGAGCACGCACTGAGTGCGTGTGGGAGGGACACTATAAACGGTCTCTTAAGCCGGTGAACTTCACATATTGCACTAGTGCACGAATCGCTTTTCCTCCCAGTGACGAGTGTGGCCACGGTCCAAGTATCTTTGACTCGGTGAACGGTCTCTAGTCCAGTCGGTGTAAAGTTGCCCGCAGAGAGAGACGTTGGATATCGTAGGGAGGGTAAGTACACAATAGGTGCTCGATGGTTTCCTCTCACTCACAGGAGTCGCACATCGGGCTCTCGGTCATTCCCAAATGATAGGAGTATGCGTTCGTGAACGCCACTCCCACCCACAAGCGGCACAGCAAGGTTGTTTCGCCGCGGGAAAGGCTAGGTGGCAGTTGTAGCCGTAACGTGGGGTCCGGTTTATGTAATCGGCAATTGAAGGCACTTGAACTCCAGAGACCTTGTGACTTTTTGCGTGTGTGTAGGCGAAGTTTCCTGGCAGCGTCCGACCTCGCCAAAGGTGTTGGACGTAAACGAGTGGCAATTTGGGATTACGGGCGATCCTTTACGACCAAAGCAGGAGGACAAAATAAGCAGCGTGAAGTGCGTCCTGTCGTTTAGAACTTTTCTTCCCGCCTGCAACGCGTCACGTCTGCTGCTCGAATTGCACACGTGCATTATTTTTGGCGCAGTCCACCGACATCTTCCCGATACGCTGCACATACAACGGCCTGTAGCGTGTATGCTCAGATACAGTAAAAACCTTGTTTGTACCAATTTTGTATACAGTTACCGTGATCACCGGAATAGCTGCGGTTATTTCGCTTTAGTGGTATACGGTGAAGTCCATCCTTGCTGGTAACTAATTACCTATAGGCCCGTGCAGACGCCCACAAGATCCATGACGTCACACCGAGCTATTACGTCATAGTTCGGAAGCTTCAAGGCGGCGTGGCCACAGCCGTTCGTAGTTGAAAGGTATCTGCATAGCGCAACAAAACAAGGACAAAAGAAGAAACGAAGACAAGCGCTTGGCTTCGTCTTAGTTTCTTCTTTTGTCCTTGTTTTGTTGCGCTATGCAGATACCTTTCAATGACGACCGTCCAACAAGCCCATATCGCCACCCTTGTCGTCTTTAGTTGTTTGGTCTTTTCTGGCTGTTAGGTACGCTTTCGTTGAGCAACACGCAAAATTTAGCGTGAGTAGAAGCGCGAAGAAACCGAGGCGTTAAGTTTTGCGGAGGTGCTAAAGATGTCATGCAGAAGTCTGAACTATATTTTTGTGTTCACTTGTGCAGATGGCTGGAAAGATGTTCTGCTGAAATACGTCGACCCCAGTCAGCTGCCGGCGCACTGGGGAGGCACGATTGTGGATCCCGTAGGCGGTGCCCGCTGTACGCACGTGGTACGTACAATATGCGGCCTCGTTTGAGACGAGTGGAAGTGCGAGATAAGAACGAGACATGTCACGTCACCACATAAGAGGCGGTTCAAACTATGGAGTTGAATAGCAGTCGTGCGGTCTTGCACTGTGTAGTAAGCCGTAATCTGCTGAGGCGCGCAAAGTCCTGCATTAGCTGCGAGTGAACCGCATATACTTCTTCCAAACGCTGTCTGTGCGATGAAGTTGTTGCTACTAGAGTACAAGATTAAGAAATGAAGTAATAAAAAGAAAGGGGCTGCAGGCTCTTTACGTAAAACAGCGACAGTACGTGCAGGTCTCTTTCGAACGTGGCGACACTGACGCACGTGGTCTTGCTCTCTAAACGCCACTTCGTTAACCATCGGTCGGTAAACTCACTCATGAGTCTAGTCACTACTCAGACATATACGTTAGCCTAACTAAGTCGGACTAAGTAGAATTTTGGTGAGTCCTAACGATCCCTGAGAAAATCAAATAAATAAATAAATAAATAAATAAATAAATAAATAAATAAGCAAATAAATAAATAAATAGGACCTGTGTCTATATAGCAGTAAATGAGAGAAATGCGTTAGCATTAGGTCGCACTCTTTCAGGTCCAAGATCCATGATTTAAACCGCGCTTAGCACGTGCCTCTGCGAGGAGCGCAGTGCAACTGGGAGCAGACAACGATACCGATATATATATATATATAACACTCTCTCTAAGCTCTCTCCCATCTCCTCTATGCCTAACTTCATACACATACGCTTTTTTCCCACTTTGACGCTCCTAATGCTAGCCCATTAAAAATATTTTTTTGTGAGTGAGCGCCGTTTCTTTTGCCCATCTATGCCTTCGACAAACTTGCGCTAGCACGGCACAGATACTACGCGCCTCGGTGAAGTCTCTGTTGCCTGCAGCATTTAACGCTTCGTTGCTTCGTTAGTGCTTCGTTTAGGTGACGTAAGAGCTTTACGGCGACGTTACAGATTGGTCCCGGTGGCGAGCTTCCGGCTACCGTATGGCGCGGCGGTGGCGCACTGGCCACCGACCCCGAAGCTGTGAACTGCTTTCTGGAGCGCGGCCGCTCCATCGAGGTGCCGGTCCAGGTCGAGGCAGCGGGCGCCGAGCTCCACTGGCGGTTTCAAGCACGAGACGTCGCCTTTGCCCTGTGGAGGACGAGCGGCGAAGGCCGCGTCCAGGTGCTCGCGCCGCGAAGGATAGCCTGCGACCGGGACGCCGAATGCGGGCAGATGCAGTGCGACGAGCCCGGAACATGTACGCACGCTGTGACCTCACGTTGCCTTCAACCACAGTGATCGTGAACCTTTTCACAAGACACATGCAGGCGAGAGCAGGGCAGGTCACACGGTATAAAGTACAACGGTCAGCGAGCAATTGCTATACAGGTGTCCGTGTACGTACAAAGTATAGCGACTGAGCGTCAACGCCTGAAGCTTAGACGGTTTGCGTCATGCTGCTTCTTGAACATGGGGCTCAAAGTTCTCGCTTCCGAAGCCAGTCAAAGGATGTGGATGTATCTTCTCGAGAAACTTAGGGAAAAAGCAATAACTTCTTCTAAATATCTAGATCACTTGATAGGTGACCTGCTACTTGGATATGATATGTTTGATATATGTGACCTGACATGTTTAGCAGCTAAATTGGCGGAAATCGAACTGTCGCTCAGTGCAAATGTATAAAGACAATCACGTAATTGCAGACATGTGAAAGGAGGAGTGAAGGGCATGTACAGGTATTTGTTGTTCTCTCTCTCTCTCTCTCTCTCTCTCTCTCTCTCGCCTCTACATTGTCGGTTTCACACGCCGTGGTTACTTAGTGGCTATGGTGTTGGGCTGCTAAGCACGATAACATGAGCTTGGATTGTAGCGCGAAGTGCTAAGCACGAGGTCGCGGGATGAAATCCCGGCCACGGCGGCCGTATTTCTCTGTGGGTGGAATGAGAAAACACCCTTTTACTTAGATTTAGGTGCACGTTAAAGAACCCCTGATGGTTTAAATTAATCAGGAGTTTCCCACTACGGCGTGCCTCATAATGATAGTGGCTTTGGCACGTAAAACCCCATAATTTTCATGCTAATTTTATCGCCTTTGTTGTTTTATAGGAGCCCTACTCATCGCAGTAAAGTTTGTATTTATTTGCTCTCTCTTCATTTTTGTTTTCAGACACGTTCCTCTTCGACAACAGTTTTAGCTGGTTCACCGGAAAGCAGCTCTCCTATGTGATAAGAGTGCACCACGAATCCTTTGCCAGCGTCAAGGACACCGTCCAGTACTGATAAAGCTTTGTCATAAGAGTCAAGAAGTGTACAAAACGTGTTAAATACCACTATAAAATGAATGCATCCTATGGACTAAGACGCCGGTATAAGTGGCGTATTTTCTCATTTCTACGACCCTTTCCTGGCTAAGTATGTGATAAAGTATGTATAGTTACTGTCGTATTCACCACTTCGTACCTTTCAAAAAAGAAGGGGGGGCGGGGGAGCACCATAAACGCAGAGCGCTCAGCATCACTAGGCCCTCAAGCCAGCTTAGTTCCGCCATGCCCCACACGGGGTCTCAAGGCCTGCGCAGGCCTGCACACCTGCTCAGGCCGACCTCTATGTTTGTCTTGCAAATAAAATCTCGTCCGCCAACCACCCAGTGAAACACAACAACCCAGTCCACATTTTAGGCGCTGATATAAGTTTTTTTTTTCCCCGCGCATTTAGCACATAGTTATATCTCTGATAATTGTGGGGGAACATTCATACAGATTCAACGGAAGAATTTTCACAGCCTGCCCACTGCTCAATCTTGTCTCGCCGTCGTCGATGGCGGACCATCGACGATCTCGGTAGCAGAATAGAAAGGGCGCCTTATTGTCGATTTCGCCCTCTTACATATCTACATTCTGCCGATGCTAACATGTGGTACAGAAACTTGGAGGTTAACGAAGCTCGAGAACAAGCTAAGGACTACAGTAAGAGCGATAAAACGAGAAATGTTAGGCGTAACGTTACAGACAGCGATGTGGATCAGAGAGCAAACGGGGACAGCCGATATTCTCGTTGACATTAAGAGAAAAAAAAAATAGAAGCGGGGCAGGCTATGCAATGCATAGGGTGGATAACCGGTGGACCATTAGAGTTACGAAATGGGTGCCAACAGAAGGGAAGCGCTGTCGAGGATGGCAGAAAACTAGGTGGGGTGATGAAATTAGGAAAATTTGCAGGCGCAAGTTGGAATCAGCTCGAGCAAGACAAGGGTAATTGGAGATAATAGGGAAAGGCCTTAGTCCTGCAGTAGACATAGAAGATAGGCTGCTGATGATGATAATGACACATCGCCTTCGGAGTGTAACTGGTTGGTTGATTATGTAGTTTACTACAGGCGGTGTCAACCTGGTAGTAGGGGCCGGCAATTGCTTCTACTGTGCGTCCTTTTCGCTGTTCAGTAACATACAACCATATGTAGAAGAGTTCAGTGTCACGTGGAAGCGGAAGTGCAAAGCGTGAGACCCACTTACGAACCACTTATCCTCGGCCTTTCCTTGAGGGTCTTGCTAACCAAACAGGTGCAATGTGATGCGATATATGGGCAGACGCTCTTCCAGGCAGCGTTGTTTTCAGGACACGCAGTCGCCGAATGCGCGGACTTGAAAAGGCTAAAGAAAACGTCACGGCGTCAACAAATGTTCTTATATAGAAGTATCGCCGAAAGGGACGAATCCAGGTTTGTGCACTGCCGTATTCCTGTTCGCTGGTGTTGCTTCTAAGCGAATATAATAACCATCGAGCGGCATAGTTACACGTTTCGAGGGGAGTGCACCACGTGACAGCAACGTCATGGCTTCCTCAGAGGGTGGCGCAGCCCCGTCGAGTTCTCCCCGTATAATCGTTTACTCCCTAGCCGTAAGGTCTTCGCCAAGTGTTTCTCGTGGCAATTCTTTCTCCCTTGCAGCAAACTACTAAGCTTCACGCGATGGGACGATCCACGAAATCTTGATCAGTACCCCTCGTGAATATTCATTATCACTTCAATCCGCACTCCGCTGTCGTCTTCGTGCCGCATCAGAAACGAGCGAAATTTCCGTCACGTGATTAACATTTCCAGCGACAGCACGGGATGTTGCCAACCCTGTGCGCATTCATCAACTCCATCCCTGACGACACCAAGCCATAATCAACGCCGGGATTTTGACAGCGTAAGAAATATAGCCGCTAGCTCACAATGTTTCACCCAAGCATTGCAATTCGTCTCCTATTGATTACTGATACATTCAAGAAACATCCCCAGGGGTACCAAGGCCGGCGAACGGCGAATACAGTTGACTGAGGCGCTCACAGCTACTAAACATTCAAAAGAAAACAGCGCCCATTTCCAGTCTGAACGTCATTTCGTCGAAGGATCGGGCATGCGACGACCCGCACAATATGCCGGTCTTAAAGCAAGCCAGACATATTTAGTTTCCATTTGCTTGGCGTGCTTTGTTCGGAACCATCTGATACGTAGGATGCCAGCATGAAACGTGCGTCGCAGCTGTGGTTTTCCCCTTAAGCTCGAAATCATTACAGACACTGGGCTTGACTCAGGTATCAATCTCATTTAATCATCATTAACATTAAAAACAACGATAAGACGACATGCATGATTCATGTATGCAACACTCTGCCTATCAAAAATACACAACTGTGTGGCATATATAACGATGCGAGAAGTTAAAGGTAGTGTCCCTGTCTCGCTCTAGCAGCACTTCAAGTGAACGAAAACGCTGTCTGACCTCAAGTTTGGACATAGCTGCCCGCTCACCCTTCTGGCTGCCACCACGGTCTATCTACTTCACAATACTGTAATACATGACCTTTACTTGAACTTTACAGGCCAGAACGACCTCGTGACTGCACCATGCATAAGCTTGCCTGGCGTGCACTGCTACAACGCCGCAGCAGTTTTCCTGCTGACACGCTAGGAGCTAGTCGACCGCAGCACGAACAATCGCGTAGTCCTTCGAACGACGCTTCCTCGCTGAAGCAGTACGAAAGGCTTAAAAGCTTGGCGGCTGGGTTTTGTGCGAGCTCCCTGCTGGCGGTCGACAAGCCGGTGGTGTTGAGTTGAAGGCGAGTCGTACGGCCAGACGCGAACGAGAAAACCGAACCCAAGCCGGAACTTTGGAATGCTACTGAAATACTGGCGGGCGAGCGGTCATCGGACGTGGTGGCATCGCACCACCCACTCGGCCACGGGGTTCTCCGCGCGTACGGCGGTCACGTTGGTGTTGTGCTCCAGTTGGCGCCAACCTGTGAATGAAAAAAAAAAAAGAAAGAAGAAGAGAAGCGTGAGTTAGACGCTAGAGTGAGCGTACTACCTCAGCGACGACTAAAGATGAACCACAATGCGGTTACCACGGAATATAAGATATGTATACTAGAGGTATAAACTAGAGCTCGGTAAAAGCACCGCACGCGTAATGCGGATGATGTTGGTTCGGCTCCCGCAAGTAACAGAGTGTCCTTTCGACCACTTTTCGACAAGCTTTTCTCAGCCAAGCAACCAGCGCAAGACATAATGGAAATAAAGAGAGCAAAAACAAAAGCAGTGAATCGCGTACCTATGTATCCGCCAACTTCGTAGAGCCAGTGGTATTGCAGAAAGGTGTCGACATCCCTCGCGAAACGACTGTCGCCGGAATGCTGCTCCGAAGGCCTCCTGGGCAAGAGATTTCCGGCCGGTAAGACGCTTTAAAAAAAAATTATTTAAAAAGCCTCACGCCAGTTGTCCTGGAAAACATGGGTAGCTACATGATACTTTGCAGTCGACATATATAAAGAAAACACTACATACTGGGACTCCCACAGAGCGTGCTCCTCGTAGGTTATAACTTGCTTGAACTAAAGGATATTACGACGTTTCAAAAATTGCCAGCTAATTAATTATGTATGTTACATAACCCGCTGCGGTGGCTTAGCGGCTACTGTGTTGCGCTGCTAAGCACGAGGTCGCGGGATCAAATGCCGCCCGCGGCGGCCGCATTTCGATGGGGGCGAAATGCAAAAGCACCCGTGTCTCGTACGTTGGGGGCAAGTTAAAGAGCCCCTGGTTGTCAAAATTATTACGTAGTCCCCTATCACGGCATGCCCCATAATCAAATCGTCGTTTTGGCACGTAAGACTCCAGGATTCCATTCCATGTATGTTATATAAAACTAGAGCGCAAGCCGCGTTCTTTGCCTGTTTAGAATCTTCGCTTGCATTCAAGAAGTGTTCCCTGGAAAAGCATGCAGGAGCAACAAGGGGGCTTAAATATTTAAATGCCGCCGAATTATATCAGGCTATCTATCACACACGGCGCACGAAGCTACACTGGTGACAGTTCACTAACAACGACAGCTAAAGACAGCCAATCAGGGCAGTCCATAATCTTGGACGACAGTAGCGTTAGAATAAAATATCATTCTGGTACGAAATCTGCGTTCTGAAGAAAGTTCCCTTGCGGCTCCTTCTGTAAAAGGCAGTCTCGCAACTACTGCGGCTATCGCTGCTACACCCTCATGATCGAAGGTGGAAATGCGCATTCAGTATAGTGTGGCGAATGTGCCCTGAAAAACCTTGGTTAAATTTACAATTCAGTGAGGCCTTGCTATTGCGCTTAGCGGACAGACCTAGTTTAAGACAGTGTAGATACATAGGAGGCTCCGTTCAACTGTTTTTACGTTTACGTTATTTCAATTGCGTTATTCAATTTACGTTATTCAATTGTTTTACGTTAAACACGAATGGAAGCATCACCAAAGCCTAAACAACAAATTTATCCAAAGCAATTTATCCAAAGCGAAATTTTTTTGTAGTTGGCCTTAAACAGTCCTGTGAGGTGCACGGTAAAAAAAAAACCCGGTGGTCCAAATTTCCGGAGTTCCCCTCTACGGCACGCCTCATAGTCAGATCATGGTTTCGGCCCGTAAGACCCCATAATCTTAACAGACTTGATAAGGCAACGAGATGGTCACGCATTTTGCTGGCGACCGTCCTCGCTTCAGTGCACAGTGTTCTCTACCTGCGCTAGACAGGTAAGATAACCGCACGCTGCGGGAGAATTCTTACGCCGGGAACGGCCAATTTCAATGCGGACACCTCTGAACACTCCACTGTGCTTCCTAAGAACAGCGAAATGAGCCAGGTTAAACGAGACAGGTCGTGGCGGCTCCTACGCGATTTTTCGCATTTTGATACCCCCCTCCCCCTTTTTTTTTTCGTTTAATATTAGCCCATCTAAACTGGTTAACCTTAGTGCGTCTCCATCAAATCGTTTCATCGCTACGACGCCGACAACTGACCCATGCGGTGATCCTTTTCCGGTGGCGATGTCCCTCTTGCGCGACTCGAAGTACATGGCCAGGAAGACCTCGCCCACCACGCTGCCGGCCGTGGTGGCGTCATTCAGCGCCACCTGGTGCGTCGTGCCCGTCGGTCCCTCGTGGTCGACGCGGACACGAAAGGCCGCCTGCGCCGGTCGAGTACCAAGTTCGCACATCATCGGCTCGTGCAGACACATTCAGACATCATCGCTCAGAGTAGGGTAGCCAACCATGCGCGTTTCTGGTCAAGATCCCTGCCTTCCCTATTTCCTCCTCCTCCTCCTTCTCCTCCTCCTCCTCCTTCATGTTGTTTGAAACCTTTAAAAGAGCTCCCTAAAGGTCTTGAAACTCAATCAACTGCGCCTGACAGGCACACGTGAATGCCTAGAAATTAAGATTGCCCAAAAGACATGGTAAGAGCCACATGCGTCATTCTTCAGCGATGGAAATGTCAGGCGTTCTATTCGGCGCTGTATAATACGCTTGTAAGCGAATGTATGAACGCGACGGACGACATCGTTAACATATTCAGACATCATCGCTCGATTAAGAGACCGCACTGCCGACGCCATCAACGGCAGAACGTATGCGGCCTTTCCACACTACCACAAGGGCCTATCGATAAGGACTACCTTAACAGAAAGAAAAATGCAGCTCAATGTGCAACTACGTATCAAGTGCACACATATGCAAAAGAGGAGCGTAGAGTCACGCTTTATTAGGTCTCTAAACCTTTCTTTGTTGGATATAAAAATTCGTGCCGTATCTCGCACAGCTCATTTATACAATCGCCCTCTCAGCGCCTAACAAGCGTTGCTAGTAGCATTCACTGTAGCAGTGCAAGAACCCCTCCGTCAACCCCTCGTCAATGGTGAGCTGTTTTACTCTTACGTATGTGTTGAAACTGCTACGCTTCTACAACAGTACGCGTTACGCAAAGAGTGAAAGCTGGAAAAAACAGCAGTAGCCAGCAGAACTATATCGCAAACGTAGGTATAAGATTACACTTTGCTTTTATTTTTCAACACTAACCATGCGCACACAAACATAAACATACCCATGTAAGCTTTCTGTATAACTCAAGCACTCAACTGCGTCTTGCCCGTTATACTAATGTACACACAGGGCAGGCACCTAGAAGCACGTGTGCATGTCTAACTCAAAGAAACAAAAAAATGATGATGGCGACGGTGCTGGGAGGAATAAGGGTACCGGTTATTTCTGGGGGAAACTTTCGGGAACGACTCCGTGCTTTGAGTTTCAGCAAACGTAAAGTGACCCGTGGGCTGCCTCCAGTCCGAGAAGGGGACACAAAACACGTCACGCACTCGCCAGAGAAAAGCTCCGCTGCAATGTATAAAGCTAAAAAATTGTTCGTGTTCTCTGCGAGACGAGACCTCCGAAAAAAGCGTGTCTTTGAGAAAAGTGAGCTGGTAAGCTTTTCGTGGAAAGAATGCACAGATTACATGCTTCAAGCCGTTTCAATAGTTTGTTTTCAACGTCGGACGTGTAATAAAAGAAATAACATCAGTGGCGATACAGAAGGGACCAAGCAGTCACTAAATGACGCCAGCACGCTTGCTCGCATATTCGAATATTCTGCCATCGTCATACGTTCGATAAGGAGCCCTACGGCACAGTTCCAATACGCAGATAAAAGTAAAAGAAGATGCAGGAAAATGAAAGCTTCGCGGTAACGAGTTTGTGCTTGGAGAAAAGAAACTTCGCACTTACATCTTCATTCTCCCGCGGTTCGAACCAAGATGGACGATCTTTTCTTTGGTGCCTCTTCTTCTGCAAAGAAAAGTGCCCGCGTTCAGAAGGAAAAAGAAAACGTACAGCGTGAACATGCCGATGTGAGCGCTTCATTCACCTTGTTTTCCTTAGCGTGCTTCTTCTCGTAGTGTATCCTGTACTCCAAACGAATCTGGCCCATGAATTGCGACGGCACCTGAACATGAAAGAGAAAGAGCGACATGTGAGCACACCGATTGGATGCTGTTCAGCGCAACGTGTACCTTTCGGGAACGTTATAATCCTAACTCTAGGCGCTCATTGCGCAAATGTGTTCAGCGTCTTTTACGGCACCTGCCGTCAGAACGTCGAAGAAATAACGAGGTCGGCAATACCGAGAATCACTACTTCGAAGTTTACAAATTCAAATAAGGGATTATTGTTCACTATACGTCTACGCGTGAAATCTCCGTCACGCAAAAGCACATTTTGTACGATTTAGCGCAACACCACAAAGTCAGACGTTCTCACTGGCCCCAAACGTAGAAGTCAAATCGCGGCACCGCTTTGGTAAGGCAAATTGCTGTTGACATGATTTCCGACGTCGCCGACAAATCAGGGCAGGTATACATTTCAGTTTAGCAGTTTCTTTTTCTTTTCTTTCTTTTTTTCACTCGTGAAGGGTATGCTAGTCTGCAAAAAATGCAAAAGCGTAAATGCATGACCACATCTCGCACCGAAGAGAGAGAGAGAGAGAGAGAAAGAGAGAGAGAAATGATACGCGAGAGACGGGAAGGTTAACCGGAAGACAAACATCCTCTTTGCTACCCTGCAGTGGCAGAGATGCAAAGATAGCCTCCAAGCAAGACTATTTGCTCAAAACAGAGAGCCGCACTGGCAGTACTGCGAACGCCTGTCCGTGACAACGTTACGCAAAGCGACCAAGCCATCGCACGCTTACAATCCACAGTAGCTGCTGGTACCAGATGAGCATGCGCGTGACGTTGGTGGCAGCGCGGGCCACCCGCAGGTTCTCCTCCGTCGCCTTGCGCCGCTTCGGGGCGAACAGGTTGGGCGCGATGATCATGGCCACGTTCTGCACCGACATCCGGTTCCGGCCGTCGCGCTCCGTCACGTCCGCCAGGAAGTTGACCAGAGCCTGAGGGCAGACACCGCAAGGTACTCAACGGTTATTCAATAGGGTGCCTCAATTCGAACGCCGCTGTGCGTAGGGTACAGTCAAGCGAACTCTTTGAGGGGACCCATGCTCCCCGCCGCCGCATTGCATCCAGAGCAGTTCTCGGGAGCCCGTTAGGTGGCTCGAAATGGACGCGCCGGAAAGTTGCGCGGCATAGACGTGTCTTCGCAATCGTTCCGACTTTCAGAAGCGCCTCTACGAGCGCCCCCCTACATGTTAGGTCAACATACCCGACGTTTCAGCCCCCAGAGATTGGCATTGTCTTGCAAGAAGCGGCGTACCGAAAGTTAACAGTCCGGTGGGGGAAAAGCCTGCAATACAGTGCATGCCTGAAATTGCTTGCAAAGACATGAAGCGATGCATACGATGTCATCCAAATCCCTTCCAAGAGCTATCGTTACCTTTATCTTACATTGGCCGCCCGGAAAGACCAGTTTAACGCCGTAACGACAGTTTCCGAGGCACCAGTCCAAGTAGTAACCATTCTCCAAAAGGAGGTTGGGTAGACAGCTATTCGTTCTTCACGAATGTCCTGTTTCCCAGGGTTCAGATAAATTCGAGACAACGTTTTCTAGAACTGGTACAGCGCAACATGCAACATGCTTGTTTCTTCCTTTGCATGTTGCCCTGTACCAGTTCTAGAATGCAATACCAACTCGCCCAATCCTCAACCCTAGCGAGACAACGTTTTTCCTGCAGTAGACAATTTTTTTTATCTAATCAAATGAAAACGAAAAACTGGGAGCTGCCCTGTAGTATCGTTATAAGCAAATGGCTGACCACAAAAGACGACTTGCATGTTCTTCGCTTGCGCGACCTCCTCTAAATATAAGGCAGTATTCCCCGACGCAATTTTCGCGCTGCTCAGAAGCATACTGAAGCTTCCCGACGAACATCGGTATACTAAATTTCAGCGCCTAAGGCAACATTCCCGCAATCTGTATATTCGCGACAAATTTTGGTGGAGCCAAATGAACACACCCTTTCTTTTAACCGTGTCCACGGTTACAAGGCACTCTTACCCAACCCAATGAATATAGGGCAGATTCGTTTCAAACCGGAGCCAGGGTTATGCGTAGTCACATTATTTCAGGTTAACCAACCCAATGAATGTAAGGCAGAGTCGTTTCAAACCGGAGACAGAGCGTTATCTGTAGTCACATTATTTCAGGTTAACTTACAGGCACATGAGGGCATTGCGTAAGAGGGAAACAGTATGACTATTAGAACGCACGCGCACTAAAAGAGCGCTAATCACGACGACCTTACCGCACTTTTTCTTTGTTTTTCTTTAAAGAAAAAGTATTTCGCACATTGTCATTAGATAATCAGGTACGGCGGTTTCAAGCCACAGACGGCGAATGTACTTACCAGTAACGTGGAGCGATTTGCTTCTGGCAGCAGCAACACGAGCAGGTTGAGGGCTTTGATCTGCTCCAGCAAGGTCGGAATGCCTGTAACAGGAAAACGCACAAAACCCTATGTATGTCGCTACTATGCGCGTGCCTGTTTAGTAAAAAAAAAAGACAGAGGAGTCAGTTTGTTTAGTTTACTGCTTATACCAAAAGCTGGCATATTTCTACTCCATTTCATATCTTCAGGCGTGGAAACACAGTCGACCTCATTTCAAACCATTGTCTCCAGCTTGGGAAGCACTTACGCTCCGTCACGTAAGAAAAAAATTCGGGGTGGGTTAATAACCGAGGTACTATTGAACAACTATATGACTACCTGTAGGCTAGCAATGTTTTCAATACGTGTGTGTGTGTGTGTGTGTGTGTGTGTGTGTGTGTGTGTGTGTGTGTGTGTGTGTGTGTGTGTGCGTGTGCGTGTGCGTGTGCGTGTGCGTGTGTGTGTGTGTGTGTGTGTGTGTGTGTGTGTGTGTGTGTGTGTGTGTGTGCCCGTCGCATATATTATTCCGCGCCTCAAATCACGCAGTTTGCGTGCGATGGAAGTATCGCTAAAAGCGCCACGTGAACAAACAACCCTTCCTCACCTTCGACCTGCAGGAATGCCTCGGCGTACTTGTTGGTGAGCAGCGGCTCCGGCAGGTTGCGCAGGAGCTGCTTCAGCATGCCGGCGACTTCGTGCACGCCAAAGCGACTCAGCACTGCTCCGAGCTGCTCGGGACTTCGACTCCCATTGTAGCACGACTCCAGTTCGGACCGGAGCGCCTGCACAGAAGGTTTCACGCCTTTGTGGCAAGCACTGAAATCGAAGCAGCGAAATCATGCGGTGTCTTTCTCATCCTATAAGGTTTCTGTTGCACTCCAGACTATCGCGAGGCCTATCGCGGTGTGAACAGAGCGTTGCACCGTATATGGCTCGGTTTTGCGTTTATTGAGTTACATTCGTTCTTTATTGAACCGGTTGACGGTCGTACCTGTGACTCCTACCACATTTACGAAGTGGTCAAGCAGCTGAGTTGTATCTGTTCACATTACTGAGCGGAGAGGTATGCGTCATGCGCCCCGACTAACTGACAGCACTGATAAACATACGACAGCGGCTACGACATACGTTGCGTTAAAGACTGCCAGTGCTCTACATTGTTTTATTCACTCAACTACGAGATAGGCTGTTTTTCTGACGGTTATCCAGGCAGCCCCTCCTTTGTTGTGCACGTTCTTCATCCGTCTGTCTTCACCTCCCATTTTGTCCATGTCACTTTTCGCCTTACCCTTGTTCATTCCCACAAGACATCCAACTGCCGCTATTTCATTAACCTTCCTGTCCTTCTCTGTCTTATTTCTTTCTGCCTTGTCTACATCGCCTTCTCTCTTTTTATCTCTTTCTCTCGCACATGTTTGGACCTTCCTTAAAGCACACGCGCACTGGTGAACGCCTTCGGTGAATTGCGCCTTGGTGCTCCTCTAACCTAAAGAACCTCAAAGACGATTTGCCGTGATGAAGACTTCCACACGCAGCTACTATTACCGCAGCGCAGCTTTCGAGAGGGCTTTACCCAAGCGACTTCAGATCGCTGCACATGTGGTGGCACGAGTGTAGAAATGAAACACAGGTTCGCACGGAGCAACTGCCACGCCGAAACGACAGATTAAGAACAGATGTCGCGGAGCCATCGCCAATCGGTTAAATGGTGTAAACAAACACCTCTGGTGAGGCGGCCCGCCCATTGAAACTTGTGCCAATCACAGCACCGACATATGGCCACCGGCAGAGACGTCACTTTGGTTCGGTATTTGCGCAAGGGAGGCTACACGGATTTATAATCTCAGGAATAACTCCACCAAAGCGCCCGCTATGCAATGCGCTCGCCATGTCGTAACATGACGCACGGGCACCAAAGCGGGCGCTTCTTTTCTTCAAATATCAATGTTCACGAAAGCATCGTAATAATAATACAGACTACTAATAGGCGAGGCAGCAGGGACCCATTTATTGAACTTCCTCGAACAACACAATGCTTGCCTTTTAGACCACGGTAAAGACTCACTCACATAAGGCCGACCCGACACCGATTTCAGTCTGCCGAACAATCTGCCGACCGTCGAAAGAGTGTTAGGCGTCGGTACAGTGTGACAGAGGCGCCGACACGAAGGAAAAAAGAGAAAACGCTGTCGCCGACAGTCGGCATACCGAAATCGGTGTCGGGTCGGCCTAGTGTGAGTGAGCCTCTAGCATTCGAAATCGCGTGCAGACGTACCACAGCACTATGAGCTACAGAGACTGCTGAAGAATACACATATATTGTAATCGCACGCGCTTTTGTTACAGCCCAGATCATCCCAACACGTTGAAGAGCTCTGATAATAGATTCCATCGGGCCAGTTGGTGCATGTGATATTCAAATAAAAACTTCGCAATGAAATGTGGGCAAAAGAAAACCACACAAATGACGAAGACGAGAGCAGAGACTGCGCTCGTCTCCGTCGTTTCTGTGCCTGCATTTTGTGCACGCTTGATGGCGCATGCAGTTGTGAATTGAACCTGATACGTTCACTAAGACGTCCTTGCTAGCATCTTCTATCAAACATCTGAAGAAAGTGGAGAGTGTTATAGAGTTGCGGTTTCCTTTTCAGGTACACTGCAGCGTTCCAGAACCGCTTCGCCCACGGTCCACGAAGAATTTCATCACGAGCTCGAGAGAGGCCAAACGCCCTGCGCCTTTGGTACGCATAGTGTCCTTGTAAAATGTAACAGCGCGGCGCGGAACACCCCATCTTCGTTCTCGAGCAGCAACATCGTCCAGAGGAAAGGGAGCTCCTCTTAAGGAGGGCGTAAACGAAATCCACGTGACGGGGCGCCCACCTCAAGTCGCAGCACCGCGAACGCGCACCCCCGCCGCATTCTCTCGATACAGCCGATCGGTGCTGCCAGGTGCCGGCAACGCCGCGGAGCGCACGTTGACCGTAGCACGGCGGCGTCGGATCCCGCACGTCGTCGACGCAGAGCAGCGTGCGCCGACTTTCATCACAAGGAAGGAAGTCCCCCGAGCAAGAAGATAAACACACGCGCGCGCGCCCGATCCAGTTTGGCTCGGCAGCGATGACCGTGAAAGCGGCGGCGGCGCCATCGCCCCTAGCGAGGATGCGGCGCGCCTGCCTGGTCGGGGAACGCGTGCTGTGGGCAACGGGGGTCGTCGCTCAGAAGGTGTGTTGCCCCACCCGCTCACGGAGCCAAAACGACGCCTGAACAAGCAAGCGCTGGTTGGACCACTTGTACACTCGGGTGCAGGCCTGGCACGTTGCCCCACCCGCTCACAGAGCCAAAACGTTTCCTGAACAGACAAGCGCTGGTTGGACCACTCGTACTCTGGTGGAGGCCTGCGCCGAAGGCTACTTTTTGAAATCACCGTACATGCTTTGCATTGTGAGTGCGCTCATGCAGCATATACTCCTCAACAAGGTTACCGTCAAGCTCGCTTAGAAATGTTCACCATCTCAACAACCATTTCAGTAGAAACTCCTTCGACACAACGTGATGTCTGCGTGATAATAATATCGTTCACACCTTTATGACAACCCTTCTTTCCAAGAACATTTTCTAATGTTATTGGAAAGGCAGCGCTCATGGACGCGACCACCAGAAACTATGGCAAAAGACGCATGGTACTGACTCGCAACTGAAATATTTATGAGAACATTTGCAAATAACCGACCGGTTTCACGTGACAGTAGCGTGAAATAAAAGCAAATAACAGTGAAAACGTTTCACCTATCTGCACACGCACACATGTAACATCCTTCAGTACAAGATACTAGCAGAGGTTTTCTCTACTGCTCCCTTTACTCCCATTTCCCTTCGCTAATTTGAGTACCAGGTCAGAACTTTGATTCGGGCAGACATCTCAGCTTTTATATCATATGTGATAAAGTTCTCTCTCTCTCTCTCTCTCTCTCGCCAAAATCAAACAAGTAGCTTGCACTAAGCAATATCGGTTGCATGTGAGAGTGCATAAACTACCCGTTCGAGATATCAAGAGAAACAAAGTTCAATAACAGATTAAGCATGCGAGTCAACGATGCGAGTATCCTCTGCCTTATACCCGTGTCACACGGGCACATTTGGAAGGCCTTCCAGTCGACGGCCTTCGAAACGCCAGAACTCAAAGGAGTTGTCGCGCTGCTACACGGCACTTTTGAAAGGCCGTTGAGTGGTTCCGGCGTTTCTCACCAAATTGTGTGGCGTTGCGTATCTTTATTTTCGTTTTCATGTCACAAAAAGTTAAACAACATTAAAACCACTTAAAAGCACTATAATTTCTTTTATGTTTGTTTATACATTGCCTTACATATATGTTTAGTTTTTAAGTTGTTGAGTAGCGAAACTGCGGCAACGTTTGCGTCGCTGCACGTCGCTGTTGTCGAGAGTGTGTGTAGTTCGCGCATATCAAGTGGTAAAAATACTTTATTGAATAATTGATAACACTCATATATAGTATTTTTAGAGCATTTTGGTTTGATTTGTTCTTTCTAACCGTGGAGTTGGAGCACACTGTGAACGAGAGGGCATGTTCGCGCTGTTTCCGTTTCCGTTGCTCAAAGGCCATCGAGATTTCGATAGAGTTGTAAGGTGCTCCCTTGACTCGATAGACTATTGACTCGGCGGCCGTCGAAACCGCCCGTGTAGCAGCTCGAACTTGACCTTTGAGTCAACTGACTATCGGTTGGGAGGCCTTCCAAACGCCCGTGTGACACGGGTATTACTTTCTCGTGGGATCGTCCATACGCGTTGCCTTTTCAAGATGATGAATCGCCAAGTCACACAGTTAATGACCGATGCTGAATGTTTCCTATCGACGAAGCACGAGGGTCGCGGACAAGAGTGTTCACAAGTGTGATTAGTACCACAGAAAGATCCGACAGTGACAATTTCGAGGCGAGCTCACCGGCCTGTCAGGACAGAGCTCTGCCGACGGTACAAAGCTCCGCATGATTCTCGTGGCCGATGCTGAACTAGGGAAAAGTGTCGAGGAACTCCTTCACAACTGAGCTGCGCGCTACACTTCTCCAAAGATGGGGCCTCCAGGTCAACAGAAAAACGTTGAATAGCGACCAGCAAGCTCTGACCAGGCGGCCTAACGTTGAAAGGATAGACTGAAGTAATAACAGCACACGGAAAGGACACCAGTATCGTTTTCCTGCATTATTGGGCAGAACGTTTCGTCTGCCCTGAAGTAACACGACGAAATGTGTTTGAAGTAGGAGATGCCTAGACAGGTTAAACGCCAACAGGAAGGTCCACCTCAATAATGTGAACAGATGTGCAAACACATTAATGCGTTCGGGCACGGCGCAGGGCGTTTCCACAAAACCCGCACAGGTTCAGCAACGTCACTCACGTCGATCTTGAGCGCGGAACCAGAGACGCGCAGGATGCCTTCCTCCTGCAGGGCGTGGCGACGCAGGTGATCCAGGATCTGAAATGAAGAATTTACATCAATGTCACAAAGAATGTGCGATGACACAGCCCAATGTCGTTCGCTGTACTCAACACGTAATCGGAAATATTTCAATGACAACGACTGTGCGTTATGGCAAGCATAATCACCTGACAGTAGTCGTTATAAAAAAAAAATTCTGGAAGAATCCACATGACGATGATTGTCGAAGTTAATGCGATTAGCATTGAAACAATGTAGTGATACAGTGCACTGGCAAATTATTCAAGTTCCGTGTAAACCGTTCTCATGTTGATGTTGAGTCGCTGTTGTTGATCTGAGTGGTCGCGGCGTGTACCCATCGTGGGTGATTCCCTTTTCGACATGACACATACGCACACACTGACCACGCAAATGAGAAATTAAGTGATCATTAGTAAATAACGAAATTTTGATAAAGCTAGCAAATAAATTTGTTTAATCAGAAAATATAGTGACATCTTCTTCACTGCTTTGTAGCTAAACGATATGTTCCCATTCTGTTTACTTCTCTTCTTTTTCCACACTCGGCTGCTCTTGATGCCGACTTTTTCTCGTCTCTGTGCACCTGACTTGTTCCTGTTTTCGCGTACCAGCACTGGTTCATACCCATAACGGGGGCTTGACCAAGAAGCTGGCATGGTATGGTATGAATAACTTTATGTAGGTCCTGAGAGATCAGTCTGGGACTGATGCGGGCCACTCCCACGTCGGTACAGAGAGGCCGAGCCCCTCTGCCGTCACACGGGCCCTCTGGACAGCCCTGAGTTGGTCCGCCGGCACTTCACTGTGCAGCATCCGCTGCCACCACTGTTCACCTCGAGAACCATCACCGGCCAACGCCAAGCAGCGCCAAAGCATGTGTTCTAAATCGAGCAAACCCCCACACTTACTACAATAGAGTGAAACCCCGCAGTCCGGATTAATTTTATTCATGATGACCGGGTTAGGGTACGTACGTGTCTGCAGAAGCCTTGATGTAACCGCCTGTGGCCTATTTAATTTAGAATGTGGCAGGGGGAATGCCCTGCGCCCTAGGTAATAGTGCTTGGTGATTTCGTTGTAGGTTAACAGCTGGTCCCTGAACTCAGGAGCGGGAGATCCAGCCCCTTCAGGGAGTACACGGCACACTAATCCTCGTGCCTCCCTGTGCGCCACCTCGTTGAGGTTACGCGGGGCTCCCTCCACTGTCCCCATGTGCGCCGGGAACCAAGTAACGGTATGCGAAGTGATATCCCTACCCTGCAGCAGTCTGTTAGCCGGTTCCGCAACAAGGCCTCTCGAGAAGGCTTTAATCGCAGATCGCGAGTCACTAAACACCAAAACTCTTCTTGAATCAATTAGTGCTAGAGCAATAGCCACCTGTTCGGCAACCCCCGGATCTTTGGTATAAATGGAAGCAGCATTTCTAACGCTCCCTTTGCCATCTACCACCACCACCGAATAAGCATTTTTACCATTAATCCATGCGGCGTCAACAAAAGCAGGCTCCTCCTCCTGATCCTTTGCCACCAAGATATTTTGCATAAAGTTAGGGCAAATAACATCTTCCCTAATCTGCTCAATACTGAGGCCTGCCGCCTCTACGATTGCCTTGCCCACCGCTGTAGAGCTAACTTTCTCCAAATTCAGTCCACCCCGTGGGTGAATGACTATTTTGATGTGTTTTTGTGGCATCGGTGGCATGCGCGACGCCTTCACAATGCGATTCTTGATTGCCGAGCCTCCGCGCCGTTCACCTGCGCCCCGTCGTTCAGGCATCTCGCTTGGCGAATCGCCGTCACTTAATCCAGGCCTCGTCGTAGCTCTAGATTTTCGGCTGGACACTGTCCACCATCCCACGTCTTCAGGAAAGTCCTCCGCCGGGAGCACTTCCCCTTCAACGTGCATTGCCGCCATGCCGCGCTAGGTCTACCAGACGCTAGCTCTCGGCCAGCGTGGCGTGAGCACAAAAGTTCCAGTAAAGTCCAAAAAAGGGGTGGCCCACCTCAAGGTCAGGTATCCGCTGACCCTTCTCGTCTTCACGGATCCGATGATATCAAGTTTGCACCACTAGATAACCAAAAAAGGCTCGAAAGCTTCGAAAAAGACGGACCCATAAAAGCCCGCAAGCCTCCTTCGAACTTCGTCGTCTTTTCCCAAGAAGCTGGCAGTTTTACATGTCTTTTTATTAAGACTGTAACCGAAAATATAACTTACACAGCAGGTTGTAGGGGGAAAAAAAAGAAATAAAAAGAAACCTGCGAAGAATTTCGATATAGTATACCCAAACTTCAAGAAATAAAATAAGTTATCGATAATTTAGCTGACTTAAAAATTTCTGTTAGCGACTTCTTCGCTTCTTCCCTCTCGTTCTGCTCGTCTATTCGTGCATATAATCAGTGGCTCGTACCCAGTGGCTCGTATCCCTCGTGGCTCAAATTGGTATGAAAACGGTCGTCATATTGAAAAGTGCGCGATGTTTCCGAACAATACTAATGGCATAAATAAAAGTGTCACTCGAAAATGTTAGGCTGTGCTTACAGCGAAGTGAAGCCGCAGTTCGAAAATAGGTTTGCTGATGGGAATCCGCGATTCGACAGCCGCCATTCCTTCGCCGACTTCACACACCGTCGTAAGTGCAGCTATTAAAAGCCGCTAACATCTTAAACGAAGCGCCTCACCTCGCGGATGATGACCGGCACCTTGTGCTGCAGGGGAGCGTGCCGCACGTTGTCCTGCTCCAGGAGAGTCGTCAGTGGCACGCCGTACAGCGGGCCAGTCTCTACGCAGTGCGTGGCAGAAAACGAGAGCATGTATTAACACAGGCACAGAATACGTACACGGCTGTCCTCTGAGAGAGACAAAGCAACACGAGGGAACGGTACGGAGATCTGAGGAGCTTGGTTTGCTACCCTACTGGAAGAGGGATAAGGGAAAATGTAATCGAAAGAGGGAAAGAGGAAACACCCTGCTCACCCAAGAGGATGCGCAGCGAAAGAACAGATGCTCGCTCACGAAGCTAACCACTAGTAGCGACCAACAGCATCCAAAACCCAACCCGGATGCGGGTCCCAATAGGGAGTTTTAGCTTACCCGCGTAGGCATTCCCCTTCCCGGTTAGCGGAGACCTAGCCGCCCCATGATGATGATGAGTTCTAGAGGCATCCCCTTCGAAACGGGGCGGCGACAGATAAACACCCAGCCGGCTTGAGCTAATCAAGCATCATACGCATCCATTGCCGTCGTGCTTATTGCCTATCTCTCGTTGATATTTTCTCACTTCACTAATACTTCAATATCTTATATTGCACAGCTACCTAGCTATGCCTCCGGCTTTTTCGATCTCTTCCAAGCTTTTTCCTTTTCTTTCTTTTTCCCCTCCAATACTCTAAACGGCTCTTCCTGATCTCGACTGAGGATGAGTTAATGCTTCCATCTTCTATGAATCCCAGTGCTACTGGAAAATGGACGTACCCTACCGTTTTTACTGGATGAATATCTTGCAACTCCATTACTCTGTGCCCAGTCGTCTCTGGACTTCTGCTGCAGCAGACACGTGCCTCATGTTTGCTCCTTTCTAAGTTTCTCGCACTACCTCGTATTTATTGAAGCCCCAAAGTTACAGCTGCATTCAATACAGCTGCATTCCGCTTCCCCTTAATTTTCAGAGTGTTTCCTTCGTTTATGTACTAACCCAAATATTTATATTTCTTGTCACTTGCAGCATTTACATTGCAGTACCGACGCCGGTAGCGACATCGTGTGACGCTTTGTGAAATAACAACGCGTTAGAAATGTTTTTTGTTTGTGTGTGTGTGTTACCTGAGAGTTTTCGTCGAGTGAAAACAGAAACAAACCGCATGCTGACGATAACGTCGCTGTCAACACTTTACACAAACGGCAAAGTAGGATATGATACGCCAATTCTTTAACAGGACTATGTCATTACTGGTTAAACTATTCATTACAATATGGTGCCACCAACTCTGCCGCTCACGTAAACGGATTTGGTAACCCGGTATTCCGTTACGGCTAGTATGTATGTGGGCAAGCTCGAACTCTGCAATAAAGAAGTGTTTCGCTCACTCACTCGCACAAACGCAGGGGAGCTAGCTGTCACGATGGTCAAATCACTCGTGTTCCCAGCGGTACTCACCATCGCTTCTCGAATGTCTAGTCTTCAGAGATACATTACCGGCCCCACGGCTCATTCACAAAACTCTCGTATAGGGTTTTCTTTTTACTCTAACAACAATTCACACGCAAGGAAAACAGCACGCCAAGCTGCAGCCTAGACAATTAAAAGATTATAGGACGCTTAAGCTTCGCCTTTAAGAGTGGAACGCGGTAGCAAAGATCCCCGACTGCTCCTCACGCTTTCCGGCAACTGCAGCTTATGTAACAGTAATGTTTACCGTCAAACGCTGGCGGCGAGCGCTATGCAAGAAGGCGAGCTATATGGTAGAAACCCGGCCTCTTTCGCTGGCGGATCCCCGAGGTAGTGCACAACCGCGTCAAAAAAAAAAAAAAAACATCATTTTCAGGTTTGTGTTATTGTTTCGCACTTTCTATATCTATGTCTGAGAATGTTTAACATAAAATATAAAAGGCAAGCGCTGTCTGTGTTTCGTTTCGTGACATTTGTTCGTGGACTGTCATTCTCAAAATTCCCAGGAATAACTTTGTCAAGACAATAATAATAATAATATATGGGGTTTTACCTGCCAAAACCACTTTCTGATTATGAGGCACGCCGTAGTGGGGGACTCCGGAAATTTTGACCACCTGGGGTTCTTTAACGTGCACCTAAATCTAAGTACACGGGTGTTTTCGCATTCCGCCCCCATCGAAATGCGGCCGCCGTGGCCAGGATTCGATCACGCGACCTCGTGCTCAGCAGCCTAACACCAGCCACTGAGCAACCACGGCGGGTTGTCAAGACAAGGTACGAGCAACATTAGTCATAAGCTGGTGTGGCAATATAACCCGCATATCCCGCATGTCATATAGCAAGCCGTGGCATATACATACTATACTTAAACATATACGGAAACACCGGATTTTTTGTGACACGGGGCCCTTAACGCTGTCGCGTTAGAACAAGTTCACTATGCAGACCTTAAACTTACATTTTCTAGCGTTTTATGCCTAGCAGTCTGTAGTCACTGAGCACGATCGTGTTTCAGCCAGAAGAGAAAGAAAACTGTTAAACCTGACGCACTGGTCATGCTCAGTAGAGAGATGTTTTACGACGCGACTCCAACACAGCGTGAGCCCAGTTTTGTCGCAAAAACCTGCGCTTGTCGAAATGTGCGAGACAGACATTTTTTCTGCAACCTACGACGAACTAACGTTTCCTTTCTTTTTTTTTTTTCAGCCGGTTGTGATAACGCACAGTAACTCTGGCGCTCTGTAAGGACACTTGGCAGGCAGGCCGATCGTATACGACGTACCTTTGGTTTTCCGGCGCGTGTTCTTGCGGCGCGCGTAAGTGATGCCCAGCCGGTCGAAGAGCGCCGTGAGTTCGATGAGCGCCAGGCTACGAACCTTGCGCCAGTCGGCCGGCGACAGGTGGCCGGGAACCGTGACGCCCGCGGGCTGTTCGCACGCGGTCACCAGCTGCGAAGGAACAGAACGGCACGTTGCGGCGAAAGGCCAGTCAAGCGAAGGAGCGCGGCTTTTCAACGATAAGTTTGGTTAATGCAGCGAACAGTGTCGCCTGCTTTCACCTTCGGTAATGTACCTACACGCGCGTATTATGCATCGGCTGTTTGCCATGCTCGTCACGGTCCTTTCGCATCTACGGCCACAGCACGTGTCGTGAGCTTCTTTTTTATTTTTTTATTTTTTCACGTTTCTTCCGATTCCGTGCTCCTGTATATACCGGACTTTGTTTGCAGGGCAAGACCAAGATTTTAAAACTTGTGTAGAAATTTGTGCAGGAAGGTTGTGTAGGAATTTTCGCAGAAATGCTGTGTAGAAATTTCCACACTGTCGGCTACAAAAAGAAGCAAAATTATCAGCGGATACTCAGTGCGAAAGAGTGAATATCTGTAACACTTGAGAAAAAGAGTGAGAAGTGATAATGGAAGCACAGGGATGTTAGCCAGCCTGAACCCGATAGGCTGCCCTGTATTGAGGAAGGCGAAAGAGGACTAAAATATGAGTAGAATAAAAGTTCACACACACACACACACACACACACACGCGCGCGCGCGCGCGCGCGCGCACACACACACACGCAGACACGCACATACACACACGCAGACACACACACACACACACACACACACACACACACACGCAGACACGCACACACACACACGCAGACACACACACACGCAGACACACACACACACACACACACACACACACACACACGCAGACACACACGCAGACACACACACACACACACGCACACACACACACACGCACACACACACACACGCACACACACACACACACACACACACACACGCAGACACACACACACACACGCAGACACACACACACACACGCACGCACACACACGCAGACACACACACACACACACGCACACATACACACACACACACGCACGCACACACACGCAGACACACACATACACGCGCACACACACACGCAGACACACACACACACGCACGCACGTGCGCAAGCGTTTATCGCATAGAGTCGCTCAAAAGTGATCATACAGGCTTGTGCATGCAGTGATTTCATGGTCTTGCACAGCGGAAACGCACAAGGGTCCCGCAGCATCTTCCGACAACCCTCGAGAGTGAATGGAACGCCCTAGAAACACGCGGATTGGTCTCCTGTCCCATTGTATAATATGAAAGCATTGCTGTTCTCATTTTGAATCGTACACCTGCCTCGAACACCACATAACCATCGACTCCTACAACGTCTACTACATTGCTGTCGACAGCGTTTTCGTAATTTCCGTATATCCTGTACGTGCTAACATAAGCGGGAAAGTCGGACATGCTTAGCCGCAACCACTTCGCTGCCTTGCCGCCTGCCAGAGTATCAGGAGATATAGATAAATAGGAGATGAAAGGCGAGGAGGTTAACCAGAATAAATGCCCGGTTATTGAAACTTACCGAGTTCCGTTTTCGGATCTTTTAAAGCAAACTGTAATACAATGTAATGCACGTTTACCGATAAAAAATTTAACTGTAAATTCCAGCAGACACCATTGTAACCAATGACGTCACACAGAGGTGTTACGGGACTAACTTCAACGCGGCTTCGCCGCCCGACTTTCGATATTGCATCTTTTCTGGCTTAGCAAGATTCTTCTGATGGTAAATGTGACTTTCTCAATGTTGTAAAAGGGAAGTTCGCTAATGCGAATAAAGTTATTTTATCTCTGCTGCCCCCGTAAAGCCTCGTGCTGGTGCTCGGTGCGACCACGCGGCAAGCAATGTATTACGCGAGACAGACTTATCTTAGTTCCTGCCCCGATTGAGACAACTCCAGCTGTCAAAGCGGCAGCCTTGAGCAAGCCCGTTAGCCGAAACCAGAGAAATGTCGCCGAGGTTCTGCGCCACTCACAGTCCGAATCTCTCCCCTCCTCCCCTCCCCACCCCACCCTTCTTAAGTTGCAAAACAAGCTGGCGCCAATTAGACTGCAAAGCGGCGGGACATTCCCAACCACCTGCCGGACAGGCGGTTGCGAGCGAAACACTGTCGCAAGTTAGCGCCGGCAAACGGCTTCGCGTTCAATGGTCAGAGGACAAACCCTTGCGCAAGTGGCTTCGTGCTGACGTTCCATTCATCAGCTTGGCTTCGCTCGGAGATCGTTCGGATTGCGTCGCGCCGCGCTGTCCGAAACGAGCGCAGAACGAAGTGCGTTCGCCGCTACACACGACGCCGAAAGTGTAGTTAGTTAGGTTAGGTTAGCTTAGGTTAGGTTAGGTTAGGTTAGGTTAGGCACAAGACCTAGCAGGTACAGGAAAGAGGGACCGAAAGAAAGGAAGGGGAAGAAACGCCGCGTGGTTAACCAGACGAACGTCCGGCTCGTTAGCTTACACTGGGTGTAAGGTAAGGGAGAATAGACATATTGAAAGAGGGAGAGAGGAAGCACTGTGGGCGCGCAAGAGTATGCACAGGGGGATTATAAAAGGTCACTCAGAGGCCTGTGCCCTTCAAAAAACTGCACCAGTGCACGGAAAGCGTTTTGCGCCAGCGATGGATGGGGCCACGGTCCGAGCATCTTATGACGCGGAAAATAGTCTCGAGCCTACAGCCGGTTTAACGTTGTCCGGAGAGAGAGGCGTATAGGACGTGGTAGCGAGGACAGGTGCACAACAGCTTCGCAATGGTTTCCCCGTACCCGCAGGAGTCGCACGTTGGGCCATTCGCCATTCCAATACGGTAGGAGTAATCGATCACAAAAGCCAATCACAACGATATACACATGCACAAGGCTCCCGCCAAGGGCTACAGACAATTTAAAGCTAACTAAAGATACAGTATAACGGTTTCGTACGGTATCGCTTTCGAAACATCTATTTTCGCTACTAGGCAGGACATGTTAAGCAATAGTAGAGGAAAGTAAGCTTATAATTCATGCTTCGCGCTGCGGACCGGTGATCATGGCGCTTTGCGGCTGAGCACAATGTCGCCGGTTCGATAGCCCGCTACAGCGACCACATTCGGATGGGTGCGCAGTGCAGAAGTGCACTGCAACGTCCTTTGGATGCAGGTCAATGAACCGCATGTGGTCAAAATTAATTCTGAGTCCCCAGCAATGCAATGTCGTTATAGTCCTTGTGTTACTTAGTTCCCTTTATCCTCGTCTGAAGCTCCGCCTTCCGCACGGCTTAACACAGCATGACGTAACTCTCATACGTCTCGCCTATGGCTTGGAGTAGGGCATTCATAAATGACCACTCGTTCCTCGTAGCAATGGCCAGAAGTTCGGGAACTGTGAGATTTGGGGGTGCAAAGAGACGATTGCGCGCGCACTATCTGTGTCAGAGGGGTCGTCCTCTCAGTGAACCAGGAAAACCGCTCTGCATCGCGCTCGACAAGCTTGAGAACCGTCTTTACGGTAAATGAAACTGTTGAACCCTGGTCCGTGCCAACGTCGGTCAGAGAAGCTCTGGAAGCGCTATATCGAGCGAATTACCACGCACTTTTCCGTGTCGGGCATAAGCGTCCCATGTATGCTTCTACAGCCTCTTTCGTGAACCAATGCCGAAGATATTGCAGTCCGAAAATGTAGACCGACCCCGAAGATAGTGGGGTCAAAGAAGAAAATTAAGCAATCCGAAGCTCCTCGTATTCACGTCAGGCGAAGGGTAATGCAACAGAGTGCCGCGCGCAGTAACCAGGCCCCATTTATCCCCTCAACTCGGTCAAGAAGACGTTGTCTTTGATCGACTTCAACTAAAAGTTGAATCGCCTTCCAACTTTTTTTTTCAATTTTGTATCCTAATGCCAACATTCGCACCAATTCAACTTCTAAAATTCTATTTAAACAATTTGGTATCCTCTAAATGACGCTGGAAAACGCAATGACCTTCACAGTGACCTGGCACGGGAATCGCAGGCTAAAGTCTCGCTACCAACACTGTCTTTCTTTCCTTTCTGACTTACCAAACGTCCGTTGATCGTAAGAGTGACCTGCTTGCAATGCTAGCAGCGTAACCCGTCAATCTGGTTTAATTTCATATTTCTTAGCATTCTTGTAAAAGGAAACTTCCTGATGCACGCAAACGCACCACACTCCACTGAACAGGTGCTGCGCTTGAGGTTACCATGTCGTTCAACGTTCAATGTTCAATTCGGACATTTCAAAACCCGGCAAGAAATGCTTCACTCAGTTTGCACTAGAAGAGTTTGGTATGAAGTGCCACACCGATCCAGTTAAGCCACTCTACTACTCAACAACGGCCGTGTATAGATTTAAGTTTGGCCAAGAATCTGTCTCACGTTGTAAGCGAACCAATCAGTGTGCATCATCGTGTTCACACGGCTATCGTCACTACCATTACCAAACAATGAAAATAAATACACGCACGCTTGTTTAACCCTGTGCGATGTGCTACAGCTTCGCTGGTCCTCCACCTTCACGGAGTGGAATGAGTCCTGATATTTTTTTTATATTTTTCTTCATTACTGTCGGAGTGCCGTATGGTTTTGAGATACAGCCGGCCTCAATGAGGCTCGCATTGCCATGTTCTTCAACATTTATAATAAAAAACCCGTCCCCCAGTACAAGGCAGCAAACCAGAATCCCATCCGGTAAACATCCCTGCCTTTCCCATCCCGTTTATCTCTCTCTAGAATAAAATTATTATTATTATTATTATTATTATTATTATTATTATTATTATTATTATTGTTATTATTATTATTATTATTATTATTATTATTATTATTATTATTATTATTATTATTATTATTATTATTATTATTATTATTATTATTATTATTATTAATAATAATCATGTGCGGTTTTCTGTGCTGCAGACGTATACTAGGTGACATTGCACATGATCTGGCCGGCCTTGTTGTATTAAAGACTGCCCTAAGGCTCGACTCCAAAAAACATGTAATAAGTATTCTGCATGCTTTGACATATTTCAGAGCTCATTTGCTGTGTTTTCTTTAAATTCAGATAATCATCTTGTATAGCCGACTCCATTTTACGCCCTCCTTCTCGTTTTCTGTTTACCGATTTGTTTCTCCATCTCGCAATGTTTTGTCTACCACATATGTCCTCTTTGTACATTTTGTCTTGTGTGCTACTATTTAAGGGCACCAGTACGAAGGTTGCACGCTCACCGGTGTGCATCCTTTGTCCAGAAGGACCGCCAGGCACGACGGTGTCGACAAGAGAAACCGCGCCGCGTTGAAACGTCATATCCGTACGCTACAGTCGGCGACAACCTCAGAATTAAAAGCTTACGTGTACGTTGTCCAACTCCAAGCTAAACTTGCATCGATCACAAGAACATTTATTCACCCGTAGGCGATATGAACATGAGTACAATGTTCATATCACAGATACGTATGCGCCAGCCAATTACGTTCGCTCATTTCGCTAGCGGTTTCGCAAGTTTGCAACTTCATTTTTTTTTTTCGTAAGGATATCTCTTTGTGTCGCTGGTTTCAGGATGCACCTGAACGTCTAGGCGAATTTCGCAGGTGTTCTTGGCATCACTGCTCAACCAAAGGTATCATTCTAGCTTGAAATAACCAGCTTTTGTTCTCCAATTAGCCCAGCAGTCACATTATCAGAGCAAATGGTCATTACGCAGCGACCAGATTCCAGTTGGCTAGGCTCTCCTTCAAAGATCAAAGGTGGGTGCACCGCGTTCTTGTGGGTGGAGCTTCTTCGTTATTGTACTGTTCATTGTCACCACCTTATAAATTGCTTTATAAGCGCAGATGCCATACGCCCGTTCAAATCGCCAGTCGCCCACGCACGATAGCACGCGCAGGAAGGGACTCGGTGCATTCGCATTCCCAAACCGTCACGCTAAAACCGCGGGAGGATAGTTTTCCCCGGCTCCAAGACATCTCGCGTGCACGAATAGCGTTAACAGTGCACCCGGTTTAGAGTATTACCTCGCAAGAACTGCGCGGGCTCCTTAACCTGCACTTGCGAGGCTCCCAAAGCAGCCGCCTCAAAGCCTTTACTGTCGTTTTCCCTCTTCCTGTTTCTCGACGCGGTCCCGACACGACAAATTGCAAACTCACGCCCACACCACAACCCGCACCGCGCTTGCGCGCTCTTGCGTTTTTGTCCCTCTGCATTTATCCGGCAGGTCTTGAGAAGAAGCCCAACGACACAAAGTGCTGCACTTTTAAACAAGCCAGAGTGCTCTGAAACGAGAAGCTTTCTCTCTCTCTCTCTCTCTCTCTCTCTCTGGTCTGAACAATCCCCTTTTCTTTTAATTTCTTGTTCCTTTCTTTATTTCGAGAAAGCACGACAGACAACCAAGGAACCACGCGCCGAATTAGACTAGCCCACGCGCAATCGCATGCTCGCCGCGTTTTCTTTATGTGTGGCACGCGAGCCGCCCGCTTAAGTGCGAAAAGGCGTCGATGGAAAAGAAGTCGCCAAGAAAACGCCCGACGGGGAAGGAAGCCCGTTTGAAACGAAGTCCATTCACAACAAGGGGAGTGCGAGAAAGGAAATAAAAAGAAGATGGAGAGAGACAGGAAGCTAACGACGCCGCCCGGGAGTCCGATGAGAAGAAAGCGCGCGCTCGCGCGTGTGGTCAGGAGTCCGAGCGTTGGCGGGACGTTTAGAATGCGCACCTTACGAGGCGCGACCTCCCGAGGAAAAGCATCTGACACGCGAGCCCCGTATCTACTGAGCCCCGCGCGGAAGTGTGGCGGTCGCAGCTATGGCGCTCGACGTTCAACGGCCGCGGACACGCGGACGCTTCGGAAGCCCGCGTTTTCCGGGAAAGAAAGAAAAAAAAAGACAGAGTCATTATTCGGCCAGAAATCGTCTACGATTAGTACCCAAGCATGCGAACAGCCGAAACGCGTCGTGTACGACGCGTGTACGTACATCCGCGGCTCTTATCTCGCGCTTTCCTCTGCACGCGCTGCGCCTTCTGGCGGTGCCGCCGTTAAGTCCGCGCATACGCCCAGTGACACGTGCGAAATGACCTAAGTTGCCGTCAAAGAAGTTCCCAGAACGGCGGCACACGGACAGTGGCGCATATATCCGCGCGAACGGTCCTCGTTTTTTTTTTTTTTTAATACTGCACTATACCTTCGGAGTCGACCCCTATTCTGAGATTGTACTATCTCTGAGATTGGGCCACGTTTTTTTTTTGTTGTTGTTGTTGTTGTTGGATGTCTATAGATAACCAGATAGCCGGAAAGAAGACTGGTCTGGCAATGCCAAGAAAGCTATTCGCATTAAAAGTTGGAAGTCGATTCAACGTCTATAGTTGAAGTCGACGAAAGACGTCTTCCTGGTCGAGTTGGAGGAGACAATAGGGTGTGTGAACCCCATATATATATTAGTCACTTGGCCTGCTTGAGCTTGTCGGACATTAAGAGCATTACGAAAGACAAAGCACAGAAAGTTCCAATGTGGTAGACGAAACAATTTGAACGAGCGACAAAAATATAGGTAAATCTAAATCGAGGGGGCGGACGTAGCAGGAAGTTAATCATACAACATGATTATCTGCACACGCGCAGAACACAGGGAACGAAAGCTAAAATATGCCGATACAGGCTGAATACTTGTTACTTTCTTGGGAGAGGGGGGGAGTCTAGCCATAGGACATTGACTACTGCAACAAGGTCACGAAGAAAACGCTTAATGCTGTAATAATAATAATAATAATAATAATAATAATAATAATAATAATAATAATAATAATAATAATAATAATAATAATATAGTATGAACTGTTCAAACAAAAAGTGAATATGTTCAGTTGTCTTTTATTTGCTTCGCGTGCGAAGCATCCCGCGGGAACTATACGACGTAGAAATCATTTCGCTAATGTTTGGCTCGAATGTCACTGGATAACTACTGACCATGGTCATAAGGCACTAGCAACCCTAGCCAATACAGTGAAGTCCCTGCTGCTTGCAAGGCAGCCCTTTGCACGAACCCCATAGTCAGCACTAGTCACGAAAAGGCAGTCACTCCTGGCAAGTGAGGACAATGTCTGGCGATTAATAAAGTAAACACTTAAAGTGCCATAAGGCCCGGCGACGATGGTTGCTTTATCGAAGTCAGATCCAACTGCCGCGGCTTGTGCGGAAATATATACATACTTCCGGCGCAGAAATCCTGGAGCAATGCGTGGCCATCTCTTTTCGTCACTGATAGCGGCGGACCTCTGTCGGTCTCCGCGTCGTTCCAGGTCCGTGTCAAAGATGATAAACTGTAACCCACCTTGTCGGGCAAGTTAAATTCCTTCTTGAAGTTAGTTAAAAAGTCATTGTAACTTTTGCTGAAGATAGCACCGGTAAACGATGCACTAAAATTGCTCGAGTAGAGTTCGAAAGTGTCGACGAACACCAGATCGACGAGGACTCCCAAGGAGTGCAGGGCGTCCTTCGCGAGTCGCTCGTTGGTGCCCACCATCAGAGTGACCTTGAAGTCCTTGATAGGAGCGTTGACGCTGACCAGCTCTCTGACCGCGGTGATGAACGACTGCAGCCCGCCAAACCTGCCCTTGAAGTACTGCTCGCAGGCCGGGTCCTCGGTCAAGTGGATGTTGAGCCCGTGGAACCGCACATGATACAGCATCACGATCACCATCTGCGCCAAGTTGGTCTCCACTAGGGTGACACTGCCAAGCAGCGAGAACAAGCCTCCTGGTAGCCGCCCAGGGTGAAGAGTACTCTGGTGTCCTTGCTGTACTTTCGGGCGATAGATGTGATGTTATAGAAACCGCTGTGCGCATCGAGCTCTGGCGTCCTGCTCAATAAGCGGCCCTCGCTCAAGTATGCGCTCAGAGACCAGTAGATGACTTTCGGGCAGATCGGCCACGGGAAATGGTATGTCAGGAAGTCGATCCCGGAGCTCCTGTGGATCCTCGAAATGTTGAAGATGCAGTACACTGGCTTCGTCGGGTTTATTGCTGGCAATGAACTCGCGTCGAAACTATCGTTCTTGATATCCTTGGTGTCGACGCAGATGGTCGGACTGGTCTTGCAACAGTTGGCCGGTAACCGCCACAGTCGGTCTCGGCGGGACAATCTCTGTCGGGATAGGAATCATCGTGCTCTTGGTAGTGCGGCTCACTTTAGCCACATCAAGAGGATCGCTGTCAACCACACCGGCTTTCGCCCTCGCCACCCTCCCCCCCCCCTTGAAGAGCGGCATCAGGATAAACGCGAGCGGCACGAGTATGATCATGCCGCCCACACAGCAGAAGACCCACGCGATGAAGATCAGGCTGCAGCCGTCCGGCATTTCCTCGTGCACCATGTTCTCTTCCCTGCTGGAGGAGTCGTCCGGTCCCAAGGAGTTCGCGACAGCGGGATTCTCCACTGGTCGTTGCTCCCCTTCGGGCGCCGGTTCAGGTGCAGCAGCGGGGCCAGCAGGGGCGGCGGGGCAAGGCTCGGCCACCGTCTCGAGATGACCGCAGCTCCAAAGGGTTCTGCTGACCGATGATGATGATGAACCTCTGCCATAGCTCGCACCCACTAAGTGGGATAGGCCAAGAATCGGGCGGCAGGAGGTAGCTAAAGTAAATTCTTATTTGAAAACGATAAACGTGAACCGTGTGTCAGGGGCTGCGTTTTCTACTTGCTTGTCGGCGACTTAAGATTTGTGTTATCACGCCGTTGCCTAATGCTTCGTTTTGAACGTTTGCCTTTTACCGCTGTTGGGATTTTGTTGGGTGCACTTTTCAATCAATGCAGTGCGGCCAATCCCCCTCGTGGGTACAAGCCATGTTTTGAGGCAACAACCATAATCGCTGGTATTGATATTGACTCCTTTTTACACACGGAACATACCCACGATGAGGAAATTCAGTATATATGAATACCCAAAGTTTCAATGAGCAAGGAAACAAAATTACATTATGAAAAGTATAACGGAATGTTGTGGTTGTTTTTTTTTTCAATTATAAGAAAAGAACGCGTGACAAAAATATCAGCAGAGAGCTAGATCTCCTAGCGAACTAACCGGCTCGATGGCTCTGTCAACTTAATAGAGTGCACTGCAAATTGTCCTGTGACTGCGACCAAACCACACAGCTCCAAATCATAATAAATTTGAAATAGTCAATGAGATCAGAATATGAGAATAGTGGAGTTCAAGGAAAAGCTTGTGTGATGAGCTGAAACGGGCGGCAAGAAAGAAGGAAACGTTCAACGGTGTTTGCTTTTTTTTCGTCATTACAATAGAAGCAAAGTTTATAAGTCAAGCATCTAGACCAATAACGGTAAGATAGAAGAGATGACACTTAGCATCAGACGCTGGTCAACGTAACCTCGCATTGACATGACAGGCATTCATCAGCGTGCCATGGCTAACCTAAACGATCGAAGTCAACCTTGGATAGGAGGTCGGACGAGCATACTTCAACGATACTAAAGTTCTGAAACGGATGTTTACGGTCATGGAAAAGATGGCAGAATATGAAGAATACATTCTGAATGGAATGACGACGCTAGAGGATCCGCACACTCGTTCACTTCGATTCCCATACGTCCAAGCACCCGAGCTTCCCAGCTAGCGAAAAAAAAATACTTTTAAAGCGTTTAATCGAGAAGAAAAACCTGTTCAGAGAAGATACGAATAAGACGGCATCGTGGTAAAAGATGTCATATATGCCGGCGAATTGATGTCCGCCTTCGTTATACCTTTCAGACAGTTCAGGAGGGGTCATCAAAACGTTTTCAAAAAGCTGCTTTACAAATAGAATTGCCAAGGAACTAAACGATCCATCCCACAGGACTACCAAGATCAATGTTCAAAATGCACTTAAAGCATTATCAAAAATCTGGCCTAAAAATAGTTTTGGAACGTTCTACTTTTTTAGCCTAAATTCTTACTAAATATGCTCGGGAGATGATCACAATCGTTCAGTCTCGCCAAATTTCGCTTGACTGAGCACCAACGCGTGCCGGAGGCACTGCCAAGCACGATGTGTTGGCCAGGAACGGTTCACGCTCCGGCACTAGTCGCGTGATATCTCGTGAAAGTGAACAAATTCCTGAAAATGAATAATATATTGTGCTGCACTTGACAACCTCCAACGATTACGACCTGCGCCCTACCAAAAAAAAAAAAAAAAGGCTTGCTTAGGCAGGCGGCCTCGTCAGCGAAATGTGCGAAAGACAGCCACAAATAAAAACATGGCAAAGCAAGGTTATATTCAGAACTGAATCACTGGGGCTATAATTCAGCAAATTTAAGATACAAATACATAGTGAAGCTTTCACACTTTAGAATCTGAACTACTGGCTAGCGTTCATGAAAATACGATATGCATTGTGCGAAATATCAAATAACGAACAGCAAGGAAACCATTTCGAGAATTCGAGTAAAAAGATATAGCAGTTTCATTCGGAAGGCGAAGTCCTGATAGCGATAGCAAGGTTCACGAAGCAAGGTTCGTAGTTTTCTATCAGCCGTATAAACTTCTCCGCAATTCACATACTAATTAAGTTAACAAGCATGGTGTCACGCGTGCCCAGGCAAACATGAACAGATTTCACATGTTTACCACCAACACATGTTTACCGCTGCCACAATGATTGCGTGAGAAAGAGCGCCGGTAGCGGGGAGTGAACGCTTCGTGCTGCTTCTCCCTTCAACGTGGTTCCGAAACTTGAAATTACGCAACCTCCGACACTGGGCGGGCAGAAAAACAGCGCACATGTCGCCACCAGCCATCTCGGCTCACCCAACAATTGCACCCGCCGCACACTGCCGCTAATATACGGCACGTGGACCGCGTAAGCAGGCGGCTGCGCGTACTGCCATGCGCATTGACCGCCGAGCTAGAAGAGGAGACACGCGCTTACCCGCTTACCTTCCCCGTATCTCCCTCCCAAGCCCGCGCTTGATCACGCGACGTCGAAAACAGTGCGCGCGGGAAGACGGTGCGCATCAAGCCACCATCCTTCTCGGTTCGCCCTCGCACTTTCCCTCGCACTCACAGAACACGACGCGCGAGGCGCGATCTCATCGCACGTGGACTTAATACGAAACACCACGGCACCGCCAACGCCTACGGCGTAAATTCGTCTAAGGTGTCCACATAATTTTATCGCAATAAAAGGACACCCACCACCTTTCTCGGTTCGCCCTCGCACACTTTTTTCTCTCGCACCCACAGAACACGACGCGCGAGGCGCGATCATCTCGCATATGGACATAATACGAAACACCACGGCACCGCCGACGCCTACGGCGTAAATTCGTCTAAAGTGTCCACAGAATTGTACCGCCATAGAACAACATGTCACCGTTTTTTTGTTTTTGTTTTTTGCTTCCAACAGAAAAAATGCGCAGACCGGTGGCACACATACTGGCGATAAGAGACACCAATCGTGGCGCCGCCCTCACCAAGCGCTGAGCAGCGTCAGCGCGCGTCGAGGCGAGCGGAAGCAGACGCGTGAGCCTTGTCGTCCAATGTCGCCGGCCGTTGGTCACGAGCGCTCTCCGGCGCGCTTCGTCGACGACGACGCGCGGCGACGGCGGGCTCGCACGAATTACGGGGGCAGCCGAAGCGTGCCAAGTGTGCCAGTGGTGCGCCCAAGCGTCCCGATCGGGCTGCTGGCGACATATCGGACGGCCGAGTGGCGGCCGGGCCCTCCGCCACCGCCAACGGGGTCACCCTTTCCCCGAATTCGGACACTTTCTATATAAACGCCGCCACGGCCACTTTCACTCTGGTCACCGGCATCGCGCGCGCGCGGCCCGCAAAAACAACTTTCCCTGCAGGCTGGATCCCAGGCGTTCCTGCTGTATACGGTAGGCCAATCCCGCATCATTTCTCCTTCCCCGCCTTTTGTTATCCTTTTTCTTTCATCCCTACCCCCCTAAATCGCCACCTACGAATTAACCCTCCGCATGGCAACATGGGTGTCCACTCCGCGAGAGTAGTCACTTCGAAAGACATGTACAATTGGCGATTAAGTGTGGCCGCCGAGCAAAGAGACGTCGAATAGTATATTTAAATGATGGTTCTATGCTTATTCGAGGAAGTGGAAAGGTAGCCAAGCGTGGCTCGCTATGGAAGATTCACACGCGAAGCTCTGGTTGTGTGTGTCTTCGACGTACGCACCGAGTCCCTCAAGCGACGTCACCTCCATCGGCCGTTACTTATCCCGGAATGCCTTTAGTTCTTCGCATTCCCATGCCTCGAAGAGATGCACGTTTGGGAGTCATTTCCCTTCCACATGCAAATAATGTCTCTTGCGGAGGTGATTGCGTGCAGTCACCTCCGCAGTCATCGCGTCTCCGTCCCCACTGCGGCAAAGCACTTTCTCTAAGAAAAAGCACGGTGAGAGACCTACGCATCACAAGCTGTTATTTTTCCCTCCCCTCACAGAGATGTAGCATTCACATCTGGTCATAGCATACATCACCAGTCATTGTCCTTATTTGAATACTTACACGTTTTGCGCAAATAGCAGCGATTAATTGTTAGGTCTGTCTACAGCCATGTCACATCTACCACGATTCACAACTCTGAAATTTTCCACGCTTTACCATCGACAAACCACTCATTCTCTTTTGCTTGGCGCTCTCTGGCCATATCTGATCCTTGCGCCAATAAGATCCGTAAACCGTCACCATCATCCACATGCGTGCAGAATAGATAATGATCCTTTCTGGGCAATGGCCAGGCCAGCGATATATTATCGTTCCAGAAAAGCTCAAGCGGACAGGGAATTCAAACCGGGCACGAGCTCCGAGCCAGGGCGCATGAGAAAAGGGGCATCCGAGACTCCTCCATTTCTGTGCCTGTGCGGGGTCTTGAAGGCCGTCAAGCGGGGCAGAATTTCCGGCCTGTCATAAAGGTATGCACCGACGTCATCGTAGCCGCCATGATGCCTTACAAGTAGCAACGCGATAGCTAAACGTTAAGTGTATCGCCAGCCTGTCTTCAGCTTTTCTGCAACGGCACAGTGCAAGCTGTGAAAAGACAAGAATGTGGCGCCCATGACGTCACGTTGGAACTTTTTGTAGAAAGTAGAGGCAGCGAATTTTGGTTTTTCCACTGAGCACGACTGAAAACATGCACCCCGTCCCCCCTTCCCCGCTTCTCCTGTGTCGGATCTGCTCGACTCAAAACATACCTGCAGCAACGACGTGGACACTGAGCACGAGGGACTTCAACATGGTGACGTGTGACGTCTCGTGACATACCCCGTGCGCGATTCTGGCCACGTCTATATGCGGGCCGCACGCTACCTGTTTTCAATTCCGCGCAATTGAATTGATTAGGCAAATTTTATGCCGTAACGCCCATCCTGGATTTCCCAGTTCCGCTAAGAAGTGTCACCTGGGCTTGATAAGGCGCGGTCCCGCTGCAACAAACAAAACTCACCTGTCAGCCGTTAACTTGCAGTATATAATAATTCTCACTCGTGGCTAGCGCAAAAATAAGAAAGCCTGTCATCCCCGAGAGCGGGCACTACGTGTTCGGGCGATGCCGGCTAACAAGGAAGTGTCCGCGTCGACTTCCTCTTTTGTAGCTCGAGCCGTGAGACGTTTCAATGGGCGCGTGGAACAGCGTGTTTGATGGGACGTAAAAGCGCATTAACTCAGCTTCAGACTTATTATTCTGCACGCGCAATTTCCGCATTTCTCGAAGCGAGAAGGCTCCCCTTCTCGTTCAGGCGTAAGCAAGGCCTTCGAGTTCGTGAGCGAAATTTTCGAAGCAATAGCAGCAGCAACAGAATTTCCATCTCCACTCACAAAGGAAGGATATTGCGCAGGATGTTTCACGCCAAAAGAGGACGCTTTACTAGCAACCCCAGCGCTAAGTGGAGATTGCATTTCGCATGAAAGCCTTCAAAAAAATCTTTCATGAATGGATACTTGTCTAATGCTCTGCACATCAGCTAATTTGTTCCCGAAAAAGGTTGACGAAATATATAAGTCGTATTTCGTCTAGATCTGTTTAGCCATTGCCTATATACAGGGTTGTTGCCTATGTACAGTGGCAAATAGCATAATTCTTTTCCTTCTGCTAGATTATTCCGAAAGTAATACATTACTAGGACGAGAAATCGAAACAGATATTCAATAATTCAACAAAATCACTAATTAACGTCACAAGTAATTACTTTACGGCACATATATTGCAATTCACTAATTCTAGCCGGTGAGCTTGCAAGACGAATCCACTTGAAATAAATTTCCAGGATGACACAAAGAAGCGAAACAACATTTCGTGCAAAGTAATTGGAAATAACTCCTGGACGCGACGGTATCGGTTATGAAGGAGATCGAGGCTCGGAGGCGCTTCTAGTCCGCTTTTGTTTTTAAAGCCTAAGCATGCTAGGGCTACTTCCCTCGGAAATCTGGCCGTCCGTCAGTCTGTAAGGTGTGGCAAGCACGATGTCCGCCATACGTATACATGAGGTCCTATGGGGGTATATGTGAGAATACCTTACGACTACCGAGATTTATCTGTATGACTATAGATTTATAGTCATAAGAAGTCATAAGCCCTCCTTAACTAATCAAAATAGGGCCCCTTGTGTCATTTCATTTCGTTCATATATATATATATATATATATATATATATATATATATATATATATATATATATATATATATATATATATATATATATATATATATTGACGCAACTATATTTGGCAGAACCATTATTCAGCGGGTATGCGCCAGTGGGGACGACGCTGAAGTAGCGCGTGTTTTTAGGTGAAGCGGGGGAAACGAAGAAGACGTTGTTGTTGTTCCCTTGGACGACTGATAAAGTGCGTTTCTTGGCGGTGCTGCTACGCATACTCGTCGATCCCACGTCGTTACACTGGTGGAGGTGCGGGGTATTCTTCATGCTTGGCACCCCTTCGCGGAGCCGACGATCGAGCCCGGAATCACCATCGCGCATCGAAACACCGGTCCACCGCTTCAGTCGTCGCCTGCTAGGCTTAGCGCCCGAGTCCAGTCCGCTGCAAGAAACTTCGAGAAATCGTTTGCCTCCTACAAATAACATGGCCACCGCAGCTCCATCGCAAGTAACGCTACAGAATCCTATGGTCCCGGAGAGCTTTCATGGTGATGCCTTTGAAGACGTCCAAGATTGGCTAGACCAGTTCGAGCGCGTCGCCCAGTATAACCATAAGACCAGCTCGGCGGACAAACTCTCGAGTGTCTATTTCTATTTGAAGGACAATGCTCGTACGTGGTACGTAAACCGGGAGAGGAGCTTTGCCACGTGGGACGACTTCCGCGCACAGCTGCTGGATACGTTTTCAAGCATCGACAGGAGGGAAAACGCGCAGCGTCTCCTTGAAATCCGCGTTCAAAAGCCCAATGAGAGTGTTGCTATGTTCTCAGAAGACATGGCCCGTCTTTTCCGTAGGGCAGACCCAGACATGCCAGAGGAAAGAAAGCTGCGATATCTCCTGCGAGGAGTGAAGGAGCAACTGTTTGCCGGCCTTGTGAGAAATCCACCGACAACAGTGGCACAGTTCACAAAAGAGGCTACAGCCATTGAACGGGCCCTGCATCAACGATACCGCCAGCATGACATGGGCAACTCGACGGCGAACACTTCCGTACTGGCTGCGAGTAACGACATGTCTCTGCGTGAAGTTGTCCGCGAAGTGGTGCGAGAAGAACTTCGGCAGCTCGGCTTTGTGGTTGCGCCTACGGAACCGACGCCAGCGTTATCTTTTGTTGCTGATGTCGTCCGGGAGGAAGTCCGGCAAGCTTTTTCAGCGCCAGACTGTGGCAACGTTCCGCGGCGCCTCACTTATGCGGAAGCTGTCCGCCGTCCACTCAACGCAACTTCAACGCCGTTGACACCCATAACTACAACACCACCTACGCCACAAATAGAGCCGACATCGTCACCCTCGTCGACTCTACCGACCCCGCCGATCATGCCAGCACAAACAACGCCGTATTTTCGACATGCGCACGCCACCCCTTGGCTCCATGGAGAGTTACCGCCGAACTACCAGCGCCGGAAAACCGATTTGTGGCGCACCGTCGACCGTCGACCAGTGTGCTACCATTGTGGTGAAGCTGGACACGTCTACAGAGTTTGCCGCAAATGGAACAACTATCGCGCCGCTCAACAACCAAGCTTTCCTGCCAACTATGCTTATTCTCCGTACGACGGTCGACGCGCTTACAACGACGCTCCTGTGAACAGTCAGCCACCAAATACGACGACGTCCCGACCACGTTCTCCTTCTCCATCTCCGGCGCGCTACAATTCGCCGACTCGTCGCAGCTTTGCCGACGTCACTAGGGGCAGATCGCCTAGCCCTCGACGGGGAAACTAGCCGCAGCGACCTCCGGGGGTGAGGTTGCCAATACTCTAACTGCTCCACATCCCCCGTTATCGACGAACGACGACGTGAAGACTACATTGACGAAAAAGACGCCCAGCACAACGACGAATACGACGAATAGAAGTACGAAAGACGTAACTGACATCGTCAGCGCCGAGCTCATCGTTTGCATTGACGGTCACGAAATAGCCGCTCTGGTTGACACTGGCTCCCATTTTTCAATCCTTAACTTACAGGTCGCTGACAAACTGAGGAAGGTGAAGACACCATGGCACGGGCCCAACATAAGAACCGCCGGAGGTCAGTTGATGACACCTGTCGGGAAATGCACGGCCCGACTCTTAATCGCCGGTTCAACCTTCGTCGTCACCCTCGTCATCCTTACTGAGTGTTGTAAAGAACTTATACTGGGCATGGATTTTCTACGGGAGTACGGCGCCGTGATTAACATCCGTGACAGAAGCGTCACTTTTGCTACGAGTTCGGATCATGTCACCCATGAGAAGCCACAACAACCTCGCTTACGTATTGCCGCGGACGACGTCATACTTTTGCCGCGGAGTTGCTCCCTCGTACAGGTGCGCTGTGACAGCCTGCAAAGTGGGACTGGAGTAGCTGAACACATCAGTGCGCTAGCACTGAATTGCGGTGTGTTCATTGCCAGAGCACTTATCAATGTAATCGACGGAAGCGCCGAACTCTTGCTGACAAATTTTAGTAGGGAGCGCCGACACATCGTTAGAGGCACTGCTGTCGCCTATTTCGACGAAGTGACAGAAATACAAGACTGCCACTTAGCGCAGGAGTCGGCCTCTACAGTCCACACAGCTGCACCTATTGTAGACGTTAATCCGACGTTAACGGCCGTTGAGCGGAATCGTCTGCTTGAGCTCATCAAGCAGTACCAGGGCTGTTTCTCCTCTGCGTCACGAGTTGGTCAAACGCCCCTTACGAAACACCGCATCATTACTGATGTCGACGCCAGACCCATCCGACAAAACCCTTATTGTGTGGCCCCAAAGGAACGCGAAGCGATACAAAAACAAGTGAAGACGATGCTAGAAGATGGCGTTATTCGACCATCTAATAGTCCGTGGGCATCACCTGTAGTTTTAGTGAAGAAGAAGGACGGTAGCCTGCGCTTCTGCGTCGACTATCGGAAGCTCAATCAGGTCACAAAGAAGGACGTTTATCCGCTGCCGCGTATTGATGATTCCTTGGATAGGTTGCGAAACTCGTGCTACTTTTCCTCAATGGACTTGAAAAGCGGTTATTGGCAGATCGAAGTGGATGAGAGAGACCGTGAGAAAACAGCCTTTGTGACGCCTGACGGACTTTATGAATTTCAGGTACTTCCTTTCGGTTTGTGTTCGGCGCCAGCAACATTTCAGCGTCTAATGGACACTGTGCTCTCCGGACTCAAATGGCAAACATGCCTGGTGTACTTGGATGACGTGATTGTCTTTTCCGCAACGTTCGACGAACACTTACGAAGGCTGAAAACTGTTTTTGAAGCGATACGCTCTGCCGGTCTTACTTTGAAGCCTGAGAAGTGCCATTTTGGTTTTCATGAGCTCCAGTTCCTCGGTCACGTCGTCAGTAGCCAAGGAGTCCGACCTGATCCGGATAAAATTGCCGCCGTCGCTAATTTCCCGATTCCATCAGACACAAAAGCCGTGCGACGTTTTCTGGGACTCTGTGCATATTACCGGCGATTTATTGCTAATTTCTCGCGTATCGCATGGCCGTTAACACAGCTCACCCGAGACGATATGCCTTTTACTTGGGGCGAAGACCAGCAGCGGGCATTCCACGAGCTCCGGCAACGCATGCAATCGCCTCCCGTATTAGCACACTTCGATGAGGAAGCCCCGACGATATTGCATACAGACGCTAGTAATGTCGGTCTAGGGGCGGTGCTAGTACAATGGCAGGGCGACAGCGAAAAGGTGATTGCTTACGCCAGTAGGACACTATCCCGAGCCGAAGCTAACTACTCCACCACTGAAAAAGAATGCCTCGCAATGGTATGGGCAGTTCTGACATTTCGTCCGTATTTGTATGGTCGGTCTTTCACCGTCGTTAGTGACCACCATTCCCTCTGCTGGCTCATTAATTTGAAAGATCCTTCCGGCCGGCTCGCACGCTGGAGTCTTCGACTCCAAGAGTTCGACTTTGTTGTTACATACAAGTCGGGAAAACGGCACGCAGACGCCGACTGCCTTTCTCGGTCTCCTGTTGAGCCGGCAGCACAAGACGATGACGACACGGTTTTTCTGGGACTCGTGGATACTGCCGATCTTTCACGCCAGCAACGGGATGACATTGAATTGCTGCCGCTTATTGATTACCTCGAAGGACGAACCAACCGCGTGCCGAGGCTCTTTGCAAGAGGGGTGGCATCATACTGCTTGCGTCGCAACGTCCTCTACAAGAAGAACTTCTCGCCTAGCGGCAGCAACTACTTACTTGTTGTTCCATCACCGCTTCGACGTGAAATCTTACACGCCTGCCACAACGAGCCGACTGCTGGGCACTTGGGCTACACTCGCACATTGGCACGGATTCGGCAGAAGTACTACTGGCCGAGACTTACTGCGGTCGTTAAACGCTACGTTCAGACATGTCTGGATTGCCAACGTCGTAAACCGCCATCCGTCAAACCAGCCGGCTTACTGCACCCTGTTGACGTACCGCCCACACCATTTGCACAAGTAGGCATGGACTTTCTGGGCCCCTTCCCGACGTCTACTACTGGTAATAGGTGGATAATCGTTGCCACGGATTATCTCACTAGATATGCCGAGACAAGTGCCCTGCAACGGGCAACAGCAGATGAAGCGGCACGATTTTTTCTGGAATCCATCGTTTTAAGGCATGGCGCTCCCGCAGTAGTCGTCACGGACAGAGGTACTGCGTTCATGGCCCAGTTTTTAGATATCGTTCTACGTCTAAGTGGTACCGCCCACCGAAAGACAACAGCGTATCACCCTCAAACAAACGGACTGACAGAACGACTCAATAGGACATTGGCTGATATGATAAGCATGTACGTAGATGTAGAGCATAGGAACTGGGACGAGGTTTTACCTTATGTCACCTTCGCGTACAATACGGCTCGTCAAGAGACCACTCGCAAGACGCCCTTCAGTCTCGTATACGGCCGTGAGGTTACAACAACATTAGATGCAATGCTCCCTCCTGAATTTGCCGACAACGAAACGGGTGCTGAAGAGATAACACACCGAGCAGAGGCAGCTAGGCAGCTTGCGCGTCTGCGAATCCACGAACAGCAGGACATTGACGCCAGACGCTACAATCTTCGGCACAAAGCCGTAACATACAACATCGGCGACAAAGTGTGGGTCTGGACACCTATTCGACAGCGTGGGCTCTCTGAAAAGCTCCTACGTAAATACTTCGGGCCCTACATAGTTCTCCGACGCATCAGTGACGTCAACTACGAAGTCGTTCCTGACAGCTCGCACTGTTCCAAGCGCCGACGGCATTTACCCGAGGTCGTTCACGTGCTGCGTATGAAGCCGTACTATGAGGACTGCCAAGACTGCGCAGTTCTTTACCGCTGCCTTCCAAGCCTCTATCATCGGGACGATGATCTTTTCTAAAGGGGGAGCAAATGACGCAACTATATTTGGCAGAACCATTATTCAGCGGGTATGCGCCAGTGGGGACGACGCTGAAGTAGCGCGTGTTTTTAGGTGAAGCGGGGGAAACGAAGAAGACGTTGTTGTTGTTCCCTTGGACGACTGATAAAGTGCGTTTCTTGGCGGTGCTGCTACGCATACTCGTCGATCCCACGTCGTTACAATATATATATATATATATATATATACACACGAGCGACTAAAGAATGCTTATGCACTATCTGTCAAGTCCCGCGAGGGGGTCTCTGCAGTAATATCGGGGCATGCGGCGAAAGAAGCGCGAATGACGTCACCCGCACTTTGCGCGCAGTAAGGTCTGTCAATTCGAATCGGGTGTTTGAGAACGAAACTCCTCCGCCGCGCACGCATCAGTGGCTGACGAGGTGTATTTGCCACACGCCAGAACGGAAGTACTCTGCCGGGCGACTTGACCGCTTCTCGAAGAGTGCTCTCAGCGCGTCCGATGACGCAGCCGACAGTGAAGCACACTACGCAGGCCAAAGATAGTTCGCGATTACGTTTGCTAATGTTTCGCTCTTCCTTCTTTTTTTTTTTTTCTATCTGACTGCCAAGGCGCTATTTCCAGTCGCGGAACTGAACGCTGACGCGTTGTGCCGCTCGTCGCGCTTTAACAAAGTGGACCGGCATTACGCTTACTACTCCCTGGCGGGCGTGCTGTGCAAGCAGAATGCAGGGCAAACATGGCGAGAGAGCTATAACCAAGCGCGACGCGTTCTACACATGCGCACTTGATAGCGCAAACGCAAAACGCGCAATCCTTTCGGGCAAAGTCCGGCAGGACAGCTCGCCATCACGAATGCGTGCGCGGAACGCTGACATAAAAGAAGAACGAAAGTGATTTTTCATCGATGATTCTCCGCAGACTCGCTTCAACGTGTCTCGTGCGAAGAGAGCTCTGTGCTCCGAAAGGCTGCAACGGTGAATTCAGTGAGCACCTCGAGCCACCTCGGTGTTTAACGACAGGAAATCGCTGCAGTGCCGGTCTGCGTTAGCTCGCCGTCTGCGGAGAAAAGAGTCGAAAGGAAGAGTACGCGGCAAGTGTTACCTTCGACCTGCCTGGTGATACTTGCAGCCTTTGGCAACAATCGGCCCACAGGCTGGATCCACGCGACATTGCAGTTGAGGGCCAAGTGTGCTCAAATTCTAGTTTTGCAGTGAATACAAGTAGAAGGGGTATGATATTCATTAGATGAGATTCTACTTGTGCGCACTACACAAGTAGAATTTCATCTAATGATTATCGTATTTTACGACGTAACAGTATGAGACTTAATTTTGCATCGAATTACATGGTGCGTTCCCATATCTTTCTTTCGTAAGTGCCGCCCTATTTGTTTTCTTTTTTCGACGCGGGTGCAAACAGTGAGAGAAATTACATAGCCCATCTGGGGTAGGCTAACTACGTCCACATTCGTCGCTAAATTGCCAGTGTGGCATTCTGAAAGAACATGGTCAACTGTGTCTGCACTGTGTCCCGGGACTATGCAAAAATCGTCCCCATCAAAAATTCTTCTATGACTCCGTCTTCTCCGTGTCACCCCCTCAAGCGAACCAGACGCATGACTGGGTGACCTTCACTTCTTGCCTTCCCTGTCCTTGATTCTGTACCCTTCTAGAAGTCTCGTACTCAAATTTTACAAATGTCTTGCACAGACGGCTTTCATTCGTGAAGGCAGTACAACTGCTTTGTCTTATTAAGGCAAAAGCCTAAAGTGGCGCATACCTCCGATAGCCTTGAAGAAGACGCGCCGTCCGGTTCAATGGTACAAAAACTATCATCATAAGCAATGGTCCATACCCCACTAAGCAAGCAAAAAAAATGCAATGATTCATCCATCTCGTAATGCAGAGGCTACACGCACTCACTAAAATGAAGCTGCAATATACAGAAGAAGATATGAAATGGCAAAAGTATGCTATCCCCAGCGACTCTTTAGAGGATCTCCACCGGTATGTCAAGTGGCAACAATGATTCACCTTTATTGCGTGAAGCTATCAATATGTCCCATGAAATCACATCTCGGGGAAAGAACATTGATGTTTCAGTAGGTGCCATGACATATTGGTATTTAAGGAAACGAGGCTCAAGCTTTTGCGACTTCAACACGCACCCTTGACTTCACTGACGAAATCTTACGTAATTTTGACGACGCACGACTAAACCATTAAACGTCCCCCCGCCCTCCCCCCATACAACGCTCACACCTGCATAAACGTATCGTCAAGGGATTGTGTCCTACGACAACCTATGGTAGTGCTTTAACGCGCCGTCTCTTTAGCTCAAGTTATGATTCGGGTGCATTAATGTAGCACATCGGCTTCATCACAAGAATGTGCGTCAAGCCGTCCGTGTCAGGCTTGTGGGCACTACAGGGCGAAACATTTGAGTACTAACTACTAGAACGCTCTACATTCAAAAATTGGCGCTCTGTACTGCTGAGCAAGTTCCAGCAGCTTAATTTTCCTAAACTGCATTCAGTAGCTTTTCTTTTTCTTCTTCTTCGGAAAAGTCACGTTTCAACTCAATACGTGGCTCACAAAGTTGTATTAGAGAGAGATAGAGGAAAGGAGAAAGGCAGGGAGGTTAACCAGAGGGGAAGATCCGGTATTAGATTTGTTGTTAACAATGGGGCTCGACTCTCGTTTGTACTAGTCATACTTCCTGTGCAATGTCGCGTGTTGTGGTGCGCTTTTCTCTTCTCTTTCCCTTGTGTTGCTTCCCCTCACCCTTTTTCTCTTTTTTTATGTGTCTTCTTCAAGCTGGTGGGCGTGGTGTTACTTTCAGGAGACAATTGGTAACCTGCTTCATTTTCTGTCCATGTATGCGTGATGTTTTGATATGTTTATATCGGCAGTAATAATAACAATAATATCCGCGCATTCTGTCTCTATCTCTCTCTGGCACCGCTTTTTGAATTATCGTGCAACTTTCTCCTTTTTATTTCATTCTTACTGTTCGGTACAGTTCCATATCCAGTACTTTTTCTCAGCAAGGGCAACATATCTTATTTTTGTTCTCTGCTACGGACACTGCATCAGGGCCACGTTATAGGAATGTCCATCCCGAACGCTATTTCCAGGACGACAGCCGATGCTCCTCTCCGTTCCGGAAACACCCCGCGGAACTCCCGTGCTACCGCTTACGTAATAGATTAGCCGTTAGATTGCTGCCGACTAAAGTGCGCGCGCGAGTCAAGAGCGGAGAAGAGTAAGAAGAGACAGAGAACAAAAAACACAGCATCGAGCGCGCGGACGAACACTTCCTGGTCGCTTTGCCACCGGTACCCAAACAAGCACGGCGTCCGCTGCGCGCTCGCACTGGCACGAACACACGCCAAGCGTACAACCCCCCCACCCCCCTATCTACATGCGAAAGCAATACCATTAGGGACTTCCGCAAACTTACGTCAGTGGACAGCTCGGAAAAAAAATTAAAAAACAATAAAAGAAACCCTTTCTGTTCACCCTTCCCTATCGTCGTTTTCTGCAGCAGTCCTGCATGCGTGCTTCGACTGAGCCGGACCCTTCCTTACTGGGAGGCTGAGCGGGTTTTAAAAACTTGTCTGCGCTGAATGTTTCCGACTTAGAATGATGTGCGAAGTCATGGAACCGGCGTTGGATAGGCAAGTGATTTCTGCGGAAGTCCGGAAGTTGGAAGAAGTTTCACAAAAGGGAAGGAAATTATGCAGATCCAACACGCGCGTTGGTGCTACGTGAAGCGAACAGCTTTCCGCGGTATGCTGAACAACTGAATGCGACGCGTACGATTGTATTGACTTTCGTGCTATGCCGCGTGTAATCTCGGGTAACGTTTATGTTTACAAAGTAAAAACAAGTTTCGGTGCAAAAGTATCCCTGCACTAAACTTCACTTTTACTTCACTTCCCTTCATCGTATGGGTTTCCATTGTGGCTTCGTGCTGCTCACAGATTGCTCACAATCTTTCTTTTTTTTTTTCTCACTTAAGACTTTGGCTTCCTCGTTCAACCGCATGTCAGCACCGCAGCGTGCGTTAAAAAACTCGCCTCCATCAACTTCGTTGGATTTGACTGTTAAAGAACGCAATGTCAACCACGCCCCTTTGTTCTACCTCTGACGTAACTGAAGGAGCAAACTCTTGCCTCTGGGCGACACTCACGCTTAAAGGACAACTGCAACAAAATACCACTTTGGCAAAATTAGTAATAAATAACTAGTAAATACTACTGAAGCAGTTTGGGAAAAGTTTAAGGACTGGTAATTGTGTAATTTTCTTACTAACAATCATTAAGTAGCATTAAAGTAAACAAAATATGCACCGAGAAGTTAGAGGGTATGACTTAAGTCCCAGGACGTCACCTTCGAGCTTTGTTCTTGGTGCCGAGTCACTGACTTTTAAACTTTAAATTTCAGTTGTTGTTTTTCTTTAACTTACCAAAAGGTTAAAGACAGCCTAAACTCCAAAACAGTCAGAAATCGCTTTTGGGTAACTTGTGTAAGCGCTATGAAACCCCGTATCACATTTTTTTCTTCACGCAGTCAGTAGCATTCCCAGCGTATTCTCTCAAATCCAATAAATTTCATTCAAGAAGGTCTCCGGCTTGCGTAATGAGAGCATTCTTGCGTTTTACGCGTTTTCGAATAGGGAAGTCGTAGTTGGGCCTCGTGCTCAAGCTAGGGGTTTGCCCTTAATAACGTCGCTACTGTCAGTTACACGAAGAAAATGCGCTAATGTAGAATGGAGGATTGGTGACAAGGTTTTCGTGCGAGTCGCCTTCTTGTCTATCTGTTCCCTCTCTCCCCGTTACGATATGAAACGGAGGCATGGGCTAAAGATAGAGCGAGGACTTTCACGCCTACAGAGCTCATCCGAATATACTTCGAAACGCTTTTCAGCGTACATTTAAGCTGACCCTGTCACACACTTCATCACCCAGCCGTTTCTCCGCATCTGAAGCCTCATCTGCGAGTTGACCGTTGAGAGAGCCTCCATTAGAGCACCGAGCAGCACGCGCAGGGCTTGTGGCCCTCAGCCGTTCATGTGCAAGAACTCTTTGTCCTCATTTTTCGTCTCCACTTTTCGCCAATGCAACTGGTTTGTAAACGCGCATTACTGAGCCACGGGGTGTGACCTCAGCGCACTGCAAGCCGGTGCCCCGCGCTGCGAAGATGCTCTGAAATACTGCACTGAATTAGACGCTGCAACTACACGGTTCTTTGGGAATGTGTACGCATGTGCACTTCAGTGGACGCGTGTGTTGGGCGGCGCCTCATATGGTACACGCGATCTCTTTCATCTGAAGTACTAACTAACCTATAGGCTGGCCGTGAGGCATGCTTGTAAAGATCTCTCAGTATCTCTCCATTTTCTTTTTATCTCTCCGCTCTCTTGCTCGTAAAAAAGCCATCAAAGATGGCGCTCGTCTTCAGAGAAGCGCATGCCTTTATCCCTGGCGTAAATGTGCTGAAACGCTACGACGATCTAAAGCGGCATGCAAGCGCGCATGGGGACGCTATGGTACCCCACTGATACCATTACAGCAGTGGCTAAGCGTACATTCATTTAAGGTTGTTTACGCTACAGTCGCTTAAGCTATCTCGCGACTTCGTCGCAAGCAACGCAAGGCTACGACACGGCGAGCAACTATGAATGAAAAGCAACCGACGAGAGAAATAGAAACCACAATAGACAATGAAAAACTGTGACTGAAGGCTGGACTGCGATACAATTCAGGGCGCGTTCATAAAGACGTCATGAACCGGCGCCACGCTGGGCCTTAATTGATAGACGAAGCGACCAAGCATGGAGCAGTTTATCAGGATTAATATCGACTGCTATAAACAGCGCCGCTGTCCATTAGAAACGGAAAACGTGTGAAGCCAATGTGAGTGTCGTCTTTTATTGTGTGTCTTCACCGTGTCCGCGTCAGTGCGCTCCTTCACCAGCAAGGTATGATGATTAATCGCCAACTAGCCCAACTTTCTACATTACTGAAGCCACGGAGTCTGCAGCAAAACTTGGTTCTAGTAACGCTAACCTGCTGCTACGGAATGTGACGCCGATTTGGCTGCAGCGCTCCGGCTTAGGTTGTTACGCGCCCGTGAGCAAGGAGAACTAGCAGAACTAAGCAGCAAGCAATTAAATGGCAGAGGGTAAACACGTAGCGTTGAAGATCGACAGTCAAACTGCCCATACTGTGCGATTTTATCATCGTGCCAGATTTACTTCAGCGTTCGGGCGGAGCCCTTGGCGGCGTGCCTTAGCAAGGAAAGGTCCAGCTGTAGCTGCATACAGTAAAACCGTGTAAAAACGCCATCATCGGTACAGGAAATTTTGTGCGTAGTGAGTTCGTTATAAGCGGTCTTTCACTAAAAGCAGATTAGATCTAACGGAGCAAAAAAGAAAAAAAAATGAGAGTTACTCCAGCATACGCCAGAGAGGGTGAAGCCCGGCCGCTCAAGCGATATTCATTAAATTACTTGACAATCTCATTCGAATGCGTTACTTCTTGTTTTCTCCCACCAAATATCGTGGGCTCGAGAGCCTTAAGTGGCGCCACCTTAATTAATTAACTATATCTTAATTAAATTCACCCTAATTAACACTAAAGGCACTGGATTCAACTCCCACCAAAGGTCGAGGTTGCGACTCCCACCAATGGTCGTGGGTTCGAGTGCCATAATTAACTCTGTGCTAATTAACTTTGCCTTTTTTTTCTTTTTTGGCGTGATGAGCGGTATCGGAGCCAGCTGTGGAACGAGACGACAACGTACGGGCGAGTAGTGGCACGAGCGCGTGTCTGCGCGAGGCGAGCTCACATGACTTTCTGTACCGCATGCCGGGTTTCCCAGATCATGTGGATATGGGCCACCTGAGGCTGTAGCCTAAACAAAAGGGGGAAAAAAACACGCGGGACGCGCAGGTTCGTCAAACATGGTGCGTTGAAACAAGCTGCGCGATTCCGGCGATATGACAACAGCGCGATTGCAATGACGCCTGTTCGCAACTGCTTCGTCTGTCGGTTAGACTGCCGCGATCAGTGCCGCAGCCAGGGGGTGGCGCACCGGGCACGTGTCCTTCCCCGAAATTTCTGCGTTAGCATGTAGCCTGCACAGCACCCTCTCTCGAATCGACCCCCCCCCCCCCCTACCCTCACCGTTCTCGTCTCTGGTGCTAAAGTGCGCCTAGAAAACAACTCTCGACCACGTCGGGTAGACTGTCGGTTTGATTTTCCTGCCTTTGTCGGAAAGGAGAATTCTTGCATACTGGTCAAGACCGTCTTTAGTACAGAGGCTGTCAAACGCGTTGTTGCGCTTCTTCAGGACAAGTGGACTAAGCGACAGCCTGTGGGGATCATCGGGCGCTACATGTCACTCACGTGCAGTTTTTTTTTCTTTTCTTTTTTTTTTATTTCAGCTCGTGTCCACTTCTATCATCTTTAATCCCCTTACCCACTTGCCTCACCATAGGGTGGTCAACCGCTCTGTGGGCTAGCTAACCTCCCTGTCCTTCCCCCTCTTCCTTTCCTCGTTCTCCTCCACATGCTGATTTCCTGCTTAGCACATCGTTCTAAGCGAAGTATTGCGCCGCACCATTTCTACTGATCCCGTATAATGCGCATTAACAGCAGCCAGGACCTTGTATAACTTCGAATAAAGCAATATTTCGAATAAAGCGATTTCCTTTTAACGAGCGCTTACTCTACGTACAAGCGACATTCTACGCGTCATTTTTCAGCCATTTTTCATAAAGAAACGTTGCCAGTGTCACGCGTGACACATCAGGCCGAAACGGCTACTCCGTGCCCTCTACGACGCCACGGCCACTTTGCTATACAACGCCGCACAAAAGCTATCGCCATGATGACGCTCTCACGTTGCGTCAAGTTGCGTCACGACTGCTGCAGTATCGCGGCGTCACGAACTGTGGCACGAGGTCAAGATTGACAAAACCAGTTTGCAAATAAACTCGGTCGAAAGGAAAAGACGACGTTCTTTCGAGTTTAGCGACATGTGTAATCTGGCCGTTCATTAAAACGGACGTTTGGGCGAGTTGGTAAGCCATATTTGAAACAGAACAGCGCGGTTTTGACGGGGACTAGGAGGGAGACACTACCAGCGAACAGCGCTAGTCCGTGTCGTGTCTCCCTCCTAGTCCCCGTCAAAACCGCCCTGTTCTGTTTCAAATCTGGCCGTTCAGACAGGAGACCATTCCTTTGACGACGGCCTTTTTTTATCGTTTTCGAGATCCGGCGGCTTGAACGAACGCGACGGCGTCTATGGCGACAGCATTGCGTGATGCAGGTCGTGCCTCTACATCGTAGACTCAACATCGTTCCTGTAAGCTTAAAACGAAACACGTTTCCACGCTGGGCAGGCAGAAACAAGGGGACTTAATTATTCGAGATTAAATCTAGTTTTTACCAAATTGTCACGGCGAAGTTGTCATTGCGAATAACGGAGACATGGAAGAAGCAGCGAGACATCGGAAAGCCAGACGATGAACCTGCGTGCTTATCCTTGTAATCGGCCCACCCCGTCGGCTGCCGTGCTGTCGCCACTTCATTGCAGATAAATTTGCGTTTATGTTAGCGTTCCTGACAGATGGGACGGGAACGAAGGTCGAAGGCGACTTGCCACCTGTGGGCATGCAGCCGAACCTGGAGGCACGAGTCGTGCGGTCCTCTACCGATTGAGCAGTGATAACAGTTTCCTCGACGCTCACAACGCACCGCACACCGTTTACACAAAGGAGGACAGCGTGACCGCCCGCATCTCAGAGGCCAAGGAACTCCCCCAAGCCGATAGCGAACTGTTATAAAATTTTCCCCGCGCGGCGCTCCCTCGGACCGAAGCCGCAGAAGGGGAAGCGCCGTCAACCGAGCGCGCTACGAAGAGTGCACGTGCCCTATCGCTCGTGCACTGGTATACGAGAAGAAGTAGCGCTCGCCGAGGATGGGCGCCGCCGCCACTTGCGTATAGGTAGGCCGACTTTCCTGGGAAGAAGCATCGCGCAGCCAACCAGCAGAAGCGCGGGCGGGAGGCAGTCGCCACCGCCGCCGCCGCCGCCACACTCTGCTTGCTATCTTGCCCGCTCCGGGCGGCGAAACTGGACCGTATAACTACTAGCAGCGCTGCTGAAACGGCCACGTAGTGCAGCCCGTGACGCGCCGGCGAAAAAAGTCCGTGCGGGCCGGCTAGTTTGGTATTACTGGATTGCGCACGGTTGCAGCACCGAGGTCGCGAGCAGGACGGAGTCGGTTGTCTTTTGTCACCCTCTCTGCCTGTCTTGCGTGCAGTCTCTAAAGCTGCGCGTGTGCATAAGGAGGCACGTCCGGGAACGCAGAACCAAGACATAGATTGAGAGAGACTTGATAGGTATAGCCCTTTCCCCCACCACCGAAGTATCGCAGGGACAGAACCAAGACAGACCTGACTCCAGCTTGACCGACCCGAAGATGTTCTTCGTCTACCCTATTCTATGACCTACCAGCACTCTGTGCCTATCCAAGCCGGTGTTCGGGACGTTCTCGCAGCGGTCTAGGCGGATGCTGAATCGGCGCGGTCCGGCTGTGGAACCGTTGCTGCGGTGGTCTAAGCGGACGCTGATTCAACGTGGACTACTTTGTGAATCATCCCTAAGGTGTTTAACTAGAATGCTAGTTCGACGCGGGCCGATTGTTAAACCGTTGTGACAGTCCCTGGTTGAGATGGATGCCAATTCAGAAGCCATGTCCAGTCATAAATGAACAGCGCCCTCTTGTCATGGGAACGAAGGCGTTATACTGAAAGGGAAAATCCCCGAGTCAGACACAGTTGGTCGCGACACCTCGTCCGGGGGGGCCACCCGACGTCAAGTAGCGGTTTTCCTGGCAAGAAGAGAAAGCGTTGGCGCGACGGGACTGGCGGACTGTACGAAAGAGAGAGAGAGAGAGAGTACACGGAATCCGGCGCTGAAGTCACGCGCCAGACGCTTTGTTTCTGCGCCGGTTTGGCTTTTTTTATCCCGGTGTCTGCCCGCGCGTATGTGTGTGTGTGTGTGTGCGTGCGCGCTCGCACCCAAAGGGGGAAACTCTCGCGTCGCCCCCAAACTGGGCCAAATGGGGCCACGCGGGCAAGAGGGAAGAAACGCAGCCTGAAGAAAGCGCGCCCGTCCTTGGGAGACCGGCCGCATCTCCGCCGAAGCCGTAGCTGGACACCTCGGGCCGCAGCGCGCCAACGGACGCCGCCTTCAACCAATCTGTCACAGGGACGACGTGTCTCCCACGTCGTCGCCGCCACCCTGCGAGCAACGGGAAGACGTGTCGACGCTGTGCCCTTTTTTGCCTCGGACCCGGATCTTCCACTCAGTTCTGTCCCCGCCAGTTGTACGCCGCGGAGCTGCCGAGAAGAGGCCGCGGCGAAAGTGCAGTTCGCGACCAGACAGACAGCGCGGCGCCCTGGAGGAGCGCGCTCGTTAGAGCAAACGCCGGTCGGTTACTTCGTCGGCTCCGGAGAAGACCGGTCCGCGGTTTTTGTCCTCCTGGAACCAGGTAGGCCTGGCCCGCGTTTTTTCTCGCTTTCTTTTCCTCCTCCTGCCCGTCTTCGGACCTTGGACAAAATTAGGCCCCTCCGCGAGACTGCGTGCGGCCGGCGCTAAGTGCGTGCCTGCTTTTTATCGGCTCGGGATTAAGGGCAGCTGACGGAGACACATTCAGTTATTTAGGAAATAGTGTCGATACTTTCTTGAGGGTCATTACAGGGGCGGAAAGAAAAAAAAACGAAATGAGCAACATTGCATACTACATACACATCAAGCACACCTAAACATGCATATTTTCTTTTCTTTCTTTCTTTTTTTTAAAAGTAAGGGCAGTATTGAGTCCATAAGCAAACGACCCCCGCGATTAGATCCACGAGAAACGTATCTGACGTTCGGGTATGCACCCTATCTAAGTGCTTGTCGGGCAACAACAAAATTTTGCCTGTAAGACTTTCATTCGCTACAGCAGATGGCTGTTTGTTCCATGTCTTATTACTTCAGGAACGAACGAGTGACAAAAAAAAAAGCCATCCGTTCAGGTATACGTTGTTCCTTTTTTCTTTCCGTAAGCGTTAACGACAGCAGCGGAGACAATATTACTTTGCTTTTCTGTACGGCACGTTGCTGCGAAGAAGAAGGGCGCCGGTGGCATGGGCTCCAGGCGTGAGCGCCATCGCATGCGTGCATGTCGCGTCGGGCCTTACCGCTCACTTTCGCGCTCCGAGTGAAAGCAGTTCAATGTCGCCGGTCGCCTTCTCGGTCAAGCGGAGCAATCTCTTCGAGGAGCTTCCACTGCACGCGCGCGCTAAAGAAAGTGCAAGTGTTGTTGCCAAAGCCCGCAGTGCAGATAACATTATATATATATATATATATATATATATATATATATATATATATATATATATATATATATATATATATATATATATTTTTTTTATCGTCACAGGTGCTTATCGCTACTTCCGTGTGTGTCTACTTGCAAGTACGCCCAGCGCTCACTGTACGTTAAGAAGGCGGTACTTACAGTAGTTGGGAAAGCTTGACGTTTCATTGGAGAATCAGAAACAAGGTGGTAATGCGTCAAACACGAGCGCAAACTTTTTTTGCGCACCACGTGAGTGAACGCGCTGAGCTTATAACGCGTGTACTTCGCCGCGGTTTCGCGGCAGTTGCAGCTACTTTTTTTTTTATTTGCCCCCGCATTATAAACGTATTCCGATTCCTTATTAGCAGTTCCAAATGTTTGTGGTGTTGCCAATTCTAACAGTGAGATTTATCTTTCCATTCTTCCGACGTATGTTGTACATTCCCGTGTTCCACTTGGACAACCTCGTGCGGATTTGCCTAGATTTATATTGCTCTCCACTCATGAACCGCGTCCAGAGTTGAACGAAATCATCCTCACGGGTCGCTAATCAATGTGTTTCAGTAATAAGCGATGTGGCGACGCGCACACAATCGTGATTTGTTTCTTTTTTCTTCTTATTTTACGCGAGCGGACGTGGCAATATATAGTATTCGGCGGCTACACTGAGCCCTAAGCAATTAACGTAAACATTAATCACACTGACATAGTACGACTGAGCCGAACATCTCAGTGTACGCCTCAATCAACTAAGATTATGGTGCTTAATCAATATTACTATTTTTACCATGCAGAAAGGGCGCCAAGGGCGACAGTGCCACTGCAGCAGCGGTTTGCGAAATAATAACTGAAAAACATTAGTCATACAGTAGTAAGAGCTAAACACACGAAACATAGAACATACCAGCAGGGATCGGACTATACCTATTGAATAATGAGAAGTTGAAACAAGGCTTCCCATTTCCTTGAAAAGTTCACTCATGTGCTTCCTTTTGGTGTCACGAATTTCAACGCAACCGAAACAGCGCAAGTCCATATACTGTTGCGGAATTTAAAGGACCTTCGCTGCGTCCCAAACTTGTTTCCGGTATGGTCCTCCACCAGGGCACCTCTTTGTACAAACAAACAACGAACAAAGAAAAGCAACAATTTAGTTTCCGTATATAAAGTATTTTCGGAACGCTTTCTCTATCGGCGCTAAGTCCAAGCACAGGGACGGGGAAAGAACGAAACGGGGATAAACCGAGTGCTTGATGCGTTGCGAAAGGCGAAGTTTTCGACAGGCCAACGCTTGGTCCACCGCGCGCGATTCCGTCCGCCCCATTCGGCCGCAGCGGCGGCAACGGACCGATAGACGCGCACTAATTCTCTTTTTGCTCGCTGGGGGGAAGATTAGCGCATTCGCGTTTCCTGCTTGGGCGTGGCTCCCGCGGGCAACGGAGCTCCTCGGCTTGAAGCGAGAATTTCCCCCGACGACGAACGATTTTCTCCGCATTTCTTTTTTGATCGTCTTCTGTTGCTTCGATATCTCCTGCGTAGAGGTCGCTACGGCTGGCCGCCGTATAAACTGTCCAGCCGTGTGGTGACGGAGCTTGGTGCTAACGGCGTAAAGAAGCAACCGCACGAAGCGTATTTCCGGCGTATCTTAGGCGTCGCGTTGTCGTATACGTCGGGCCGTCGTTATTATACGTTAGCGGGATATGAGCCCCTAGTATCGCCCAAAATGCATTTCAACGGAGGTTTTAAGTCTGGTTAAACTCCCTGCCTTTCTCTCCATTTGCATCTCTCTCTCTCATGGGCTGCACACTTCAATCATTAACGGCACGAAACACATTGTGGAGGTGATTACAGCGGCGTCATCGAGGTAGCGACAAATGGACGTGCCGATGCACCGGCAACGCAACGCACAAAATACGTCTCAAGTACGCTCCATGTGGTTGTCGCTCGGGACCGTTTCTTCTTGTCCCCGGGGACAGCGTTCCGGTGTTCGGAACTAAAAAGAACTTTTTTTTTCATTTGGAGGCTGAAAAACGAGTCATCGGCACGTACATTATACAAGTGGGATGCCGAGTACGCAAATTGCACACGTCACTATAGGAGCATGTGGAAGCGACATTCCTGTAGCATCGATCAAGAATATACTTTATCTGCACCTCCAGTGGCTAGGGAAAAAAAAGAGCAAATGGGTGAGGGGGGAGGTAAAATCCTACACACAGGGCTATGAGGGACGCCGTTGTAGAGGGCTACGGGTTAATTTAGACCACCTGGAATTCTTTAACCTGAACCAAAAGCAGAAGAGGGTTGTAACGCCGAAAAAGACAACACACAGCAAACGAGACGGGACCCTCTTCTGGAAACATGCATCAACTAGCCCCCCAACAAGTATTACTCAGAACCAAAAGCACGATACACGAGCTTTTTTTTTTTGTTTTGCACTGCATTTCGCCCACATCGAATTGAGGCCACCGCGGAGGAGATTCGAACTCGCGTCCGCATGGTTACCAGCTGAACGCCATAGCCACTGAGACACCGTGGCGTGTAGTCGGACTGGGAACCACAGCTGCGACAGCAGGCCGCGGTTACATGTGCACGTATCTTAAAGCAGAGGACCACGGCGACGCGCAGTAATGTCAAGAACAGTACAGGAACAAGTACGTCGACACTTTCTTTTTTCTTCAGCGTCCGCCGCTTTCGACTGTCAGGTTTTAGTAACTTCACCACGTGTATTAATCTTGCCTTACCTGAAAAATCCACGCGGTAGATTGCCAATCGCACAACGCTGTGTCACTGCGTTGTGTGACCGAAAGCGCCGCGCTGTGTGACGTCGCGCTGAGAGGAGGCTCCCCTGTAAGACGCTAACACCCGCACTGTCTGCTCCCTGCTCGTCACACCGCGGGGACGAGCCTGATAGCGGCGCTCGTAAGAGCACGTAAGTGCGCCGTTCGTGTCCAGCCAAAGGCCAAGGTTCTCCAGTCGACCCCGAAGCGCACCGACCACACAAGCGAGAAAGGAAGCTAAGCGAGGGCACGAGGGTCAATAGCCCACCGCGCGGCACCCTTAGACAAGGTCACGACGCGGTTTCATACGCCGGCGTTTGCGAGAATATTCACGCTCCGTAGCAAACGGCTCCTTTTAGGTTGAAAGCCACATCCTCATGAGACTAGCAGAGAGCTCAGGGGAAAAAATTTTTTTTTAGGTGGGTCTTAGCACTTGCATGTTATACATGTGTTCTTTATTTCTTTCTTTTCTTTTTTTTTTTTTTAGTGCACTGCTAGATGCCAGAAGCTGTATCTCTGTGTACGTGGACAAAGTAACCATCTCCTCGCGTTTATATGGCAAAATCTCCTTTTCCTAGCATAAACAAAGAGACGAAGACCTATAGCGTGGTGTGGTAGGTTGCCATGTCGACGCTGCGTCCTGGATTTTCGTGACATTTCGCGGTATTGGAAGCCCACATGGCGCTCGTCCTTTGTGGTCTACGACAACACAACGGCCTATATCAAACTGGTGTCAATCTTCTCGGAAGCTGGAGGCAACAACGTCGATTAAGCCACTTTCATACAGTTCTGCCCGCAGCTGACCTAATATAATGGGCGAATATATTACGCAATCGTTTCCTAGTCAATTATGAAGAGGAATGAAGACGATGTGCGATGAGATGTACAGTGGTTATCGAGAGGACTTAGAGAACGCGCGCATATATAAAAGAAAGAGATCACAGTAACAATACCTGTTGGTGAAAACAAGTATCTCAACATTCAACAAGAGGTCAAGTGCGTTCCCCGTGTATGACGAAAGAACTACGGGAGAAAAACGAAGATACCTGATTGCCAGGATAGGCAGCGGACCCAGCGGTGACATGCCGCATGACTTCAAGTACATCTTGAGTCACACACTCAGTCAGCAGGCATGCATAAGTCACTGAATACGCGAGTGAAAGCTATAACGGCGATCACGAAACTTAAGCGTAACATCATTAGCAGGATCCACCAGCGTCGCAAGAGTGTTCGTCGCTGTTTGAATTGAGAATCGAAATAGGTGGACGTAAAACCTAAGCGCTTCATGAGCATCATGAAGACGCCGTGAGGTATTTAGACTACATCGAGTTAAAACGTCCTGACATATCAAACGCTTGCCCGGCGGTAGCCGTACGCAACCTCAATTATACAACGTTGCCAGCGTGTCTCTGTGCGACAAAGCCACAAAAACTAGCCTGCATACAACATAAGACATTCCCCCCGTTCTGCGCACGTATTACTGATCAGAGAGTCGTAACGGTCAATAATTAGCCATTGAACCGGATCAAAACAAACACATACATTTCATTAAATTTGACAACAAAACTTGCAAGCATGCAACCGTTAAATAAGCGCTCTAGTGACTCTAGAGTGAGTAATCAAACAAATTGTGCGACGCGGTTACATAGTGCCAACGGGCAGCCCTCCAGATTTCATCTACGTCTGGCGGCTACTCTGCGCATGCGTCGTGAATTATACACACTGTCTAGAGGACAAGTGTAGCAGACAACTATAAAGCATGAAGGAAACCGAACAGACACCCAGCAATTTGAAAAAGTATATCATATAAATCGACTTTTCGGAGCACACGGGAGCTGTGCTCATAATAAGGGACAAACAAGAAGGGCGCTAGATTAACAATGTCAGAGGGCGCGAACGTCGATCGGGTTACTATTTCCGTCGTTCTTATTCAAAGTTCATGGACCTGTCTAGAATGCATACTGGCTCGAGATCAAGGCGCTGATGCAGACGAGATTTCGTCAGATTTCAAAGATTAAGCATACCTCCCAATGACTCATGTAATGTGTGATCACTAATTAGTGATTGACGACGAACAACCCGCACTTAAATGTACGCTGTTTGCCAGCTCCAGCCGAGGCTCTTCAGCAGTGTATCCCAGTGCGAAAATCAGTAGTGTCATAGAATCCTTGGTTAATGCATTCCTCGAGCAATATACTTCCTTGCGTGCAGCATCCTTCACGGTCCACTCCTGCAAGCCGATAGGACGATCCCGAAGCCAGCAATAGGATACTTCAGGACAGTCGATCAAATATAGATTGCTCATCAGTGATGCACCGCGATTCCTCGTAAGGCGTCTAGCCCAAGACACCTAGGGACTACAGCACTATCAAAGCTATAACAAAGTTTGACAAAAAAATGAAGAATACGAGGAGTTTAAGCACGATGCCAGTTGGCAGCACCCTCAGAAAAGCGGACACTCAGCATAGAAAACAGCGTTTTGTTTATAATCTTCACTATCGCGCTTGCTTAAGTACTTTACGTAAGTAACCCATACGTAAGTAACTATTATGTAAGTAATCCTTATGTAAGTAACCCTTACGTACGTCATACGGACCACAGGCTCTCCGAAAAGAGAACTGACCTTACTCATAACTCAAATGCACAACCTGAAGTTGAAACTGGAGAGTCCACTGGCAACTTCACCATGCGAAATTTGGACTACAGGCCGGAATTTCAAAGCTATTCATAGGCGGAAAAGAAAACCGCCTTGATTACAGAATCCCTGCTCCGTATAATTTTGCTCGGGCGAGTACATCCATGCACACTATGTTGCGGTTTACACTCGTTCAGTTAATCACTCTTTCCCACGATGATGAACTTTTCAAAGCATTATTCCTTAACATCTTAGGCGAATATGAAGACTAAGCCGTACACATAATGCATTGCTCGATTTGGGCACCACGCCCTGTAGAAAGCAGCCACGCCACATTTCCGCATCAGCACGTGCGGTAGTGTAATAAAACTCTGCCTCGTACCAGCTCGCGGCCGCTCCGGTTAGCCGGACGCGGACTGACAGTACTGGCAGACACTCTCGCGCACGGCATGTTTAAAGCGCACTATTTCGGAGCAACATCAAAAAAGGAGAGAAATGAATGGAAATTTTCATACATTTTTTTTAAACTTAGGCGTTAAGTGGGGGGGGGGGGGGGTCATTACCCCCCACACAATCGTATACGTATACATAGTTGGTGCTTGTATTTTTTTTTTATTAAGGGGGGGGGGGAGAGAAAGGCGGGTACAATTACTGCAATCCAGCCGGACTGCGCACTCTTTGTTCTACGGCTCAGCTACGACGCACACAATGCGTGCCTCGAGCGAGGCGTCGTCTCATTGTTACAAATTTTTTTCACGTGGCGCCACAAATGCACGAGATGAGGGTGCTCGTCGAAACAGGGTTCGAGTCGAAATGCCATTGTTCAGTCGTCACAGCGTATGCATGCCAGCACACCTTGTCAAGCGCTTGGAAGAGTGCAAATCACACACGCACACACATGGACAAAAAAAAAAGAAAAAGGAGCCGCTACGTACGAGACTTCGCGTATATCTTCGCGTGTCTCTGCATTTTCAGGAAGCGGAAGAAGAACAACTCTCGCCGCCCCAACAAACCAACGCCGCGCCGCGCCCCCCGCGGGCCATCCCCGCCAGAGGCCAGCGTCGCTCGCCACGTACGCGCGAGCGGACCAATAAAATGCAAAGCGCCTCCGATTCCTTCCTTTCCTATGTGCGCCATAACGACGAGAATCCAGGAAATTCAAGCACCGGCGCACCCGCGAAGGATGTCAGTGTAACAAACGAATACGGCAGGGCACGCGAGTGAATTGCCTTCGGTGAAACGCTTGAACAAACAGAGAGGCACACCGCTTCCTGCGCCCCCTCTCACATGTTTCCACTTCCGAATGAAAAATTTCTGGCTCCGTAAGCACCCGCGATGGCGTGATGGATACGACAGGAAAGACAGCATGACGGAACTAGCTCAGTATAGTTCTGGATATTGTAACGAAGTGCGCAGCCTATATATACGTATACGTGTACTATACAAGAACGCTGCCGGCTCGGCTTTTTTAGCGTCTCGCCTTTACCTTTAAAAAACTCGAGAAACTTTCTTCTTGTACGCGCCAAGCACCGGCTACACGCTCTCAATGCGTCGCTTTCAGCGCCAACCCCTTGTCATCGCGGCGTATAATTTTCGGTTATAGGCAGCACGACAGCGTGACGTACCCGGCTGTTCTCATTACCGCCACAACTTTTTCCTTTATTGCAGGAACGGAAGAGTGCGTACAGGGTAGCTTCCGCGGGCAAATATAGTCATCGCTATGCGCTTGGATGCTCGCGCGGAGTAGTTAGTGAAGAAAGAAAAAGAAAGACTTCTCTGAACTGCTACAGGATCCCTCGAAAGAAGGGTGGTTCCCTCCTCAAGCGTTACCCCATCGATCAACCGAAAATCCCCGACGAGTCTTGCGATTTCGAAAGTGCCACCCGAAACCGCTAATCGTCCTGCACCTGGAACGTGTCAGTGACGTTTCGGGCATAGTGGGATCAGATCTAACCCCCTTCAGAGACAGGGAAGCCGTGCCGAAATAAGGAACCGCTTCTTCAATCTTCCGCTATCGATGTCCGCACCTGCTTAACTCCTGAGACTTATCGAAGCTAACACTCTCGCAGATTAACTCAGGTTTCCGACAGCGTCGTGGAGCGAAAGCGTTTCTGTTTTTACCTTCGCTTTCCGAACAAGCTGCGGTGGAACGGAGACAAAAAAAAAAAAAAAGGAACGTCCTGTTCTGGCCTTGCCCCGCCTTTCCCGCCGCGCGAACTAACCTCAAATACGAGGGAAAAAAAGCAAAAGAACGCGGACTGCACAGAGAACAGACGCTACTCGGCACGCGTCAGTTGACTGATGGAGTGGGGCGATCGAAGTGGACGGTGACGGCAAACAGTCGAGCATGCCATCGGGCCCAGATGACCGCGACCGCGGAACTAGTACTTCGGCCGACGGCTGGCTGGTCATCCCGGTCCCGACGTTCAGCCCTTTCCCCGTCTCCCAAAAGCTTCCTCGCCTCCTCGGAAGCGCGGCGGGGCGGCCACCAGGAAAATGCCTCGCCTTCGAGCGAACGACGAATACTTCGGCAAACACGCCGAAGAGGAGAGGCGGGCGCGGAATCGGGGCGCCTTGCTATTCTCGAGTTTCGAGAGCGCGGCGACGGCGAACCGGCCACGTTATATAGCAAGTATGGGCGCCCATTTCGCACGAGAGCCGCCTGATCACGCCTGGGCGCTTCTCCTCCACTCTTGGCTGGACGGCTTTCTCCTTTAACCCCTTTCACTGTTGCTCTCTCTCTCTCTCTCTCTAGTTTAACACGGAGACAGTCGCTCAAATCGACCTGACAACCCGCGCTGAGCTTCCTGAAGAGGAACGCGAGCGGCTCGACACATCTAACGGGTCGGCGCGTCCAAGTCGACCCCGGCTCCCCCGCCATACCCGATGGATGATTTTTTTCAGTAAAAGCAAAGGCGTTCCCATCCGGATTGCTCGCGCTGCCTCTGAGACTGTTCACCGAGAGAATGGGGCAACTGCATCTCCTCCTGAATTCTTTCTTTCTTTCTTTCTTTCTTTTTCCCTCTTGAACTCTGCTTCCTGCTTCTTCCGAAACACGAAAAACACGCGAGGCACGTAAGACGCTCGTCGCGAAAGCCACTGAAAATGCGATGCATTAGCCAAGCAGGTTACACGTATAGCGCACGGGTGGTTCCCCGCACAGCGAGTTCCCGAAAGAAACAAAACAAAAACAAAAAGGAGTTCGCGAGCTTCACTCCAGTAGCAAGCACACGGAAAGGATACGCCACTGCTGCCTTCGTTCCGTGAAACTTATTCCATGCTTCCTCTCTTGTTTTATGCACCTTGTTTTTATTTCTCTCTCGCCACAGCCTTGATCACCGCCAGCGGCCGTGTGGGAAAGCGCGCAGCGCGAACCGGGACGTTCGGAGAGTTCCCCGTCTCGACGAGCGGCCTCGCGGCAAGTGTTCAGCAAGGAGAGGGGAAGCCGAGAGAGCGAGAGAGAGAGAAAGCGCGTATGTGAGAGGGCATGGATCGGCCAAAGTGTCCCGTCTATATATACGCTTCGTCGCCGCCCTACTGTCCAGCAACGGTCGAGGTATTGACCTTTGATGCGAAGCACCAGGCGCTACTAACTGCGGACTAAAAAGGAAAATGAGGACTTCATTGTCTCGGGGACCACGTCGCCGCCGCAGAGAGGAACAATCCGGTCAGCTGCTGGCACGCGGAAACCAAGGATCGCTGTCCGAACTGGAAAGCGAACAAACTGCGGGGGAAGCAGTCGTCCTCCCCTATATGTATATAGGTATACGACTCTTAGAATCGACTGTGCTGCGCGCCCGACACGTCTGGGAACGCAATGCTGCGGAACAGCGTGCGTGTGTCTGACATGCTCCGCCCCTCTATGCGACGACCCAGTGACATCGTATGTTGAGCAAACGGTTAGAGTTGGGCTTGTTGGACGTTCGTAGTTATTAAAGGGAACAGCGCAGTAACGGCGCACATTGTGTACAATCGCCTATAATAAGAGCTGCAACATGACGCGTGCTCAAGCAGGCTCTAAGATAGTCATCGCGGTGGCGCTGTAGATGGCGCCCACATACGAAAAATTAGAGCACTAAAGACCGTTCCAATTGATAGCATGTACTGCACAAATGTTTCTTATGTCAACAACACAGCGTAGTCTTGGAGCCCCTTGGACTATGGGCACCGCGTTGCAGCTCCTATAGAACGCGACTGTGCGTGTGTCTTCTTTGTGCTTCATTCTGTCTTCGCCCAGGTTACTGCGCTGTTCCACTGTAGCGACATCGCAGGAGGCAACAACAGTTGGCTGCTGACTCTGGCTGCGTCCGGCCAGGTACTGCTTCCACTTAGCTCGCAAAAGGGGGCTGCAGTTGTGACCTCAAAGGTCGCACTCAAGGATCGCACTAAAGCTCCTCCATGACGTTCGCTGCCGACCAATTGGGAACAGCGTCGATCAATGGGCTTTAGATCGCACCGAAAGGGACGCCGTTACAATCTCGGAGGTCACGCTGCAATCATCAGAGCATGATGATGATGATGATGGCCTCAAGTTATGGCTCATACCCACACTGGGGGATTGGCCAAGAATTGAATCATTCGTTTCTCTTCTTTTTCTTTCAAAAAACATCGCTTTGCGTAGCGAGGAATTAATTCCTCTAAAACACCCAAGTACCCGGCGTTCTGATGATGCTATCAGTGGCGCGAGCGTTTCGGATCCTAGATGGTCAACGGTTGAAACGTATTGAAACGCGTTTCTGAGATAGCTTAAGCATGCCAGCACTTATATTTACCACGGTGGAGTTATAGGTTTACTCGTACACATAAGCGTTCGCGATACAGCTGTTTTACAAGCGAAAGGAATTTGGTTTGTCCCCCCATTCAGTGGCGTAACCGGAGGGGGGGAGGGAACTCTGCAGACGTGCACCTTCCCTTCACCCGCCCCGACAAGTGTGTGAGCGCCCCCTCTCCCTCTCCCCCCCCCCCCCCACCCTCAAAAAGAACTTAATTATATCAATCCTGGCTACGCCACTGCCCTCGCTTCACTAAGGTAAGCACGCACGCGTGGACAGCCTTTGAGGTATACAGAGCACGCGCCGCACACAGGCTGTCCACTGTAAAGCCACTCGTGAAGTGTGAGAGCATCCGCAAACACGATTTCAACAATCTGTCCCTCAACGCAGGGAGACAGCATTCTGAGAACAGCAGCAGCGGCGGCACAACATGCGGTCCACAACGTTGCTAAGCCTGGGCGTGTTCGTCGTGCTGGTCCTGCTAACGGAAGCGCGGCCCGCACACAGTGCTCTCATCTTACCGCTGATCATCTTCAAGAAGCTGCCCAAACAGTGAGTATCGGCTGCCCTCTGGCGCAGTTACGTGTTGCTACACGTGACCAGGGCTTCTAATGGTGCGCCGCTTTATACGGCGGTGCGTTCAGACTATGGGGCTGTAACATGCGCGGAATCGATAGACCGGTGTAGTGCATACAAAGCTTAAGATTCCCCAAAACGCAGGAGCGAACGCGTCCTGCTGCTGTCTTGCACGCCTGAGTAGAATAACCCTTTGACATTTATATTGTAATGTCATTGCGTGTTGCGAGCTGGCATTCGCGCCGACGACATGCGCTTAATTTAGAGACGAATCAATGCACGCTTCGCAAATTTGCAATAAGCTAGTTACACGTACCAGTGCGAAAGCATTGATATCGCAGTAGTGAAGGCTATTCACGATTGCCTAAAGCAGTGAAAGTGTGCAACACCGGCTAGGAGAAGCAAGAGAGCTTGACTTCGCATATACAAATCAACACAATTCACTCTAGGCCAAAGTTTGTGCAATCTTCACAGTTTTACGCACGATACCCGTGTAGTCATGCAGAGTGAACGCGCTGCAAACATCGAGTGTTGCTATACTCTGGCTTATAGCAGAGCATGCAAATAGCGAGGATCCCAATATCACCAATCCGTGCGCGAGTGTGAGCCATATATTCATGTAAAAAAAAAACTTCTTTAACTTCTGATATCTGTGGATGTTTCCAGAACGGAAAAGCATACGAGTTAGCGCACCCCCCTAACTCCTCCCCCCACCTCTTTCCCCCTTGACGACAGCGTCAGAAGCGGCTGTTGGACATACGTCATAGTCTGAACGAAGCATTGCTCGTATTTTAGCGATTTGTGCACGCATTACACTGCCTTCCAGCATGCTATTCAACCCTGCAGCCACCATAAAGCATTAGCTGCAGATGGTACGACAACATCCACCGAACGAAGGGTTTGCAAGAGTACAAATGGTTGCTCTTGCCAACACAGGTGGCGCGGGACTCCGTTAAGCGTAGCGTGCATGACATTCTGAGAATGAAGCCTGCTTCATCGCCTGCCCTATTCTGGAGAAAGCATGCTTGTCAGTGCCCGAGGCCCTTCAAAGAGCGCACAAAGCGCTCAAGGCATGCGACGTTCTTCAATGCGTCACACCGCAGTTCACGCGCAGGCACCGCACGTATGCATGAAAAGCGCAGTAAAATTGACTTGTACACTCTAAATCAAAAAAGCAAATGCCAGGTGCTCATTGCCGACAACGACCGACTGGCAGTTGCTTTATTGCCGCTAAGTCGTAGTACATTCACAGCATATTCACTGCAGTGTCATATGCGATGTCGCTCAATCAATGCGCGCAAAGCACTGAACATACTGCGCTACTGGTGAAAACAAATGAATATTTGCTCAGCGTCGCGCACAGCGTAAGATATCACGGTATATTAAGCGAAAAAACACATGAGACCGACATCATCGCGTAATCAAACCTACCATGGTGTCAATTCGGACTTCAACGTTGTTTTTTTTTTTCTTTCCGTTAAACACAGATAGGAATCGTGTCGCTCTGTCTGAGTAATCTGAGAAACACGTGTAAGTAACTACGAGTAGCTGGCCACCGAACACACGTAACTATGTAGTCGTCCAAGCTGGTGCTACGTCATTGAACGCTGTCTTTGCTGGGCGCGACAACTTATTCCACTCAGCGGTGCATGGCGTCCGCTGGCTTGCCCCCGTGCAGGAGGCTCGAAGATCGCACGGTGCATGTCAACACAGCATGTTTCGTCAACGCACGCTTCGCAGACGTTCGAACCACACGCATAAGCATAGGCCGCTGGTGCGACGTTGTCTTATGACGCAGCGATCCGACCCAGCACCTCAAGTCATTGCTACAGTTCGTCAATCTAGACGTCATCAAGGGTCTGGTGGGTCAGCTCATCAACTTCGAGGCCATCTTGCGTCACTTCTCGCCGCCGGCGAAGACGTCGACCGCTGCCTCGCAGACCACGGTGGTGATGATGATGGACGAGCCGAGACCTCCCCCGGAAAGCACTACGGCGCCGGCAACGCCGACGGCGCTGCCGACGTTCCCGACGCTTCCGCCAATCCCGGTGACTCCCGAGATGGAAGCCAGCCCAGTGAGAGTCTGTCAGCGCGTCCGCTCCTAAGGCTGTGCACCGCGCAAGTTTGTGCTGGTGGCGCAGGAAGCACACGCAAGGAGTGGCCTGTCACGTGTCTGTGTCTGTCCGTGTGTCGCACGTCTCTGTGACGGATTCACCCGCAGGCGAGGTGGATCCCTTGAGAAAAGAACCGGCGCAGGAGAAGCATGCTGGAAACTGCCACTGTAGTAGTGAAGCTTTCACTGCTTTCTTGGGTCACCAGTGAGAGCAGTGACAAGCTGCCAGATATAAAAGGAGTGAGCAAGGGTCTTCATAGATTCTATCATCAAAGATAAAGTTGCTCGTACGAACTCTCGCTAGCTAAGGGAAGACTTCACTGACTGATTTACGCTTGTGATGTTTTGAATCATGCTTCGCGCTTTTCGTTAGCACTTGCGGCCCTTCAAAAGGTCCAAAGCAAAGGTTTATAAAGCTATTTCTTTGATATATGCATGGTTGATAAGAAAGCGAAATGATATGAGCAGGCAACGATATATAGCATCAAGCATATGTAATATCATACTTCATCCGAGCCATGTCCAACAGCCAAAGTCCCATAAACCTATATGTTACTTTTCTCGTCGTACGGTGCTCAAACAAGTTTGGAGAAAAGCAAGTGTGGCTACCACTGTATCAAGTCGGATGGTATTGAGAGATCGACATATGTCGAACTGGATAGCTTTAAACATGCTGCATCGTTCAAAGCCATCAGCTTTCAATTTCTCATGTTTACATAACGTCAGAATAGTCATATGCATACTTAACACCAAGGTATAAGAAGAACTATCGGTGACTTTAGATCCCGTCCTGTTCTTTACCAGTCATTAAGCACTTAACACTTATTGAGTAATATAACTGTACTTCCTGCTACGAGTTTTTTTTTTTTTTATCATTTCGCCTGGAGTCAATTCAGCGAGGCAGGCGAATGATGTTAGCTAATCTGAAGAGTATTATGAGCGATTTTGTAGTCATAGTAACAGTGCCAGCTAAACAAAGCAAAGGAGGGTGGAAGCTATAAACAGAAATAAGTGTTGATATATGCATGCAGAGATACCAGACATCTGACCTGTAATGTTTGTTTCATGGCGTCATGCGCGCCTATAATTATGTGTTTCAGCATGCTTACGTTCTCTGTTCTCCTTTCCCGTGTCCTTGCTCTCGCCTCTAACGTAGGCGGGTGCTGTGTGAACGTTCCGCAGGCAGCTACTAGCCTGCCTCAGCATCTTTTCTAGTTCAAGCCTTTTGCTCGCATTTTCACGTTTAAGAATGACGATAATGACACATACGTATTCATGTTTGCTGTAAAGCCAGACTTATGGACAGTCTTGCAAAGATTGCGTGTCTTAAGTGTGTTTCATGTTTGTACTGTATTATGCATCCAGCTGTGTGTGTTGTGTGTGTGTGTGTGTGTTTCGTTTCTTTTTCTCTTTGTTTCTTTATTATTTTCTGCACGTGCGCTAACACGATGCAACCCAAGTGTATAGGGTTGTATTGTAGAAGTTCACTGACGTGTGAAAACATAGCTATTACAGTTGTGCACACCGGTGCAAACAAGTTTATACGAAATTTATACCATGCATTTGAAGTAGTGACTGGCGTGAGCCACGTCTTATTATGGAGAGCAAATGCTGCACATGCTCAGCCTCTGACAGCCGAGTGCTCAACTCTTAACGCCATTTCGCCATTACTTCTCAGCCTCCTCTCACCACCTGCCCCTCCTAGTTTCTCAACTGTTTGGAGTAACCAAGTCAAAGCCAATGCTTATTGAGTCAATCTCTCCGGATTTGCTCTCATAAAACTCAATTCCATTTTTCCAACGTCTCTACTGTCTTACATCTCTATCTCATTCCTTTCTTAGCCCTAACATAAATATATCGCTCCATGAGAAGAAATGTTGTGCAGTTGGACAAAAAGCATTGCTTGTTTAGGCTCACGCCATTTGCTTCATGACATGTCGCCTAACATTTGAGTCGCCATTATATTAGTGAAGAAGGAAACAAGCGATTCACGTAAAGCATAGAAAGAAAAAAAGGAGCACATAAAGCATTAAAAAAGGCAAAGAAAAATCCCCGTTTTATCTCTCGGCTGATGGATAGTATGAGCACAGCTTAGTGCTATCGCCGATGAAGTCAACTAGTGGTTAAAGTGTTTCAGTTATCTGCTTCGACAAACAATGCGACTTCACTGCTAAGGGCAGATAGCTCGGCATATTTTAACTAATTACATAGCGCTAACCATACTTTAAAGAAAACCCATCGCAAGGCAAACGCACTGTGCATGCAATACATACTTGACACGCGACGCTTCAACCTATGCCTAACGCATCGCCCTTTTCTTCCCGGAAACGCGCAGCAAGTTGCTGGTACCGGTGCCCCTACCACTGCCTCTGCCGATCCCTATTCCGCTGATAAAGCCCAAGGTGCTACCGCTGATCCTGCCAAAGTTGCCCCGGATCGGGATCACCCTGCACTTGGGCAAGGGGTCTCCACTGCGACACCTGAGGATACACCACAAACCGAAGCTGGTGCACCTTGACCACGGCCACGACGACCACGACTACCACCACTCGCACTCGAGTCACCAGCCGCACCACCACCACCACGGACCGCCGCAGCACTCGGGCGAGGACGAGGTGTACGAAGTCAAGAACGCGCCGCCGTCGTACCCGAGCAAGGACTGGAAGTCGTAGCCCCTTTCTCGAACACTTCCCTGAGAGTCATCCTCCCACGTCGTCCTGACGTCAGCTGTGTCCGGAGTGCGTTCGTACACGTGTAAACAGCCACGTGGCGTATCGAGACGACAGGCCGCGGACCGTTCCGCCCAGTCACGTGATGAGACGGCAACGCGCGATCTGCAGACGCAAGGTGGCCCAGAGAGCGCGAGACGTGGTAGACTGATAGCGATTTTAAGCGGTTACTAGCACAGACAGAGGCAGCAAAGAGAGATGAGGCAGGGACGTTTGCCAGGAAAACGTCAAGCTGGTTACACGGGGGAAGAGAACAGCAGAATAGAGAAAAATCAGATAGATATAGGAAATGAAGACGCGCTGAATGTGTGTACACGAGCTGACGTGGCCACTAGCACTGGCGTTCGAACTAGCGGCAGTGAAAAACCGGCTAAGCGACTGCTATTTTCATAGAGTTTCCTACAATAATTACTAGAGGGAGCCTTGACATTGCGATCGTTCAACCACCATGGGAACGATGGGTAGTACAGGAGTTGTGAGATCATCATGCTTGGGGCTTCACACGTTCTTCTGGCTTCGTTTATTCCGCTTTAACTGGGCCTAAATTGGACTAATTATCAACGCAATTTATACTTTTTTTTTATTGCAGAAGGTAATGAAAATCTGCAAGCGCGCATTTTCGGTGCTAAGTACAGTGCTTCCGCTTGTCCCTGCGTTCGTGGCGCAAAGCTTTCAATACCGGCTTCTATGTCTGAGGGTCCTGTGTTCGCATCTTGCCGCCGGACATTTTTTTAATATTTCTGTAATTATTTATAACGCAGTACTTTCTTTAAAACATACTTTGCGAAGCAACGAAGCCGTTTAAAGCCAGGAGGACAAACTTTAGCCAAATCCGCGTATTACCCATCATTGCCATGCTGGCTGAACTGCCCAGCTTGCAACTCCCGTAGACACTAGCGCCTCTCTCCGGTAATTCTATGAAACTCTACGGCTATTTGCGAACGATGACGACGCTCATTAGGCTGCCGGAAGAGATCTTGGCTTGTTGCGAGAACTGGCGGCTGCAGGTACCCATAGAGTCCGCAGTCTGTGGTTCTGAAAGAAAAGATCGTGCATACCTCGTCCGTGCGGTTCGCATGCTCGCCGCTAGCATGCCACGAGCCCCGCAAGCCAGAACACCAGGTGATATGGCGCCTGGCCCATGGCCCGTCGTCTGGATACGCCATTACGAGTGTGCCGCGGGAAAAGCGCATATAAAAAGCATTGTCGAGCTAGCCGGGGCGTAACTGCCCAATTAAACCACCACTCTATGCGATATGTTACACAGAGACGCAAGACAAACGTCCTTGCAGGTTCGAGCCAGCTCGCCTGGGTAAGCAGCCTCATTATCAACAGTCCACACAGCTGGGGAAATAGGACAAATACGACGCAACGATGTTGCGGATCGCGAGGTCGACAAACATCGTGTTATGTTACTTGTCGCTAGTTTCACAGCTTTTATAAACATCGCGGTGCAGTATACATGCTAGCATATATAACGGCAACAATGTTGATTACGACTTGGCGAGCAGCAGATTGCAAGCTGTCATTAATGGCTGACTTGGAGTCAGAATGTGTTGAAGGCAACCAAATTCGCGCTGTCTGCGCGGTAGTCGTGTTACGACAGCACTCCGAACACAGCAACCGCAGCCGTGTCACGTGAACCATCTTGTCTCACGCGCGATGTTCTTTCGTCAGTCGGCCTGAGGAAAGTACAGCGCGGTGGGCGGTCGGGCATCCGGCGACTAAGAGAAAACTATCACCAAAAGCGTTGCCATTTCTTCATCGTGTAAAGATTGCGACTACTCACTCCAACGTCCTTCATAACAGATGCCCCCAGTGTAACATCATAACAGGAGGGCCTAACAACGGCTCTGAGCTAACACTGCCGACAATCCTATATCATAAACCGGATACTTGAAACATATTAAGCTACTCCCAGTGCTCTGACCAAATTATATTGTGTTAGCTTGAAGCTTATAGGCTGGGTCGCTCACGCTTCGTATAGCAAGGCACTTCGCAGAGATTGCATCGTTTCGTCTTGGGAAGAAATGTACATAAAATAGGTATAGAAGCGCTGAAAAGTAGCGCGTTCTGAAGACTAGTGAATGCACGGCTTCCGCGTTTCTTCGAGGGACGCGTGGTGGCCAGCAGCAACATTTGAGATTGTACAGCGGAAGAATACTTCCACGACGTCGTAGGGTTCCACCGATGTAAAGTTGTTTCGCGAACGTAAGCTCACGCACACTCGAGAACGACACTCTTGCGACGGGTATACCTCGTAGACACCACTCTGGATAAAACGAAACCCTGCGCAGCACTGGAGCAGCGTCACATTTCTACGCTCCCATCCCTCTCGTCGGGTGGCTCTTGCGCTGTCAGCTGCGGCGTGACAAAAGTGGTCCGGTGGCCTATAGACATTCGCATAGAGACAAGGCGATGCTACAGAAGCAGCGCTTACACCGCTTGGCAATGGGCACGCCGGTTCGCCAGTGCGACGTCGCAGCTCCAAGAGCTCAGTCTTTGCGCTATTTGTACTCTGTTTCAAAATAATGTGACACAGGAAGCTACGGCTATAATCAAACACTCACGAGAACACTCAGGCAAACGTACGTGTCCATAAGCAGCATGTACGTCTTCATCGAGACAGAGAGGGAAATCGCAAAGGCAGGGAGATCAATCAGAACCGATAACACGGCGCGCTGTAACCTATACTGAAAGAAGACGAAAGAAGCTGGAGGAAGAAAGATGTGGAGAAAAGCTAGAGAGACACCGAGAACAGGTACATACGATCCCACGCGTCGAGAGCCCACCTTCGTAACGCACGCTTACAATACAAGATAACAGTCGTTGCCAATCAGTGCTACAGCCACTTGTGCAAGTCTGTTGGTTATGAGGATCGAACAACGGCCTTCGTCGGCCTCCGCATCGACGGCCTACGGTGCAGGCATTTCAAAGCGCATAGTTACAAAACTGATTCGTCATCAACACGAGCTAGTACATCCGTGATGCGAGTCGCATATGTACACTTTATCGAAGTTAGTCCGCGTTCACCCTGGAGCAGAGTGTGGAGCGCCAGGGCACGCCTGGCAGATCCCACACACATGCGCCTCATTAATTCGAAACAGAGTGGTGTTGACCTTTCCACTGCAGCTCATCCGGATAGAAGGCATGGGCGACTCCTTAAACGAACCTGGTGTCACAGCGAAACAGAAAAACGAGGTTAGACGAGGAAGCGCGCAGGCGTTGTTCGTCTTATCAAAAGTGGTGTTTGCCTTTGTCCATTTCGAGTCAACTGAGTGCGGGGCATTCTTGGGATCACGTGCGCGCTCTCCGCCGAATTCGGCGGCTTCTTCGAGAGGCCTGGCTAACGATAGGCATCGCCACCCGGTGGCCTCATCTCTCGCAGTCGCCGAATAGAGGTCGCGCTTCTTTCTCCGAGGCGGCGTCTTCCCCGAGGCGCCAGTGAGAAGCGGTCTTTGTGCTGGCGACGAGGTGGTACACTGTTGTTTTTCTTTTTTTTTTTCCTTTCGGGATGCTTTCTCTCACTTTCCTTGTGGGCACAATAATTTCCTCTGCATGGAAGCTTTCTCTACTGGAGTTGTTCTCGTCTACAAAAGACTTTGAACACTGTGTCCTTCCTCGTTCTCACACTGCCTCTCGTAGCGAGCTGGGGCTTTTACAGGCGCACCCAAATGTAAATACGAACCGCTCAAATAAAATTTTGTTGTTGTGTGCACGTCGTGTTGGCGAGTTGACTTTCTTGTAGTACTGCAACCGGAAACTCGACACCAATGTCTCCTTTCGGATAAAAATCGTGCGTACCCGATTCTTTACTATTATTATTATTGTTAACGCGATAGCGTTAAGGAGCTCGTGTCGCAGAAAAGCCGGTGTCGTCGGCGTCGGCGTCGGCGTCCGCGGCGTTGGCCGTGAGCGATAAATCACGGCAGGCACTTCATAAATAAAAAGCAACTTCCAAGATGGGCTGGGTGGGAATCGAACCAGGGTCTCCGGAGTATGAGACGGATACGTTACCACTGAGCCACGAGTTTTTTTTTTTTTCGATGCTTCAAAGCGGTACAAAAGCGCCTCTAGTGAACGCGGTGTTACCTTAGAAGGCTCAGGCGTAACGTCGCTTGCTGAGGCGCGCATTTCGTTGTCGCGCCGAACGCTGCGTTGCTTGACGCTCACCGCGTCCGATGCGGGGCGCGTTGTCGCTGCGCCGTAGCCCAATACCCCTTGGCGGGTCGACGGGAACGCTGTCGCGTTCCACTCTTGAAGGCGAAGCTTAAGCGTCCTCCAATTGTTATTATTGTTGTTGTTTCGATGGCAATCACATGGACACTTCGAGCGAATATTCGCCGTCGTTGTCGCCTTGAGGCGAAAGCATGTATTTAGGTACTTGAAAGTTATATATTATACCATGCCGTATAAGCGGGTTATGTTGCTACACTATTCAGTCACGAAAGTTGCCCGTACCGGGCCTTAAGTTCATGCCTAAGTTATTCCTCTGAACTTTGAGAATGGCAGGCCACAAACAAATGTCAAGAAACATAACATTCGCAGCGCATGCCTTTTATCTCAAATCATATTAAAAGTGTAAAACAATATCAGTGCTCAAACCTGAAAGTGATGTCATTTTACTGGCGCGGCTCTGTACGGACAGCCTAACGCCGCCTGTGAGATATTATTACAGTCCTTACACGGCGTGTTCAAGCTTTTAAGGCTGCCAGAGATCTTGGCGTACCAGCGTATGTCGCGTTCGCATTAGTCAGACCCACGTGTAGTTAGAACACCATCCGAAAAGTTCAAGCGCAAAGCTAAATGTTGCTATCGTTGTAAGTACTTCAACCGTCGGGTGAAACTGTCAATTTTCTTTTCTTCTTCTACTTCCTTTTTATTCGAACTAGCAGTTTTATTTCAGGGTCAGCCACGGCTTGAAAAAGCGAAAGTGAAAAGGAAATTATCCTTACCATGTCAAAAGTTCAAGTACCGGATGAATGTGCAGTCTTCAGAAAACCACCGCGACTATACTTGATTCGCTTAAAACACGAACGAATATCACTTAGCCTTTTCCAACATAGAAGGAGCCACAAATTCTGGAGGAAAATGAATGAATAGGAGGCAAAATACACACCGACAAAATAATAACATTTTATCTACAAAAAAAAAACGACAGGAAATTTACGGAAAACAAATTTTTCTCCGATTTTGCTGCACCATTGAATCTGTATATGGCTGCGCGCACATCAACACGCAGGCTGGACAAGTTGGCAGCATGCGGTGAAATTATAAGGAGTTGCTTATGTTACAAAGGAGGCCAGTTTTGTTTCTCATGCCGTGCTTTGCTAGTCCTGATGGCGATCAGCGCGCTACGTAAACAAAGGACAAAGGAACAAGGTACCGAGGACCCAGCGCTGTTTGCATCGAGGATGTAACGAAAGCGCAGCGCACGTCTGCATAATGTTTTCGGGCACTTTGCAAGCAAAACCGTCAACGCGTTCAAGCGTACGTGATGGGGCCCTTATCTTGGAGCGTCGGAAAAGAAACGCCGCCGAGATCGCAATGCTGCGTGTACCGTACGTGCTACACCACATTTTAAACTTAGTGCAATAAGGATTCAAAAATGAAATTGCCTCTTTCGAAGACGATGAGAGAAATGGTCGAAAGCCAGATCAATTTTCTAGCTCTTCGGTTTTCACATCTAGGAACTAAACCATCACTGTAAAATAAAGCACACCCTTAGAAGTGAGAGAAGGCGTAAATGTGGCTATATAGATCACACCCCTAGGGTGTGATCTATATAACTCAGATCCTAAGGGTGCGGGTTATAGACACATTTACACCCTTTTTCAATTTTAAGGCTGTAAATAATTTTACAGTGTACTTATAGCTGGTAATTAGGTGCATCACGGATAATGTTCTAGGCATCATAGGGCATCGAAAAATTGGTGGCGTTGGCAGTCTTAAAATTCGTGAGGCAGTTCTCTCGACGTCAAGAATTTTGGCAGAGTGTAGTCAGGGCTATGTGCGTAATTGTTATTTAAGAAATATATTAAAATGTGTTCTAGAGAAAGTTGAAGCAATATTGTAACATTTTAAATCTGCGAGACTACCACAAACTGTGACGTAATGCAACTTTCACTGACGCAGTCTGCATCGAAACTCAAAAGCGGAAGTTCAGCTTTCCTCTTTCTCCGCTTGTAAGCCACTCCTTACCGTGAACCAGAAGCACATAAAGTGGGCAAATGACAATCTACTCAGTCAGATTCAGTGTTTGCCTTTAGTACTTCAATTTAATTGCTCGGGCGAACCTCTTGCCACATCATTACACGAATCTCTGCGCGTTCTGTTACAGTCGTCAGCCTCACCTGATGACGCCCATGATTGATGACAGAAGACAGGACATACTGGTGCGCTCCGTGCTACAAACAGTAATCACGTGAAGAACGCGAAACATTTCATGACTACCGTGGATAACGAAACGTTTTCTTGGCCCAACGCGACGGCGCACTGATTATACCGATCACCATCCGGCGTTAAGGTCGCTTAACCAACCTGCTTCTCCGAACAGAGTGGATAACCTAAGGCTCGCAGAGCAGTTGAAATATTGTGGTTTCGCGCCTATTTTGTCGTTCACAAAACAATATAACGAGTCCAGTGCCACCACCAATCTCAGGACCATAGGGAACTATTCAAAATATGGATGAAGTTGGCTCACCCGCACGAGTTTTGCTCGAGCCCAGCTTTGGTTTGGTTATTTCTATGAAATTTGATTAAAGTAGAGAAAGAGAGAGAGAAAGGCAAAGGAAAGACAGGGAGGTTAACCAGAGATTATCTCCGGTTGGCCACCCTGTACTGGGGGAGGGGCAAAGGGATGCGATAGGTGAGAGAGAGAAAAGGATAAGAAAATGAAAAAAATTGCGATAAAAACTTACACACACACACACACAAACACACACACACACACACACACACACACACACACACACACACACACACACGTACACACGTACACACGTACACACGAACTGTTTCTGTGGACATTGCCACGCAGCCCGCAAAGGCGGTCCTTCTGTTACGCAGTGTCACCGTACAATCCTACGTCACACAGTGCACAGTCACAATTTGTCAGACAGTCCCGTGTCTTTCAAGTATCGCAGCAGCGCCTTCATAGTGGAACGCGCTGATATTCACGTAGGCCCGTTTCCAAGGGACTTGTTTCATTGGGCGCTTGTCCAGTTTGTCTAGGGTGGCTGAGAGGACTGCTCTTTGTGGGTTTGAACGAGAGCACTGACAAAGTAGGTGCTCGATTGTTTCATTGCACCCGCAGAAGTCCCAAAGTGGGCTGTTGGCCATTCCGATAAGGAAAGAGTAGGCATTTGAAAATGCTACTCCAAGCCATACACGGAATAGAAGGGTGCAGTTACGTCGTGGAAGCTCAGGCGGAATACGGAGCTGTAAATTAGGGTCCAGGGTATGAAGGCGTGCACTGGTGAACTCGGATGAATTCCACTGAGCTAATGTCAGGTCACGCGCAAGTGCGGAAAGCTTTTCGCTGCGTTGGCTCTCGAAAGAGGAATGGCAACGCAGTTAACGCCGTCATGGGCAGATCGGGCAGCAGCGTCCGCTCGATCATTTCCATGTATGCCACAGTGACTAGGCAACCATTGCTATATTATATCGTGTCTTTCATCAACTATGCGATGATGGACTTCTCTGATCTCTGCGACGAGCTGCTCATGTGATCCATGGCGCAGTGCTGAGAGTACACTCAGTAGGGCTGCCTTGGAATCACAGAAGACCGACCATGCATGGGGTGGTCCCTCCTGAATGAAAAGAAGGACCGCACGCAGGGCTACCAGTTCAGCAGCTGACGTTGATGATAGACGTAACGTTTTTAGCTGTATTTTGACGGATCTTGTTCGCATCACCAGAGCGGCAACTGAACTTACAGATGTGCACATGAGCTGCACAGTGGCCCCGTACACGTTTACATCGATTAAAGTAAATGTTCAAGTCTGCCTACTAGGCAGGATCTTAAGGCCACTGCGAATAATGCGCACGTCTCGTACGCAAAAGTGACTAACTTTGCACACCTCATAACATTTCTGAAATCAGTCCGTCACATAGTGTTTCGAACAACTGCAAAAGGTACGACCGTTTGGGGAACGCAAAAGATACTGACCTGAAATACTGTCCGTTTCAGAATCAATTACATTGCATCATACAAAAAAGGGGTGAACGACAACAACTAGTTAAATCAAAAGCGCGAATAAATAAACAAAGTGTAAAAGCAGACATTGACCAAACTGGTAAAAGAAAAAGAAAGAAAAACACGCTCTGACAACCGAACACAGTACAGGTCTCATAATTGTATCCTTGCTCCGTGTTTTTTCTTCTTTTCTTCTTTTCCTTTCTTCTTTTTTTACCAGCTTGGCTAACGTTAGCTGGGACACTCAGTCAAAGACACGCAAGGGCAGGTGCTACGGTAATCGAATTGTCTGTCCAGTGCACTCTCTCGGCGGTTGATTTCACGAAAGTTAGCAGCTCCTTTCGTTCGTCCCTCCGTAGCCAGAACGACACTGCTGCACACAACAGGCCTTCGGCCATGTTCTGCAAGCCCCTGAGGACCATTCTAGCTTCTATGCGCACGCTAAAAGACAGAAAGAGCACGTAAAGCCGATACGAAAATCACACGAACACACAGGTCAGCAGACAAGAACTTATCCAAGTCCAAACTTTATTAACAAGCTATATCCAGAAAGAGAGGTACCAATCAATTGCGAGAAGTGTAATGGCATCATTACTCTGGCATGCTTTGGCAGTGTCCTGTGTCTTCCACAGACTGTGACAAGGAGAGAGACTGGTGGCGGCGAGTCCTACACAGTGGAGTTCTTCTTTTCGATCAAGTACAGGCCGTCCAGAAGGCCCGCGATACGGCGGTAAGGTTAAACCTTACTGTCCCGACGTGGGAGCCGCCTGCGTCAACCTAAGGGTTGATCTTCAGGACCTGAATAAAGTACATCATACCATACCATACCATACCGGCCAGCTGCCACACCGCTTCCCGAGTAGCTTCCCTCAACGTGCCCCCTCTTAACCGCTGGCGCCGCCACGCGGTAACTGCCAGAGTGTGAAGCTCTGCTACAGCGTGACGAAGTTTCGTGACCAGTAAAAGTAGCCAAGGGACTCTGGTTTTAGACGCGCAGCTAGCAGAACCTTCCGTGACGAAAACAGCTTTCCGCGAAACGCGTCACTGGGCGCTTATCTTTTTCCTCAACAGTTAAGCCTTCGTGCGTTCCAGGCTGTTCCCGGATAGTTAAAGCCACGACTCGTTGTCATTGCAGCTGTGATTGACGAGACTGAAAATTCGGAAATCAGACCACAGGCGTGGCTCAGCAGTTTCCTTCCGCGCGAAACATTATACCTTTTTATTGATGTGCGCACTGTGGAATGACCCTAAAGACATCTTCCGCACGCTACCGATGATAACGCGAACTCCTGTTGATGGGACATTACGAGGTGCGTGTTTCAAGCTCAATAAAAAATATTTTTGTCATTGAATGAATGAATTAATTAACCTCAGGAGCAACAAAATACAGTAATCCTAGCTCCGGCCCTGCAATGCCGAGTTCGTCTGGAGAATGTCTACTAATGATGCAAACATATGGATCTTGAAAGAGTCATCAGACTATTTCAAATTGACGTCTTCCGGAAGGGCTTGCCGCACCACTTCATTAGCATTTCTTTCGGTCATGGCGCGACATCGCTTTCTTTAGCGAGTGATGGCGTTCCCCGTACCGCCTAACACGGCACAGTTGCTCGGATGGAACGAATGGCAGCCACCAACTACCAAAATAGACAGCGGAGAAACAAGAAGAGTTAAGAGGACAGCAGAAGGTGCGATAAGACGCAATGAAGTACTACTGGTTCGTGCCAAAGTACTGCTTCGGTGCCCTTCGATGACCGTTTTCGCATAATTAAGAAAACGCGCAGTCTCTGGAACGGGCTCTGAAAATGCAACCAGTGCAATGCTGTAACCAGTACCCTTCTCTTCTTCAACGCGATCGTTAAAGCAGTTCTGTCGGTTACAGTTACAGTTACAGTTCCGCGCAAGTAGAACGTTATTCTTTTTCCCTTTTCGTATTTTTGTCTTCCACCTTTTTAGCCACCCGGATAAACATGTCAGAGGAACCGATAGACCGCCCTCTCCATCGCTTTGAAGCTTTGAGTTGTCCATACTACCTACTCATGATGGTTAAGGACGCGGCACTTAAATACATCAGGGACTTTGTGCTACCCATGGACGCCATGCTTATCCCTCAACAACGTAATACCAAACTTATATCGCAAACTTATGGCTGAAGGTTTCACCATGCCGCCTATAACTCGAATCGCCAGATGAACTTGCCTGCTTGCAGGGTCACAAAGATACAACAGCTACCGCGCAGTGCACTGTGGTGTTCAAGTGAAGACCAATATCGAGCAGCGCTTATATAAACATTCGTTCGGTTATATGACTCGGGTTAATTGTTTGGTAATGTGAAAGCGTGCATTGCAGTGGAGCTGTTTAACTCAGCCATTGACTCGGATCTGTTGAGTCTTTGCCCTTCTTGTTTTTTCTTGTCTTTTTTACATTGTCAAAGCGTCTGCAAAATTAAGCAAGGAGTATTGCGTTTCACTACAAAAGCCAGCGCAAAGGCAACGAAAGTACATCATAGAACGCGATGTCTCATTTTTCTTCGCATTGAGGTGGAACAAAACTGGCTAGCACTACTGCGAGACTGAACAGGACAAGGCTAGACACGTATTTCCATTCGCAACCCACCATGCACTGCACGGGCACAGTGCAGTTGCGCATTTTATAACAACGTCGTAAAGTGGCGACGTTGCGACGCACTGGTTTTCATCGCGAAGAGCGTCTCAGTAACCCTTGCATGCCCCCTCCCCCCATCTCATCAAGTCTAAGTCACACTATAGCACTATAGCTATCTATCCACAATGCCTTCGTGTTCCTATTGTATCTCTACATGTTGCATGCACATCGTCAGCTACGCCTATATCACAATCCACACCTCAGCACAACTGCCGGCACCAAGTCGTCGTCGTCCTAATACATTTATTTATTTGAAGCCAGCACGCGTTAACCTGCGTAACAGTTTTCCTCTTTTCCTTTATGGGGAACGTACGTTTACAGCCGTGGCTGCCATTTCTAGGTCTCTGACCAACTTTCTTTACTAAACGTTCCGGGATATCTGCGCGATATTTAGTAGCTCCACACCACACAAGCATCAAAAGGTGCTAGCGTACCGCTAAACTTCGTTCTCCGTCTTGTTCCGTGCACCGGGCCGCGGCGAGTTTAGTAGCGAGCGCTGCAGGGCACTAAATTTCAGGGATGAGGGCGAGGCACCTTCGGGAGATAAATAAAGAAGGAATTAATGAAAGAAAGAAAATACTGAGGGTGTCGGTTCTTTCAAGAAGGGGGGGGGGGGGGGGGGGGGGGGTAGTGTGTACAGAAACTGCAGTAGCTCATTGAGGTCGGTTGTCTAATGACTTCAGGAACTGAAGTAACGCACACTAAGCCTTCTGGGCTCGCGACGCACATCACTGTGGAATCGAACAGCGCCTTCGATGCGGCTCGAAACGCGTCATCGAAACGCATTTTTGCCAAATTCTCTCCCCTGTGTACAAGCTATAATCGGTTGTACCCTCTTTGTACGTCTGCCTTACGCACAAGACGCCGTCCTCTCGCAACGATCCACCGAAACGACGAGAACAGAGTGCAGTCGTCGCGGGCATTCTTTCACGCAACTGCAGCGCCGGGCAAGCAGGCGTCCTTTTCACTCTCGGGGCACGAGAACTGGGGCAGGCATTCCCGCGGCGCCACGTTTCCAGCGCTGTTGTTACCTGATGCGGGTGTGCTCGCGCGCGCTACGCCAGGCCAAAGCGTGTCGGCAAAGGGAAAGGAGAAGCGGCGGTGTGGGGGGTTCCATAAGCGAGTCTCTCTGGCGTGGCCCCGCCGGCGGTCAAACAACGCAAGCGTTTGTGGAAAGGAAGGAGATGCGCGAGACGACGCGACCGGCGCGGACACGACGCGCACGAGACGGTGCGTTCTCGACGCAGAGAGCTCGTCAACCGCCGGCGGAGAGAGCGCGCGAAGCCCTTGGCCTATACGCGGGGCCACGAACCAGGTCGGGTCACGACTGAGTTACGCAAGCCTCGCGGAAGCTTTCACGGTCGCCCTTCAGAGGCCATTGTCTTCTCCCGCGGAGAGGAGGAGAGAGCCAGCCCCGTCTGAACACACTTTTCCCTCGTTACTGGCGGCGGTGACGCGCAGTCTACGTTCGCAGCGTAGGGGAAGGTTCGAATCCCGGCGGGGACGCGGTGAAACGTTTAAAGCTATTGGAAATGTGCAGCAGCGCAGGCGATAACTGGTTGGTTGTTGCTCGTTAAGAAACGAAGTAGCCGCAGTGCTAGCACTAGTACAGTATAGTAGAGGATACAGAGACCAAGGAAAGGAGAAAGGTAGGGAGGCCAACCAGAACAGAAAACGCCGGTTTGCTATCTTACTCGGTGCCAAAGATCAAGCTGCAGCAGTTGTTGTAGTAACAGTAGTAAGAATGCATCTATTGTTGATTGGGGGCGGTCTCAAACAGAGAAACATGCCGCTATGCTCATCAATCCACAACATCAGTTCAAGCCAGCACTTAAGGAAGTACGCGATGTCTAGCACCACTTAGGCGTGTCTGCAGGCTGTTTCAGGCCGTTTCACGTTATAAATGCTGACCTCTGCCGTGAAGGCAGGGTGTACAATATTCGCAGCAGCGGGGCAAGTCTGTGGCATGTTTGATGTGCTCATCTTGACAGCAGAGGAAGTACAGGTAACGGTCGATTTGGCAGGTCACCACCAACACTTCAATTCCGCTACTTCAATTTGTTCGTGATATCAGGCGGCCGCGTGCAGTCTCAAGAGCTTGTCCTGTGCTTTAATGTACGCACTTCAGCAAAAGAAAACCTATGCGAGAAGTGAGCCAGTATTGCTTTGTTCGGCAGCACTTTTCCACACTGTCGCGGACCAATGAGCACGAGCTTCCAGCGACTGCTGAACTACTTGTTTGGGAATACGCACGGAAGCGAACGTCCTCTTTTATCCTCACTGTGGCAACGCGAAGCAGTCGACAGTGTTTTCTTTTTACGCACGACTAGCGCTTACGAGAAGAGGGACGAACCGGTTTCTTGGACTCTGCAGCTTCGTCGACGACAAAGAAAGGAAGAAAAACGAAAACAGGGTGAATCTTTATTGCCCTGGTTTCGTTAGTGCCGAGATTCGTTTGAAGCGACAAGTGGCTCACAGAGGGAATCACCGTTCAGTTCCTGGTGGTCAAGAAAACTCGCCGGCTGAGACTCGTAAAAGTACGTCGTTCATTTTAGTTCTTTTCTTGGTTTGGCAAACTTTCGGCAGGATGCTTTGCTGAGCGAGTTGGTATTCCATTCTTGAGTTGAGCAGCACGAAAAAAAGAAGTTTGTTAGGGAGGCAAGAAAGACGCGAACAGCGCTGACCATCAACCAGTCGCGAAATTATAGACTGAACAACCATGTGGCGGAAAAGTTATTAAAGCGGAGGCAAAGAAAGTAAGAAGCAACAAGCACAGTTGATAATCAGCGCTGTGTCCGTCTTCTTTGCCTTCGTAATAAGTATGTTTTTCGCGCTGCTCGCCTCAAGAAACTTTCGGCGCAGGGATCCATTTCCACTTTTACGAAACGAGCACCTGCTCTTTTTTCTTGGATGGCCCGAGCATGGACGTTCTCACGCGCTACCAGCGCTTGTGAATGAAAACAAAGAAAGGAAGATTGCATATATAACTATGTCGTTCCTTTAAGGTATATCTGTAAGCAATAATAAGAGCATCGCTTCACTGTTGCAATCAACTACTGGATCCTGCAAAGGGCAGTCTCCTGCCCACCAAGCGGTCATAAACAGTGCAAACAGAGGAGCAAGACAATCGAACCAGCCACTTGCACTTTCTTTTGCTTTTCGAGAACAGTTTTCGTCTTCCTTTCTCCAAAAGCGCCTCGATTAACGAGCGAAGGATACTAAAACCGGCTGCTGTCGCTCGACACAGGCTTTTTCACATTCTTCGTCCGCGCTCCCAATCTGCCACGGGTCACCTATATACCAGGTTGACCCGCGTTACAGCTCTCGTCGATGCGTTCATTGACAGCAATCAGGGACCTAACGCAATCCACCAGAGACCCAGATCAAACCAGCAGGATTTCGACGTTGCAGCATCGGAAGTCACCCGCGAGGACGCGCGAATACGTTCGTCCTCGACGTCGGCGTGATCGACCATCTATGCAGCCACGCGCCACGAGCACAAAGCTATAGGAAATCGCTCGCGGCTAACGCGTACACACGGCGACGACGCGGCACAGACGACCTGGCGCTTCTTTTCTCCGTTAAGGTCACTCACTGTTTTACCTGCTCGATAGCGGACCGAGAATAACGACTGCGCGCGACAAAACGATCGCGTGTCTGGGGAGACAAGGCCGCCGGCTCTCCTGCGTTGGCCTCGAATCGGCGCAAGCCGTATTTGGAGGCCATGAAGGAAAACCGCGTCGGACGCAGATAAGCATTGCGCCGCCGCTGCTCGTCCGACGGCCGAAATTCGGAGCACCGAAGGGCCGCTCCGCGAGCCGGGCTTGGCCCAGCGTGGCGTACGCGGCGTGTAGAAATCGAAACGACGGTTGCGAATCTCTGAACACGCGTCTGGAATGTCGGCCACTTCGGAGCGAGATTGCTGTGCTCTCTATAACGAAAATTCTGTAAATAGCTTGAATGTCTCTCTACAGGTGCATTTGCCACTCGTGCGTCAGTCTGGATGGTGGAGATCGTCTCATTCTTTTTGTTATTATTATTTACACGACATCCACAGTAGCACGCCAGTAGTCGACCAGGCTAATATTTCAACATTCTCAAATCTCGACAAAAAAAAGGATCTCTGTCTCCCCGTAACTTTCCCTCGCACTTGTTTTCACGTGCAGCAGATTCGGCGTCGCTCCAGCGAATGCCTTGCTGCGCTCTCAGAATTTCAGACTGTCTTATAATGACGGCACAAAGGTACGTGATATATAAAAATACGGTCATAGAGTGGGCGAAATGCTCCAACGGTACCCTTGATGATGATGATAATTATTATTATTATTATTATTATTATTATTATTATTATTATTATTATTATTATTATTATTATTATTATTATTATTATTATTATTACGACGACGACGACGACGACGACGACGACGACGACGACTATGATGATGATGATGATTACGACGACGACGACGACGACGATGTGCTCTTTTATGGCGCATGGGCCGATGATGACCAAAGAGCGCCATGTACCCAGGATAAGTGGCGTTACAAAGGCAAACCTGCCTAATGTACATGCAAGCTTGCAACAGGATAGCAATGGAGCTTTCCTCACAATGACTAAGACGAAACGCAGGCGTCAACAAACTAGTTAATTTGCAAACAAAGTGATCTAGGGAGAAGGAGGAGCAGAACACAGCTATGTTAGAAGAAGAAGAGATGCCAAATAGGAGAAGGAGAGATGCCAAATGGAATTACGAAGGAAGGATAAACGATTTGAGAGCTCGCCTTCAAATGAAATTGGTGAAGGCAAAGATTTTATATGTGTTGAAAACGAAATAATGACTGAATAATTACACTAGGTCTTAGGTTCACCCTTGAAGCCCTTATTCGAGATCTCTTAACCTAGCATTTGTCGCATTCGACGAATTATTTCGACGTTTATCGGTCGCGATTCTCGCGACCACAATTACACTCTCGTTTACACATGAATTCTGCTAATTTTCCCTTCCGCAACGTAAAGGGCAACAATATACTCATCAGAAATTCAGTTATTATTGAGATGGTGCACTTAAAGCATGGATTGAGTAATGTTTTCATGCAGAAAATAAAATATACTGACGAGTTAGAGAAATCGCCACCGTCATTCGGAGTCCTTAGTGCTAGGATTGTTTACAGCAGCTCACTTATCCGGAAACATGAAAGTTATTCTGCTAAGATATAAGCAACCGCAGCAACCATCCCTATCACAACCAGAGCTCACCAGCTCCTGTAACTAAACTCAGCTGCCTCCCTTGACGCAGTCATCTTTTTTGGTCACGAAATATGATGGGCTGTTAAACTCCATCGCCTTAACCATTCGGCCATCTCGCCCTGATGGACTGTCGGTAAGTGCCGTCAACGGAATTTAATTTTTACTCCAAGGAGTTGAAGAATCAATTGAAAGAAAGTAAAGGTACTATGATGATGTCTTCTGCATTGTTCTACATCACAGTTCAAAAATTTATTAAATATTGATTTGCTGTGCATTCATATACAACGTTTCTTCTTTCCATAAAAATAACTCCACGCACACACTCAATTAATGACCGAAGGCCCATTGCGACGAAGGAAAAACTATTCTTTCGCCACTGTCGACAGAATGTGACACGACGAACATCTAGACTTCAGCGAAGTTGTCGTTTGTATATACAATACCCGGCGCATAGAAGGGAGGAGGAGCAACACAGAGTGCGTAGGGCATTCAATGCTCAGTGTTTGGCACGCGCCAACGCGCTCGTGCCACGGCTCGCGTATTCGTCATCGTCTTCTTCGACAGCTGGCTCCAACGCCGCTCATCGTGCCAGCGTTCCCATAATGCCACTCCCTCTGCGAAGGCGCTGACGGCACTGGCCCACTGTCAGTCGGTGCGGTGATTTCAGTCCAAAATTCTTTGCATTAATATATCGTGAAATGAAAACACGCATACAGCGGCGCTCAAATTTCGCATTAGGGAGCACCGTAATCGTCGGACAGTTCTTTTTTTTTTCCTTGCCACCGTATGACAGAAAAAAGTTGTGCACGCAATTATGTATAGCAGCTTCTGTTCCGTCCTGTTCAAATGGAATGTTCTCAAACCCTCGGCGAAACAATGAAGGATGCAATAGAGGGAACTAATGAACCATAATCAATCAAACTAAGGCATTACGCTGCCTTAACATCAGTCGTCCAAGAAAAGGCACAACCGTCACTTACCAGCCGTACATACTCAGGCTCTATCACTGCTTCTATGAAGCTCATTAACCCCATTCCGATTCGTTACGCGATCCCTAAGCACCGTGATTTCGCGTGCTCACGTAACCACTTAACGGCGGGTAATTCGTTGTGCACACCGACGCCGCGCAGATATTTGGGCCGAGCCTCTCCACGCGACGCCGAACTCGAAAAAGCCACTCCCTGTAATTCCAGCATCTTCGAGCCGCTCCTTAGACACAATTCGTGTCGTTACTGTCGGGACCACGGCCTTGGAAACTGATGGGGACGCGAATGTTACGGGACCACGTCAAATTTTGTCCTTTTCATCTTTCATAAGTATCAACGATAAGATTGAGGTAACCGTGCCCGCTTCGCAATACCGCACGGGTGCGCTGCTTAGATAGGATTCGTGTCTGGAATATGTTACCAGGACCCCGAGGCCTTGGGAAATTCATGACGATGCGCACATAACTGCACCGTGGCAACTTCGGCCCCTTGGCTCATCGAGAGATTCGACGATAAGTGTAACCACTCTAGTTTCGCAGTCATATATTCTTGAAAGGGACGTCCACGGCGGTTTCCTTGATCTACGTTTCGCCATTGCACGTACACGCATACAGGAGACAGTCGTAGGCTACGGAGCGCTACAAAGGAGTCGCTATAGTATCGCACCTCACGCATTTTGAGAGAGACGCTGCAGTTTCCTCGGGGGAAACCAGGCTTCCTTCAATAGTGTTTTTATTATTTCCTTTGAGTCTATCTCTTTCTCCGTGAAGGGGGGGGGGGGGGGGAGGGGGGAGTGCGCGCAGTGCTCGCTTGGCAAGCTTTCAGAAGACTGTGGTATCCACTGTGCACAGTGCTACCAGGAAGTAGAGCTCGGTGCGTTGTCCCTGGAAGAGAGGCGAAAAGGAACTGACAGCAGTCGCCGTCTTATCTCGAACCGTTCTTCTCGGCTCTAAATTTTGCATCGCTGCACAATGCGGTGCACCTTTCGCGGCGTCAGACCAACGTAACGGTCAGGTAGCGAAAACAATATTGTGCAGCTACGTAAACGCTGATGGGCGCGCTGCATGCCGTACTTTTTTTTTCAGCCTCGCGTTGACTATTACGTGACCGCGAGAACAAACAGACCGCATACAGTTGATGCTTGAAACGTGAAAGAGAAGGCTTTGACTACTCTTGTTGGGTTAGGTTAGGTTAGGTTAAGTAGCAAGGTAGCAGTATATTAAAGCGGCAACAGCGTGTCTTAAAACGTGCCTACAGCGCCCGCGCCGTAAACACGTTTGCTTGAGTTGTGTTGTTCTCTTTCTTTCTGTGCGTGAGCATTTTATTTTCATTTTACTGTCTCCCCTTACTTTTTAACCAACGCAGGGTTGCCAACTGGATGCCGGTCACTTCATCTGATTTCATCTATTATCACCTTGAAGGCCCGAAGGCATTACACAAGGGGCATTACACAATCTTCTGGTTAACCTCCCCGCCTTTCGCATTTTATTTTTCTCTCTCTCGTGTTATCTGTCTCTTTCTCTCTCTACGCGCGATAATCCTGTGATATCGACCAAAATGTATTTCGTGCTCTTATTGGCAAAAATAGATGTGTCACAGCAAGTATCCTGGGGACGCGAATAGCGCTGTTATCTGTCAGCGTAAGATGAACACATTTATCGCGTGTACGTCACTGCAATCACAATTATGTTCTGGTAATAATTGAAGAGAATTCAAAGGATGTGTGTATAGTCCAGCTTCAATGGTACGAAGATGTCTTAACTGCCAAGTTGATAAGCATTCGGAACGCTTAACAACCGTATCACACTGTTCGCACCAGATTTGTTATCCTGAGGTCGTTAGCGGTATAGTGGCTAGTGTCGTCAGTGACTTAGCGCATGATCGATTTATAAAGCGACAGTGCGAGAAGGAAGGAAGGAAGGAGTGAGTGAGTGAGTGAGTGAGTGAGTGAGTGAGTGAGTGAGTGAGTGAGTGAGTGAGTGAGTGAGTGAGTGAGTGAGTGAGTGAGTGAGTGAGTGAGTGAGTGAGTGAGTGAGTGAGTGAGTGAGTGAGTGAGTGAGTGAGTGAGTGAGTGAGTGAGTGAGTGAGTGAGTGAGTGAGTGAGTGAGAGTGAGTGAGACAGTCAGCGAGCATACCGGCCTAAATTGAAGCCGCCAGCTCACCAACCATACCTGATCGAAAAATAACGTTTTATGTCTACGTTCTTCGCGCACCCACTCACAGGCGCGAGAAGTGAATGGCCGAATGACACCGGTTCCAAGATCAAGGCTGTGCATCACTCACGCTGGCCGCGTCGCGTCCGCGAGATCACGGAAAAGGATCGCAATCAACAGGCGACGATCGACGTAATGAGAGCGAGGTGCGACGCTATTCAGGATTTTAAAGAAAATAAAGACCCCTCAGAGATGTCGAGATCGACAGCACCGAGAGTCCGAGACCCACCCCACTAAAACGTGTCGACGAATTTAGCGACATTCCCTAAGTGCCCGCGAGTCCGAGTTGGCAATCTTCGCCTTGGCCTCCAACGCTTTTAAAGGCTGCGCCCCGCATCGAGTCTCGATGTGCGCGGGGTGCATTTTGGAATTGCGACATCCCGCCAAGTTAAGTCCCCGGGCGGTCGGCGAAATCCTCCGAACATCGCGATCGCGCACGTACGTGTATATACGCGGCGAGACAGGCAGCTACGGGGCCCGCGGATTGAGACTGCGGCGAAAGGAGAGAGATTAAGCGCCGCGGATAAAGGCGCGCGAAGATCGCGCTCGCTCGCGTGCTCGAGGCTTTCTCGGCCCAGATTTGTCGGTCAGCCGGATCGGGGTCATGAAACCTCTCGGAGAGGGAGAGAGAGAGAGAGTGCGCCAGAGCCGAGTCGCACTGCAGCCGCCGCTCTAAAATTAGACCTTTCTCGGCTGCCGGTCCACGCTGCCGTCTCGATCGCCTTCGCCGCCGCCTCGAGCAACTACCAGCCGCAGACACTTACGCAGGCCGTCGTCTCGCCGAAAGAGCCTCCGCTAAGCCGTTCCCGGGGAAGGCCCACGTGAGGACTCCACGCGCCAACGGCACAGCACACGGTACGTGCTATAACACCCGGGTGATACAGCAATGGGTCACAGGAGCCCGAAACTTAGCGCGGTACTCTTCTCACGCGGGTGATGGCAACAGGTGATCTCCAGCTGTTACATATTACGGGTTGACGCTGGTAGTGGCAACGCGTGGTATTCTAGGACTTACTCGCAGGCAGTGAGAACGGAAGCCAGCGTTCAACATACGACAACGGACCGTTTTAGCTATAGGAAAAGTATCCATTTACTTTGCGGATGGAAAACTTCATATATTATTATTATTATTACTACTAATATTATTCTCGCAATGCCAAATCCACAGTAGCTACTGAAAAAGTTTGCGCGTAAACACGAGGACAACGCCGAGAGAAGACAGGGACGAGCGCATTTCAACCAACTAGCCCCCACTATCTGCTCTCCTAACCGCAACAGCTAGTCAGTGAGTAAGTGAAAGTATTGTTTGTAGCGCCAAGAGCTAAAAAAAAAATGTGGCTACAGGACACATTAGACTATTAGACAGCCAGGACTAGGCACGCGCGCGTGCTTGCGGTGACGCGCACTACGACCCTCGAAATCGCAACAATACCGTACACTTATGTGGCGTCACCGACAGTCCAGACGACAGTGGATCGTAATCTATGGGCAGCACCTCCATACGCGAGTACAAGGAAACAGCATAGGAGATGGCGGCCGCATGATGATCGGGTGTCGAACTATAGCCGTTTCTGCGCTGGAGGTTGTGGAACGACTCTGACGCATGCAGTTCGAAGGCCCCCGAGTGTGTTCACCCCACGTACGAGCGGCGTTTCCAGTGGGAGGCCGTTCAGTGACCCCCGTTCTCGAATGTACGCTGCGCGTAGACGTCTCAACAAGACAGGTTGTGCCGAAGAAGGCCAGGCCGGGCTACAAAGCGAGCCGGTTGAGAAGTCCGCGGCCGACTTACCGTAGATTACACATAGCTCCTTTTCTCGAGTTAAAAAAAAAAAACAGTTTTGCGCGTAACTAACGGGAATTCACAGGCTGTAATTGTTATTACCAGCTAAGTTTGCTCTTGGAGGAAGTGGAGGAAAGAGAAAAGTAGAAGGCGGGGAGGTTAACCAGAATAACGTCCAGTTGGCTACCCTACACCGGGGGAATGGGAAAGGGGAAAACAAAGATCACAAGTTTACTCTTAGGAGGGAAACTATACATGTTTAGCCGCATGTATAGTTCAAGTTTACTCTTAGGAGGGGAACTATACATACGGCTAAGCAGCAAGTGCGCATGGTATGATTTTTTTTTTTTTTACTCGTGGCCGGTAGAAGTTGTTGTGTACTAGCAAACGTCCCCTGTCACAGTGGAACTTTTCATACAACCCAATAAACATAACCTAACTGTGCGTGCAAGAGACAACTCCGAGTTTTGTTGGGATTTACGCGACTCATCGAGAGACTACCGCTGTATATTGTTGCTTGTGGCGCAGTGTTGCTCCCGAAAAAGAGACAAGCGCTAGCTTCGGTGAAAATGCTGCTGCAAAGACAACGTGCAATGAGGGACCTTAGAATCTATGTTTCTCCCACTGCTTGATATAGGAATGCGACTGAACAACAACAACAAAAAAATCTAATGCTGACATGTCACCAGTTTTTTTTACAGATTTCGTTGGGAGGAACATCCAAATTGTCTCATCTACCAAAACTTCGTCATCTTGTTTCTTACATGACTAGGCCCACTAGAAAGCGAGGATAATGTGGCCAGGCGTATATGCTATATGAATGCCATCATGCAGCTTTTTGTGATGTACAGCCTTGTCGTATATATATATATATATATATATATATATATATGTAGTGCGTAGGAGAGTTCTTTTCATCACTCAGGGCGCGGAGTGGTTTTTTTTTTTTTTGTACACCGCAGAAACTTCTTCAAACAACCAGTACTCAGCTTGGTGGTCGTGGCCCATGTAGGCTGTATACTTTTGACAAACACTGTACAGTCTAACCATTGACCTCGTGATCGCTGGCACAACACCGTAGCAGTAGCTCTTCGACACCCATGCGAGGCAGTTGTGTATCGACCGTGAAAGCACGCCGCATAAACAACTGACATAACAATCGGCACTATACGCGCCGAGTTTAACTCTTTTGTTTTGTAACGCGATAAAACCGAAGCGCGAAGGCGAGGAGATCAACGGAGGGAGAGTATCAGCTGCGGACGGCCTGCTGCAAAAGTATGAACGAAGCGCACATGTAGAGATGACCTGGCTGATATGTGAGCGCAGCTCCTTAGCCAGATCCTCGGTGTCTGCGAACCCTCTGCGATACATGCAAATGCGGTCAGGACGTCGCTCCTTGCACCAAGCTCACAATGAACGGGTCGCATTTGGCCGCACTGTTTTATATGCACTGAACCGGTTTGTTTGTACTTTGAACGACGGTGTGGACCGGTTTCCCACACGGTTCTGGCGCACACGCTGATATATACCGCGGTGCTATCATAGAACGAGACGCGTTCATTTACCGTAACACCACTGCTGGGACCCCCTTGCAATCATGCATAACCAGCAGAGTTCAGCGTACGAGACAAGTCAAACAGGAGAGACGCTGTCCAAGAAGCGACTGAAGACTGGGTCGTGCATGTGGAAGCTCCTTCGCGCCGACTGTATTGCCCGTGCAAAAACTTTCACTGGCATCCCAACGCAGCGATTCAAAGGACAACGCGTAAAATGTCACAGTTGGTGACGTTACCCCTCTGCATGTGTTTTAGCAACAGTTGTCATAGCGGAATTCGTAATAATTGCCGGCGTTGAACGCCTCAAAGCCACACGTGCACTGCATGGTTATCAGGAACGAGATATATGTAGTTGAGGGCACCAGACTTCAGATTAATTCCGGCCACCTGGGAACAATTTAAGTTCCAGTAGGAATAAGTAAACGGGCACTTTCTCAATCCACTCCCACCTATTTGATTACAGAACGCAAAGTGTTAATAGATGGACTCAAGCGTAGATTGGCTCTGTACAAAAGCGCAAGTGACATTTTGTTCCCGCGAGGACTTCAGAAATTTAGGAGGGAGGTGCGCGGGTTACCGCTCATATTCATCCTTGACACACAGCTGGAGTACGATAATTGAGACATGTGGGTGAGCTGGCAACGCTTAGGAGTAGTACGGATGGCGCACAGCATGCTGCGTCCCCGTTCAGCTCTGTCCTCGCCGTTATAGTCTAATAGAGTGCTGTGACAGGCTTCAAACTTAGCCGCACTTGATAACTGGCGCACGGGTGGAGCAATCGTCGGCAACTCTTGCAAGGATATATACATCCGCCCACAGCTAAACAGACTGCTTCCCTACCTCCTCCCATAGAAACGGGCCTGCCGCGGCTGGGTTTCTGTTCCAAGGCCTCGCACTAAACAACAATGTTTAATAGCCAATGAGATGGCATTCGACGATCTAGGTATATGCTGGTTTGCGCCGAGGCCGTCGCCCTCACTCCATCCCTTCAAAACGACGCGCGCTTCGTTTCGTGTTGCTTATGTCGAACACCGCGCGGCCAAACTATACAAGCAAAGCTTCGCACACGTCGTAGCTCGGAGCAAAACAGCCGTCCAAAGGCCGGCCGGACGCAACGCAAAGGCACGCGAAAGCTTTAGTATAGCCGCAGGAAACCGCGCTTTACACACTACATTTACCGGGAAAACGTTCGTCGCGGAGGTTATAGAGGTGCGTGCAGCTTTTTTCGCGTCGAGGAAACGTGGCCGCGCCGAAACACACAGTGGCACGCGCGCGGCGCGCGCGCGTTACAGCGCACGACCGCGAGTTGCTCGCGTTGACCGCGTGGCGTCCAGCGGGGCGCGACGCACGCCAACCGAAGTCAGGCAGTTTAACGCACGCGCGCGTGCCACTGCTTCTATACGGCAACCCACAGCGTGCATGCCACCCTCCGGCAGCACTCTGCAGCATTTTGGCTGGCCGCCGCGCCTCGCCATCCGGCCGTCCTCAATAAACGCCGGCTCACGCAACACTATACTTGGGGGCGCAGCACGCGGTGTTCCGGCGACGGCGCTCCTTCCGGCATCGACGACCTGCCTCGCGCGCCCGCGCGCTCCGTTATCGCGAATTCCAAGCAGCGCGGGCAAAAATGAAAGCTGGCCGCGCGAACAACCACGCCCTCGAGCCTCTACGCAACGTGAAACGGAATGTTATTTCCGCCCAGGCAACGGGCCCTGACAACACGGCGCCAGTTATTCGGCGCACGCAGCGTTCGATGGCCACTGACGTCTGGCGGTGGGCTGAACCCCCCGTGACAGGTCTATCTGCAGCAGCGGACGAGACTGTCTCGGGCGACGTGCTTTGAGCGACAGCGCGCGGTGATCGGCGGTCCCGATTGCGTCACCTGCGCCGCCCGTGGAATGTTATGTGTCAGGTTTAATTTAAGTGACATTGTATATTGGCAAGGAGGGACTCAAAGCTTCCTTGACAGCGCGAGTGAGTATGGAGTCAAAAGTTGGGCGCGCTTTGCAACTACGCCCTCGATGTTCCTGAACATGTCGTCAACTGAAAATGTACAGCGAGGGCCTTTTGTTTTTCTTCCCCTGCTTGAAACAATGCAGGGAAGCAAGAAGCTGTGGCCGGTGACCCTTTTCAGAACGCATCGAGGCGAAAAACATCAAAAGCAGACGTCGATTCAGATCTGTGCCGGCGGCAACATTAGAACCGTTATAGATTTTCGATGGGAAGTCGCCGGACACGTTGGCGTAAAACGCTACTGCGCTTAGAACGTAAGACAACGGGCAAGCGCAGACAGTGAGGGGCGGCGAAAACGAAGTCAAGCGGCGGTGCGCGAGACATGAAACGGAAATAGACGAGAACAACCAAAGCCAAGCGACGAATTTTCAGCTCTTAAGACTTGATCCACTCTTTACGGTGGCTTCCGTTTGGTTCGCTTGGGGCAAAGGCGTCAGTGACGTCTCCCTTCGGGGCCGTCACCGGAAGGTATTGCTCGTAAATGTACTAAAATAGAATTTCCACAAGCAGAAGTGTACCGATATCGAGATGAAACGTTGCAGCCAGAGAGCACAGTGCAGACACTAGTGAGTTCCTTAAGCAGTATCCGGTAAAAAACTACACCCTGTAAATTAACAAAATTCCAACGAACCACGGCAGAAAAACGAGGGTCGCTGAAGGCGGCAGAGAGTCTTCTCCAAGTTCCAGCTATCATCCCGTTTACACTGAAAGCTTCAGTAATGCTGAATAGAAATATGGGCGAGTTCGTACAGTGGTATGAAGTGACTTGTCGCAGAAAACATAGAACTTTCCTTTCGATCTCTCTCTCTCTCTCTCTCTCTCTCTCTCTCTCTCTCTCTCTCTCTCTCTCTCTCTCTTGAATATCGTTTAGGAGTGCGTATCTATTTGTGCCCTTTTCTGTAGTCCTGTATGTTCTACAACGAGTCGCATAGCCCGATATAAGCGATCTCCGTCCTCAGCTAAACATTGCTCGAGCACAACAACTCCGGCTGTTCTTGATGTACGCCATTTGAAAGTGTACACATTGAACCTGCTCAAGATTGTTGTTCTCTTCACGGCTGCCGGCTGCATTAGTTGGCGTAACCACGTTCCAAAGCAGCACGTAGACGCGGCGTATACAGTTCCGCACTGCAAAGTTATCTGCAGAAGCAGCGCTAAAATCACCAGCAGCAAACAACAGCCAGGCACAAAACGTATACTGCCAACCCCACAAATTTATTCTTCAGCCGTGAGAGGAAGGAACCACGTGTTAGATATTGGACGCGCCGCTCCGTGAAAGCCTATGCGAAAGCGTGTAAGAGGGGCGGTCCCATCACGCGGGTCCCCCCGTTGCTTTTTGTCGCTCCCGCGGTCTACTACGACTTGTTCCGCTTAGTTCGCCGCGAGCGACGAACGAAACCACGGCAGACGCTTCGTTCCGGTAACCGAAGCGACGTCGCCCGTGTCTGCGTCACTTTATCTCCTAGCGGAACAAGGAGGACGAAAAGACGGCGCTGAATACGGCTTAAAAAGAACTCTATTATTGCACACGCAGAGCCAGCACACGCTACGCAGCTAGTCAGCCTAAGTATAGAGTTTCCTACAAAACCCACCATGAGGAACTTTGGCGCTGCGAACCATTCAGCCACCATGCAAATGATGGGGTGCCGTTCGGGACATCGTCAAGTATTCGGCCAGAGGGTCAACTTTTGTAATGGCGGCATTTTGGGCCAATCAGCGACACCGTAACGTTCCCCTGGGCCAATCAGAGCTGACGAGATGGGGAATTCGACGATATGGCGGAAGTGGACAATGTCGAGAACATTACTCGTGATTAGCACCCGGATTTGTCTCATAATCGAGCTCGTGGCTTGAAACGTCGTTGGAGCGTTATATATCGCGCTTTATCTTTCTAAATTACCGAGTACCCATTGTTTTCTAAACACAGCAACGCAATTTATAGCTCCTGACTACGAATGCGAATCGTTGCGTTTCTAACAAAACATTTTATTAAAAAATGATCAACTCGTGAAGTCACAAAGCCGGCTGAAGCCCGAATGGCAATCTTTAGGTAAACACACGCATGTGTATCAATTCCCCATGCTCTCTGAACTGCCGTGTTCGCAGCTCCCGTAGACACTGGCGCCAGAGTTCCCACTAGTGTAAATTTTGTAGAAAACTATAATCCTAAGACCGGTAGCCTCCGAGATCGAGGAGGCTACGCTAAAGCGTGTTGCGACCACATTCCTCCGTACTGCACGCAACTCGCGATAACATCCTGCACACCCATGGCTCTGCATCAGCTTCTCACGGCGCTTTCCGCTTGCCGCCAGACGCAACGAGTTCCAGCGCGAGAAAGAGGCGCTTCGTTCTCTCCTATGCCACGGTGCAGGCGTTGAAAGCCTCGGCAGCGGAAGAAGTCGAAGCAAGCTTTCTCTTTTTTTTCTAGACCGGGCCGGGCTCGGACGGTTACGCTTCTGGGTGTTACTGGACACGGCTTTCTGAGGGATGCGAGTCAACGCTCCAGATATCTGCTGTAGCGAGAAGCCATTTCGACGCCTTTAGAAAATGCATGTGGGAAACTGACGTGCTGCTGCAGACTCGCGTTGAACTGGTGCGTTTCTACATATGAGAAGCTTCATAACAGAAGCCCAAACCTGGATGGATTCAAGTTCAAGTTGCGTGTTTGTTTGTTTGTTTGTTTGTTTGCTTGTTTGTTTGCTTGTTTGCTTGCTTGTTTGCTTGTTTGTTTGCTTGTTTGTTTGTTTGTTTGTTTGTTTGTTTGTTTGTTTGCTTGCTTGCTTGTTTATTTACGTCCAATAGCAACAAAGCTGCGATCATAGACGGCGTATTGTAGGACTCCAGATGAACGTCGATATTCGGCTTCTTTTACCTTGAACCAGAGGCTTTGTTTGGACCATGAGGCCCACAACCTTTCCTTATTTTATATTTCTTTTTTAGTTCTGGAACCATCAGAATGCGATGGCCGCGATCGAGTTTCGAAACCGCGACCTGAGTAGCAGACCGCCACAGCCACTGAGCGACAGAGGCTGGCGATGTTGCCTCGAGTGACTCGCATTTTAGCATATAGGAGAGGCACAATTAGTTTTAAAACAGAATTCGACCAGCACCTCCTACTTACCACAAGGTATACGTGCCCTGAGTGCGTCGTCATACTGTAAGCGCAAAGCTTTGACTGAAAACCACGCTTTGGAGCTGGGGGAAAAAAAGGGCAATTTCCGTCCGCACACCGACACTGAGCATCAAATGTTTGGATCACTCAACAGAACAAAAAACCTAAAAAAAGCGCACACACACGCGCGCGCGCACGCACGCACAAAAGTTCTCAAATTTACTGCTTGTACACGTACGCGTAGCGGGAACACGTGATGCCGCCTTAATTTTCTGACTGCACTTCAACTTAAGCCATTGGTTTCTTCTATTCCTGCCGTGAGAGAAGTTACTTTAAGCTATCTGGCCTTTCCTCACTGCGAGCGAGTAAGCGGGTATTCCGCCTTCTGAGGAAGGCTTGTTCCCCGTGCGCATAAATCTGTTCCGTAATAGACCGCACCATAATTAACGGAATTTCCTCTAGCGCCGGGTAGGCGGCTCCTTTCGGTTTTCGTCGGGCTTCAGCTAAGCATCGCCGACGCCACAACACGAACATGGTGACAGTAAAGACCCCATTCGTGTCGACCACGGGAACGAACGCGGACGCCAAGTGAGAACTTGGCGACATTTGGTCGCTACGCATTCGAATATCGTGCAACCAGTTGTTCTTGTTTGGCCACAGTTGGGGCAGTGATCGTTTCGAATTACACCCCAATGCGACAATCGCTGCCGCCTACAGGTATAGGACGTCCCACCGTCGTAGCCAATCAAATTCTCGTACCAGTTATAGCACGCGATTCTTACGCCATTGATTCCGCGTGGATTTTGTGCATCTTCAACACATTCATATGGTTCAGATATATTCACTTTCTGTGAGACTGGGCTAAACATCCACGTTTGCAGAAAGTGAATATATCTAAACCATATATGAATGTGTTGTACCGGCGGTACAAAAGAAATGTCAAAGGAGAACAGCTTCTATGAAGGCTTTGCTGAAATATTTGGTGATGGTGGAATGAAAGCCATCTGTAGGACCACATGTGCACCTATCTTGGAGCATCGTAGACATTAGGGAAATTCCAATTTTTCGAAAATTTGAAGCCAAACACGCCACGTCCCCAATGCCTTGGACGTGCCTTCCGTTGGGGCGTTCCTTCACCGACCGAAATGCCACCGATCTCTGAGGGCCCATGTGTCAAAAGTCCTGCAGGCGGTCAGTGAATCAGTGCTTTCGCACAAGGGAGGGTGACACCCTACACACACAGCATCCTTACATCATTACACCCCACAACGGTACACACGGTGCGTATCGTCTGAACACCTGGACCCGCCTGTCTCCATGGTAATGAACGCGCTAATGCGGTAGCCCGAGAGCGCGCTAACCGGGCGCCACTGGAAGAGCTGTCCAACCCAGACGACGCACCGACAGAACCACTGAACTACACTGAAACTCTACAATATTACAGAGATACCAGCAGACACTTCCCGCACGTTTTGACAGAATTGTCCGAGTGGACAATAACCACACAGACCTATGGAAATACATTACACAATATGATGTTCAATATATACAGTACCCGGCTACCAGCACTTCGGCCTTCACTGCGCCGACGGAGCCAGCCCTCGCTTTCGACACTGCCTGTGCGCTACATGTAGCAACCTTCGAAACAGCGCTGCTCACTTTGGCGTGTTTCTACTAACCTTTTTTCCTAAAATTGTGAGGTTCGGCGAAAAGATCGCCATGACAACATGTTTCATTGATGGCGCACATGTTCCTTAACCAAAATTCCGTCTACAGCCGACGCGTAATGTGGCGAAATAGGATTTCTACGCGATATTGTCAGAAGCAACTTCTGGGGGAGCGCTCCGAAACTGCCGGTATGCGCGCGTGGCCGCGACCACGGCCGTGCCGCGGCGTAGAGTTTAGTTTTTGATCTGTGCTGATGACATGACAATCTGATCAACGTATGGGAATCTCGATATGCAATGTGCTCAAGATGCAAAATGCTCTTGATGTGCTCACTGAACATACAAAAATAGTTGGTCCCCAGCTATCAATAGGAAAGTCCTGCTGGATTCATGTTACTAACAATTAGAGATAAGGAAAACTAAGATCAGTCTTCGAAACTGACTTTGAGCTCGGAATCAACCCATCAGTGATGCTAAAAACAAAAGAGTTACCTCTCCTTAGCCTTGAAATACATCTTAGGCTCAGGTAAGAATAAAGCTCCGGGCTGTATCATAGCAATTTATTCTCTCTCTCTCTCTCTCTCTCTCTCTCTCTCTCTCTCTCTCTCTCAACTAGAAGGATGCGATGAAAGAAAGCGGCCTGAACATTGTGTCGGTCGCAAGTCAAAATGGGCCGCAGAAAACAGCATCTTACGTTTACATCTTTAGGGTTGAGTCACATAGACAACATTTTAATACGAAGCACCACTTGTTTCATAACCAGGCACTTTGCGATAACTAAGGAGCTGCGTAGGCAGGTTTCTGTCGAGCACTACTTTCAGCCTCCTTAAGAGAGAGAGAGGGGGGGAAGGAGGAAAAAGATACACGTGCTCGACGGTTGATATTGGTATGGGTCCCCCAGCAACCGGGTAGACAGCAGACACAATGTTTTTTTTTTCTTTCTTACACGGGATTAATATAGTCAAGAAAAAAATGCACTACAAGTAATGAACGTAACTTTTAAGTACACGCACTCAAAACTCAACAAGCAAATTCGAGCGTCCGACAGACATATCCAGTCAGGCGCATCAGGCGCACACATAGCAAGCATAAGCGGCAGATTCCTGAAGGAACAACTGAGTGCTCCGCGAGGTGTTTCAGCGTGCCTGTCACACACTCTACTGCGCCAAAGGCTATGTAGGTGAAGTAGCATAAACGTGTCATATGGTGTGTCACAGGGATTTCTAAGAGGGACAAAACGAATTGTATGCGCGATGTGAAGACCACAGCGTGCCTACATTCTACCAAACAGTGATCAACTGCCTCAGCACGTGCACATAAAAGGCAGCATTTCGACAGCGCCACAGAACCACCCCTTTTCTGCGGTCGTGTTTTGACAAGGATAGTTATCGAATGTAACGAAGAAAAAGCTTTACAGCGAAGCTGTTAGATTTCTAGTTCGTCGGGATTTTTCGTCGGCTCGTGCTCACCCAAAAACAGCACCGCCACCTAGCGGCCGCTGCCACTCGGACAGACCTCAAACGGCGGCTGAAAAAGGGCTTCGTCTTTGAGATTACGCGTAATGAATTTCTCGTATATTCGAATTACAGTCCGAGGCTCCCATGCCTGCAGCTTGTGTCTAAGTCGTAATTTACGAATTTTCTGACGCAATTTGGAAAATTCTGTTAGTTCAATATGGGGCACTCGCGCTTGGTGGAGGGCCTATAAGAATGAAGATGCGTGCTGCACTTCCGCACACGCACGTCTGCGCGAGATGTGTTTACCGGGAGACCACAAGTCCTCTATCTCGCCAATAGGCGGTGTTCGAAGCCACGCCTCCGGGGACGGTTGCATCTGAACAGCAAGAGCAAACCTCAAAAGATGTGCATTCTTTCTACTTTTTTTCAGACTGCACGCACCGGCTGTGATTACGGAGCCGGAAACACGTCATGACCTCGCCGTTCTGAGACGATTGGCAGGTGCATCACGTCCCATAACAACTGGTTTGGGAAAAGGAGAGCGCGTGCTGCAAAGATGCAGGAATTCAACGCGCAAATGGTTGTCAGCGCCACCACTGTCCTTCGCTTTCGTCCCGTCACGTAACTGTTACTCAGAGACTCGTACACGCTCAGGCATTTTACTTACAGGAACAACAAAGCTATAGGGCAAGCTATGACTCACAACCGCTGCATCGCCAGATCAGAATATTGAAGACATTTATGGAAACCCCAAATCTAAAATTAAAGAAGAAAGAATAAACCTGGAAATAAGCCCCTTATGCCTCGCCCAATTGCTAACCTCTCAGCTTCGCTCGATGATCATCTTCCTTATTTGCGCAAGCTCTAGTGTTTAGATTTTTGTTGTGTCATGATGCATGTGTACAGTGCTCTTTTCATTTCACATTGCGTGTACGTTTTCGCACGCGTATGCGCTCTCGCAGTTCGATCCGTTATTCGTTGTTCATCTGCGTATATTTACTCTGAATGTACTAGATTAACGATTATATTCTGCTTTAGCAGTTTCTGTGCCACTGTCGATCGTACCAAGTCGGAGGATGGGCCGGCAGGGACCCGTCAGGAGTTGCTGCCTTTTGATCGGTTTCTTTATGGACAATTTGACGCCTTCGGAATCGCCCGATGTCAAAATGGAACCAGTTGTAAAGTTCATTTGCATGAGTGTACATAAAGTCACTCGCCGTGCCGTCATTGTTGTCAACCTTGGGGTTGCCATCGAACACGATCGCGTCAAACACACACAGTTGTTCGCCTTAGATAGACACGTTGCGACATCTCATCGTAACACATTGCGGAACCTCGAACGATGCTAGATAGCAAGCTACGTGTAAAATTCTTCGCATAATATTGACTCCCACATCTGCATAAAATTTAATTATTTATATTTCTGCAGGCCTATTTTTTATCTTTCGGTTTGCGCTAGCCAGCTATAAAGGTAACGAATTCCCGTGCAGTTGCTGTCCTTTCTTTCTTTCTTTCTTTCTTTCTTTCTTTCTTTCTTTCTTTCTTTCTTTCTTTCTTTCTTTTATAACTTACTTTCTTTCTTAGGGAATGGCTGAATGGCTTGCACTGTTCACCCGTGCGTTAACGGACACATCTGTCTACATTTCAAGATGATTGTCGCGGAAACATCGACGGTGAAGCATGGCGCTTTCGCAGATCTCGGAAGCCCCGTCAGCGCTTCGTAGAGGTGCGAATGAATTCGGTGATTTAGGGCTCATAACCGTTACCGCGTTCCCAAATTTTATTGCAGCGGTTCGTTTGTTTAAAAGACAAGCTTTCTTTGCCTAAAGCCCTTGTGTAAAGTGTGACTGCTGCTGGTTCCGTATCTCGCCGGATATTATTGCGGATGTATTTGCACCCAATGCAGGTAACACGAGCGCACTATTTTCAGTCCGCCCTTTCCGGAATTAATGAGGCCGCCGCGGCAAGGATCGAACCCGCGACCTCGTGCTACGCCACGCAACGCCGTAGCCACTGAGCTGTAGCGGCGGACGGGAATGCGTAAGATGGCGAATGATGTAGTTGAAGAACTAGTAAGAAGGGTGTACGGAAATAAGTAGAACATCCAGTTTACGCCCGTTGCCCGGCCTTAATTCTATTCCTTTTTCTTCTTCTTCCTTTCCTTCTTCTTTTCTTTTTCGTTTTTTTTTTTTTAACCTTCGCCACGCACAACTTTTTTTGTAAGCATGTTGTCATATTTCGGCTTACCCCCCGTTCAAGTCATAAAATCTGAAAGTGTAAGTACACACCCGATTCTGCGGGTAGCGAAGAAGCGTGAAGAGGTGTGCTTTAGCCGAGGAATGGCAAAGCGTGTTTTAACTTCAAAGCAAAGAGCAACGTTTCTTATCTGTGCTAGCCGCATAACCAAAACGTGAAATGGAAATTGTTAAAAGAAAAAAAGAAAAAACTGGGCGTGCGTCGTAGGAAAGTGGGTCGACAAGCATAGTTCTCTTTTATTCACAAGTTTCGCTCGCATATTTACGCATGCGCATAGAAAGCCGCCCGGTTGGCCTCCGCCGAAGCGCATCCTCGTAGCGCTTGTCCAAGATGTGCAGCGTGGTTGCGTCGGAAGCCTACAACTCGAGGCGCTTGTCGCACCGGCGCCTTTGCAACGGTAAACGGCTGGCCAACGGCCAGTGCGCGTATGTGCTGTATAACCGTTAAATGCTGGGACAGTTCGCGTAGAATCACAGTGAAAAATTAAGCGTCAATCCTCGTTTCTTTTTCATCACATAAATTATAATTATCGCTCTAAATACTACTTCTAATATTTCACTCTTTTACATCTGCTTACTTTCATTTAATACAGCACTATACAATTGCACTCTCCCCCTCCTCTCACTGCAGCCACGCTGTAAACGCTGTCTTCTTCGCCGTTGCCACGTGCGTGAATGCAATTGAGATGCAAACCCGTCGCGGTGGCGTAGTAGCTTTGCCGTTGCGCTTGTAAGCCCGAGGGCGCAGCATCTACTCCCAGCCGCTGAAGCCGCGTTTCGATGTCGGCGAAGTGGAAGAACGCCCGTATACCGTGCATTGGGTGGACATTAAAGAACTCCAGGGGGTCAAACTTAATCTAGAGTCCCCCGCTCCCCCCCTCCCCGTTACGGTGAGCCCCATAATCGTATCATTATAATAAAATTCTGAGGTACAAGCAAACAATGGTTGGAAACGAAACGTCGACTATCAGATTAAGGTGTTATGTAATGACTATATCTTGTATAATTGAGATGGAAAAAACAAACAGATCGAACCGATCGATGTTCCTGCAATCACGTATATAGCATTGTCCCACACATGTCTCCACCAGGCACTGAACTTAACTGATGTTTGACGCGCGCGAACATCATGTTGTGTCACTTTCGTGAACGTTTTAGGTAAGTGAACCTTGTTTCACATACTTGTCGCGCGTTTCATACATAGCATGGGTCGCTTCAATTATTGCTCCTTGCGTTTGTATGTACTTCTCGAACGCACGACAATGGATTAGAGGCTTGGAATGTTATAGGTGGTTTGAGCGTTTCGGGCGGCAGAACACTCGCAACACATTAAACTAAGTAATTAAATTCTGGGGTCTTACTTGCCAAAACCAACGTATCATTAAGAATCACGCCGCAGTGGAGGACTCCGGATTAATTTCGACCCCCGGGTGTTCTTTAATGTGCCCCCACAGCAGGGTACACGAGCGTTCTTCCTTCTTTTCTTTTTCTCCCCTATCGGAATGCGGCCGCTGCGGTCGGGATCGAACCCGAGACTTCGTGCGCCGCATTAACAGTGACTACCGGAGAAACCTGTACCGTGAAAACCTATACGTTGTTCAGGCAGCATTTTCACTCCAAACACTGTCATAAAAGAGAGTCGTGGTGACATGGTTACTCGGCGTTTAGAGAGAGAGAGAGCAACGAGATGAAATGCAGGGAGGTCAACCAAGCGAGCGTATGATTTGTTACCCTACACTGGGGGTAAGAAAAGTTCAAGTAGAAAATGTAAAACAGAGAGAGAGTGTATGTGGACACTGCGCGCACGCGGGAGGATGCGCGAGAGTACTACGAACATTAACTCACGCCGGTGGATGTCGATAACTGCAACAGTGCACGGATAGTCATTTGCGCCAGCGACTGATGTGGCCACGGCGCGAGTATTTTTGACTCAGAGAATGGTTCAAAGTTCAGTCAGTTCAAAGTTGTGCTGAAGTCTGATCAACCTAAAGGTGAAAGTTAGTCTTATCAATAAATGAGTGGAACACGCTTCCGCAATTCATTGTCAACATTAAGGAATTATCTTCTTTCCAATCGGCTTTACTAGACTAGCTTAATGAGCATACCTGCCATACCAGCTGATCTTTTCTAAACCACCATGTTATCCCGCTTGAGCGCCCTACTACTTTTTATCACTGTCATGCATTTGTTCAGTTATTCTAAATAGTGTTGTAGCTCGATCTTGTGTTACTGCATTATATAATCATTATGTCATGCTACTCTATCTCCTTAATGCACTGCACTGTATCTCCTTAATGCTGAAAACAGTTCTGTTCTTTAATTTGTGTTTTGAGCTTCATGCTTATGACGCCCCCTTGAAGTTTCTTGATGTTATATTCCAGCCCCCCCCCCCCCCCTATGTAATGCCCGATTCTTTGCCCTTAGGGTAAATAAATGAAATGAAAGTGTTTTCCTGACGTGGCGCCGCCTCTCGCCAACACATCCGCCCCTCCTTCTCCCTCCGTGGCAGTGACGCGCAACGAGGACCGTCTCGTAACAAGCAATCCCGCAATCGTCGCAACGGTCATGTGAATCGCTCGACAGGTACGCCATTCACGCCCCATTCTCACTCTTTCTTTTCTTTCTGCGCAGGTTGCGTGCGCGGCGAAAGTGCGCTGTGCCCCCTCCTCACGCTCCTTCACCGACCCCCGAGGCGGCCGTCGTGGTGGCTGGGAGAGGGGCCACGGCCTCCCCCCCGCCATAAAGGAAGCGCCGGGGGCGAACCGCACGGCCGCCACATCCAGAGACGGCAGCGAACGCGATGCGAGTCGGGGCCACCACCGGTGCGGCGGCGATGGTGTGGACGTCAGCGCCCCGGTTACTCTCCCTGTGGCTGGCGCTGTGGCTGGCGGCCGGCGCCGAGGCCGTCCTGCTCGGAATGCTCCTGCGTCGAAGCACCCTGGGCTCCATGATACCCAAGCCGTAAGAAGGACGGCCCCTCTCGAGAATTGTAGCGGTCATTAGGCGTGCGAGTAAGTGCGCGGACATCTCCTGCAGGATGTTTTCCCGTAACCATCCCGCCCAAGGCGGACACTTAAGCCGTAGCTTCCACGGCACAAGAAGACACATCAGCGCTCGGCGTTTCTCTACGAAGTGTTAGCCAAGCGTAGTACGGTTTAGTTTCCGTTACCTGGCAGGATAGGATCAATGCATTCAGTATATATGACATATGGCCGCGCGCAAATCCGTCTCTTCCGGATTTAGTCGGCTGCTCGGATGTTGACTGTCGCTTCCCTTCGTGCGCGTGCGCCACTGGCCACGTGAAAGGTAGAGCCAGCGTCCACGGAACTCGCACGAGCTTTATTTGTACTTTCATGATCTATCTTACATGTTGAAGCCATTTTGAAGCAGCCATGTTTTCCTTTCATTAATGTTCCGCCACCTCGCTGATTTCCGCGCTGCCCGTTTTTGATTCATCCGCCATGTAATGCTGCACGTACCGGTTATCGAAGTCCCTGCGTCAGTCCTTGAAAGGGAGACCAGCTGGGGACACCGAGTGCTGACCTCTCTTTTACTGCGGCGAAAAAATTCGCGTTCGCCTTGAGCAACACATCTGCGATATCCACCGACAGCGGATCGCTTTCGCCTCGCCGCATCCTCAGCAATCAAACCTCTTTCGGCTACCGATTGTACAGAACCTTTCAGTACATTTTACAAGTATTGCATTTGACGCGTTTTTCCATCTAGTCATTGCTTACTTATGCATGAAATTTATTTATAACAAATCACCCTGCACTTAAAATTCCAGCAGATTAAGAACACTCGATCATGCCTTTGACTAACCGTGTTCAACGAGCAGCGCTGGTGAGAAGACTGACTGCTCCTGCGGCAACATGATATGCCTCGCTTTGCAGTTAAATTGCAGTAAATTATAGCCTTTCCTACTATTCGCGATTAAATACGTAGCATGCATGCTGGGTAAAATGAAGCATACGTTTACAGACACCATGCCCAAAGTGAGACCTTCGGTGCCCTCCTTACAACCGGTAGATCATCAAATTTTCACCATCGAGGACGCCATGTAAGGATGACAAAGCCGAAATGTTATTTGCAATAACTGTTACTTATAGTCAGTATCCCTGGTGCTTTAGTGCACGCGCAATCTAAAAACAACAACGGCTCGTTAAAATCTCAATGGAGGACAATGAATGCATTCGCGAAGAGAGTGGAACTTGGCCGCAATGCACCAGTGCTTACCGCATACGCCAGAGTATCCGAATACAGGGTGATTGCAAGACGGTAAAAGCTTCCCGATTCTCTCAGTACTGACTGATTACGTGTTCTGTTACATGTTCTCCGTTGCAAGATATAAAGCTAGCAGCGCCGAGTTGCATAAGACGTCTACGCGGCTGATGTAGCAAACTACGACAGGTCACTTGCCTCATCACCCACATTGTGTTACAGCTAAGAACGCTAAGAACGGTGCAACAGGTGGTCCGGTTGCAATTTCTTCGGACCATATTCAAGGTCTCGTTGGTCTGGATGGCGTTGTCTGTACGCCTAACTGGCTTCTAAATCATCTTTTCTAATTATACGGCGCCGAACGGATTAATTCCACTTCGCAATTTCATTTAATTTATTTTGGAACACGCTTGTCCGACTCACCTCTATATATGTACACGCACACCTCATTCGCGTACTCAAGGAAAGACAACCGTGCATCTGTGCCAGTAAGGCACACTTTGCACAGCAAGTAGAGTAAAGAAGCCAGCGCTTCACTGTCTGCACACAAGCTGACAGTGTTACGCTCCCTCTAACCCACAAATCATTGTTTAAATATAGGATTCGCAAAACTCTGCACTTTTCTGCAAAAATCGTTTGCAAAAATCGTTCTGCAAAAATCGGCTTACGTTTGATGTTGTCTCAAAATATATTTGATGGAAAGTTCTTTCTTTATTCCAAAAATGAGTTTACTCTCAATGCACATCAAAGTATAAAATATAACTGCTTGAACAAATTATATTCAAAGAAAGAGAAACCATCAAACAAGATGTTAGTACGCCCGAACCAATGTGCCCGTAACCAAGTTACTGATTGCATTTACTTGTAACTATCTTAAGAAGCAGTGCAACAAAAACAAGAAACAAGAACAACGGACTGCGCTCAGTCGTTCATTTTCTTTTTCTTCATTTCCTTCTTTCATTTTTTTATGTCTAGTTTGTTTTGTGCTGCTCTTCAATATGAATTAACGGACTAGCCTAACTTTCCGGCCAATTATCCCCAGGAAAGCAACTAAAAAGAAGCTGCGACCAGGTTTCACACATAGCAGTCCTCTTCGCCGAGCATTACTAGACAAGTGCTCCCTACTGCCTCTTTTCCAAGATTACCCTCAAATTTATATAGTCTGCATATCACAAGCTGTTCAGCCAAAACCAGAAAACTACACATAATTAATATTAACCTTGTGGTAAACTAACATAAATAAAACACCAGCAGATGCAAAGTGCTTCGATGAAGCCTCGCCGGGGATCGATTCCATCATGCAGACACTTGCATTTATGAGGGCATATGATTCTCAGTGCGTTCGGCCTGTAGCTGTTAGAGAGAGAGGGATGAGGCAAGGAGGTTAACGGGAAGAAATCCCGGTTTGGTACCTTGCTCTTAGGGATGGGTAAGGCGAAAGTTATTATACGATATCGTTCTTCGCTCGCGGTTAGTATAGCTTCGAGAACACGTTGTGACAGACGACACGAGTATCAAATTGGAGGCAAGTGTGACAATGCAATCTCTACCGGAACATAACAACCAGCGGGAAGGCACGGGCATCGACTCCGCAATGGACTGCAGCTGATTTTGCGCTCTCTCTGACAGGCTTATGGCATTTTTTTTTTCGAACTCTGCCATTCCGCGATCAAGAAATTTAGATCATCGCGATGCCGCGTCCATCCACTTCCTCCACAATCTCTTTCGTGGCAGCCATTAATTTTTTTTAAGTGTGAAAGCTCACTCCCTCCCTCCCCAGTATTACGCAAAAAATAAATGTATCTTGACATTCAGGTTCGAAATTTAACGCAGTAAAATTCAATCAACTACGTCGATTAGAACCCATGGTGACACCGAAAAAGGGCACGATAGCAGGAATAACTATTTTATTAAAAAGGTGTTTGTCAAAGCAGAGCTTCTCAAAAGGAGAGGAGAGCTCGAACACTGCAACCTTCATTGCGGTATTGTTCGATGTACCATGATGCGATTGCATTATGATTTTATTGACGCCGCACTCTTATTTCTTCGACATTTTTTTTTCACGTTCTGAAGCCGTTTCGCAACCCTCCATTTGCATCTGGTGCGACATTCGCGAGGGGTCGCCACCCTGAGTTTCCCAAACACTGGTTCGTTCGGTAAAACCGCCATTGTCGTTGCAACTTGGCCCGCAGGTCCATCAAGATCTACCGTGACCTGGACAACGGCCACGGGTCCGGCCTGCGATCAGGCTTCAAGGTGGGCATCGACGCCACCTTCGGCGGCAGCAACTCCAAGGAGCAGAAGCAAGAGTACGACGACGGCCTCGGGGTCAAGTACCAGCACCACCAGCACGACGACTACAAGCTGCAGCAGGGAGACTACGACCTGCACAGGTGGGCTGCTTCGACCCCCGGCGAAACACTACGGAGGTATGCGACGGAGCAATAAGTGGGATTGCACCTTACGCCGCGGACACGAGGGCTTTTCGCAGCAGTCGAATTTTCAGTGAAATCGAGAGAGAGAGCGATAATTTATTACAAAGGCCGAGAACGAGATCAAAGCATGCATGGTTGCAAGCACTTGTTATGCCGAGCGACCAATTCTCAACGTATTTTACTGCTTTGTGTTTCTTTTTTCTTTTTTTTTCACATATCTGAACACGAAATTTGAACTAAATCACCATACCGAAACGAGCTGTAGGTGTCCCTTAGGAACACTGTTACGGAAAGACTAGCGAAAACTCGCAACTTCAGTGTATCGGAGGCATGATTTTATTTCCAGGACCGTTTTCAGCGTTCTAGTAACGTGTTTCTGCAGCTTATAAGAAATGTTCCCAGGGAACATTCGAAATTTCGGTAAGTTTCCTGCTCCATTACCCGACCCTTTTCGCTTCCTGCTGGAGTCTCCGTACCATATATCTAAAGCGCGACACAGCCTTTACATACCCCGTTTCGCCATTGCTATCCTGATGGTTTGAAAGTAAAACTTTTAAGTCACTCAAGGGTCCTAAGATAAGGCTCTAAATACAGATACGCGCCAGTAGCCGGCATTGCCTCGTATGCCAAACATGTAGTCAAAAACACACATCGCCATCACCGAGAGTCGCTAAAAGCCGCATGAGTACATTTGTAAAGGTAACCAACAGGACAATTTTGTAGTTCACCTCGGCAATCTATCTCTCTCTCTGTCAAGCAGCAGACGTGTGAAATGCGAAGAAAACCTAATTTCGTATGTTGGATTCGTCCGCTTCAGCTCTCTGTATAGAATATGCAGATTATGTGGTCACCCCATTTGGTATCGCTGCGCAGTTTCAGATACTTAAACTTCGATGCAAGTCTGCATCAGCAAATGGCGCCACAACTCGGGACGACAATGCTTTCGCCATCGCGTTTCTGCACCAGCGAGCAAACATTTCTTTCAATTATTCCGACGCCACGTCAGATGTCGTCCATTTCAAAACGTCAACATGGCAGAAACTCTCGCTGGAGAATAACCCGACCAATGAAACTTGATACTTCCTTTCTCCTAGACGATGATTCGCTATACGTTGGTGTTCGTTATAACAAGGCTAAAATCACATGCTCTGTTCCGAGAGCACGTTAAGGTCACAATAGTTCTCACCAATAGCGGTTTGCAGCGAGCACTTCAGTCTACGAGCATTCTTCAGCGTATTTGAGTATTGCTTCAACGTTATACTAACATTTAATCGGACGGTCGCGTCAGCTACTGCGAGCAGAATAGAAAACAAGGTTCGTTAGCTTCGTGCTTCATAATCGGTGTATAATAATAACAATGCTCGACACACGAACCTAAAGAGCTTTTGCACATCTACTTTAATACTCAGTGTGTTTCCGCACTGCATCCTAACCTAACCTAACCGCAACATCTCAATAAGACTGTCCCCACTTTCGTTCTAGTGCTGTCGCGGCTAAAGCAATTTAGAGCGCCTTCGAAACTCCCATGACTAGTTGTCTCAGCTAACAAGCGAACCCGGGCACCTGCGATTGAACTATCGTAGCCAGCTGAATGGATTCTTTAACACGAACGGTGAACCACCGGACCTTTTTTCATATAACACGTAACCGCTTTCTATGCACGTATACGGCTTTGCACATAGGAGATGCGTGCCCAAGAGGAGCTAGCAATATTAAAGACGTCGTTCAACTAAACTCGCGCACTCGATCAGAAAAAGGCTATGACATCTCGCGATAAATTTACCTTGCGACATAATAATTTTTTTTCTTCGAATTAGTGAGCAATCTGCCTCTGCACAGCACAACAAAATAGGAGCACCAGCTAAAAGCCTCAACGTTACAACTCACTCCTGCAGCGTCAAAGGTATCGCGAACAGCAGCACAATGCAATGAAAAAATGCACACGGAAAACAAGGCTGATATTCGACATTAAAAGAAAATGAAAAATTAGACAATAAGCCTCTTTCACGACAACAAAGGGCAACGAGAATTAAAAACATATAATGAAACGGTAGTAAATGCGGCGAGGACTTTCCGAAACAAAACAAGGCAAGGAACAAATAAAAAAATTGGTTGGAAGGCGATTCAACGTCCAGCGAAAGTCGATGAATGACAATGCCTTCCTGAGCGAGTTGGTGTCGGACACACACACACACACACACACACACACACACAGATTATATATATATATATATATATCACGCCAATGAGCGGTACCAGGGACACATACCGGGCCCACGAAAGAGGCTAGAAACATACCCAATACCTAAACGTGGTGGATGGCAACCCGCTAAGAAAGACTTCGTCTTTACAGACAAACAGCTCGCATAACAACAGAAAACGACAAGAATAAAAGGTCCAGTCGTGAACAATATGACAAGCAGCGAACTTGTCTTTCTTTTTAAGATTACTCGTAACGTGTGAATTTGAATCGGGCATCTCAATATGAGTAGGTATAGCTCTCCCGTCGAACATTTACTTGCCTGCTAGCTTTTATTTTTTTATTATTATCATTATTTTATTGCAAGCCACGTTTGTTTAGCCCACTATACGTTCTCTATAGAAAGCAATCTCCGTGTTCCCTTTCATAACTGCTCGAAGCGGTAGACCCGCATTGACCTTTTTTTTTCCCTCGCAGGTACCAGAAGAGCCCGTCGATCACGGTGGAAATCCGGGCGCGCGAACCGCCCGAACCACCGACCACCGAGCCACCGCCGCCGCCGCCGCCCAAGGGGTTCTCGCTGAGGCGCATCGTCAAACGGCGCCGCAAGAGCCGACGTACCACGACGCCACCCCCGCTGACGCTGCCGCTGACCGTACCACCGGACATGTCCCTGATGCCCGCGTACCGCAAGGAGCTCATGTACCCGGAGTACGCGTTCGGCCCGTACAAGGGGCACACGCTCATGGGATTCACCTACGACGGGCAGGACTTCAAGAGCTAACCCCCTTTCGAAGAGGCACCCTGGCTCTCTTCGAGACGGAACAACGACTGCACAAATCCGTCCACCAACCGTTGAATAAGCTGCACACGCGTTGTCATTCCGGACTGCAGGGTGGCGAAGACATTCCGACGCTGCGTCGACTACACACGCGCGAGGTTGAAACAGTTTTCCGCTATGGCTGAACCGTCCATCCCTCGTCGGAAAGAGGCTGTAGCGAGGAAGGGGTGTCACGTGTTTAGGTTCTCACGAGGAGGGAACAGACAACGCTGTAAAATTGCCTCAGTGAAGGGAATACGCTAAAAGGGACAGGTAATGAAAGCTTCCCCGGAAAGAAGGCAACTGCGAGAGAATTTTGGGCGCGGGCCACTAGAGCTGACGGGACGCGGGGCGTTCCTGTGTGACCTTCTGGACGGTACGGACTCCTGCTGAGCTGCAGGACAGAATCATCAAGCACCAGAGCGGATTGGAGTGCGGAGAGAAGCCGTCGTTTGGAGGAAGGACTCGGCGTACGTTGGTGTCCAACGCCTTCATGTTGGAGAGTTTGTCGCAGCGACGGACTCATTGCATTTGTAGTCATAATAACGAGCTGCGTACAGAAGTGTTATAGGAGGTAGCCCACTCACAACAACCTTTTGGCATTCTTCAGGCGAGCAGCTCCAAGAAAGGCTTATTACGAAGGCAATAAGACGGACACAGAATCATAGTAAGATTTGTCACAGCGCAACCTAAGACAAGGACAACAGAACGTACAAAACTACGAGGTACCTTCTGTTGTCCTCGTCTTAGGTTGCACTGTAACAAACCTTAGTATGAATCCCAACCAAATGGCCCGACTTGCCGTTCTGATGCAGACGGACACAGCCTTGTGTCCATCTTCCTTGCCTTCGTAATAAATGTTTTTCTTTTTTCCTTTTTTCGGGCAGCTCGCCTGCAGAATGGAATACAAGCTCGCCCAGGAAACCATGCTTCTGTTAGCAGTGTTTGATATTGTGCAAAATTGCGCTCCCCCCTCCCCCCATGATTGTTCATGTTCACTCTAAAAATGCACGAACGCCGGCACCATTATCAATACAACAAACTTTCATGTACATTCGAGCGATTATTTTACCCCGTATGCTCACAACGATCAGTCTCATTGTTTCGCGCTATGTGCACGAATGTTTTGTTGTTTATTTCTTATTCACAGTGCTCATTTACGAAAAGAGATTTCGCGAGGGAAGGAATCCACTTAAATGGGAAACCATCTGTTACGAAATCACATAATCAAAATTCATTATAAATTCATTAAATTCATTATAACATTGCGTAAATACCAAATCCAGGATGAGTTGACAATTGCTATCCAAGACGTGCTATATAGAAAACAGGAATTAAGTTCACCAAAAACGGCGTCAGCCTTAAGACGCCGGATATTTCTGGCGTATTAAATTCCTCGACGAACGCTAGACCCATAATGCACATCAACACGGTATATATACTCGTCGAGTCAAAGTTGACGGGAAATGGGGGCCACGTCGAAGTTATCGCCCGAGTTTCCTGCTGGCGTTTACGAACGCGGTCCTTCCATTTGCGGAATGCTAACGATTCAGATCTACAGTGAAAACTCTTGCGGCCGGCTCGATCCTCGCGGAAGACCGCACTGGAAGCGACGTGCCTGCTTGCCCAGCCCTATGCCGGTTCAGCACGCAGTGGAAGAGCATCTGCACAGGCACTGTATCTACGAGAGCAAGAAACTATATACCGACGCGCATGACCTCTCCTTGGTGCGTGACTGCACAACTCGCGTCTCCGGCCACGGCAAAGCGATGTATTCTGCGCGCGCGCGAATAATTTGCCGTTGTTTTCTTTGCCCCACATTTCGCGCGACTGGCCGTGGAACGGCCGGCTGCCAGAAAGCGACGCGTCGAGAAGGAAGTGCAGAAGCTGCGTATCGCGATAGAGCTGAAACTATGTATGTACATATAAGGACAATAAAAAAGTACCTTTGACAGGAGAAACGTGCCCCTTCGAATTTAGAGTATCTCTGATGTTGGGTGAAATCCCCGTTACTTGCTTGTATACCGGAAGAACAGCGGACTGATCTTTATGGTTGCCGGTAAGTATACATAGGTGACGAACAAGCCATGGTTGTGCATATCGAAGGTGCACTTTGATTTGTTGTTTTCGTCGAGTCGCATGCCAAATCCGTTTTGACAAGAAGACCCCCACCCCCTCACCCCCACTTCGATTTCGCAACGTCTCTGACTCCAGGCAAAATCTTCGTTATTGCTTGTACACTGAAACAACAACAGATCGGAATAATCCTGCTGGCGTTCACCATTTTTTTTTTTTCTTGCGGACAATTATGTTCGTTCTCGCTTGCTCAAGTCTTCGTCCCATGACACAAGTGTTGCGATGGCCCCAACTGGTGCATTTAGATGCACGAATATCATAAGAAACGAGTAGAGCAATTTTACGACTATCATCATACCTGTGTGGCGTTCACCGTTTTAGCGATGCGATCAACGATGACGACCATGTTTCGAACGCCTTTGCTCAGTGTTCCTTTGAACGCCTTTGAACACAGTCACGTCCCAAAAGGTATAGGAAGGGTATGTTCACGTCAAACGAGACATATGTTCGTGTAAAATATTCCGATTGGCTTGGGCTGTTTCAGTGAAAGCAACCGTGCACGATGTCTTGTTCTATATACTTCCTGCAGAAGGGGAGGAAAGCTATTGTTCTGAGACGGCCATTCGCTTGTTGCCAGGGTTCATCTACCCTGGCCGAAGAGAAAACTTCAGTGTCGCTTTAGCGGTAAATCCGAGAGAAATGAGTTGATATTACGTTGAACCTCTCTGCAGTCCCACATCCTCGATTTAAACCGCGTTCATCACATTGCAAAGTGTTGTTCGCGGAGCTCACTCGTCACATGTCCTGCCTCTTCCGAAGAGCGAAGTGCACCTGACGGTGGTCCGAAGCCCACCGTCAGTTATATATATATATATATATATATATATATATATATACATATATATATATATATATATGCCACGTGATGTGGCCTCCCACATTTCGCGCACATACTTCTTTCTTTTCCACTTTGACATCTCCTAATGCTAGCACATTAACAAGTAATAAAACATTTAGCCGGGCTAGGCCAACGCCCTTTAGCGGGCGAATCCAGCAAGCCAACAGGTACAAAGCGAAGGACAGAAAAGGAAGCCATAGAATGCGGAAACGGAAGCGGCTTGATACCAAATAGGAAGGACGGTAGCCGCGCTCCGTGGCACACGATGTTGCCTTCGCACTCGGAAGCTAATTTCAGGCACTTGGTGCGCGGCCTGCGAGGAGAGAATTGCGCGCGAATGCGGAGCGTGTACATATCTATACGTCCCGCTCCGCCGCAACGCAGCTCGGCGCTTTCGAGCCGCTGCGTTGCTCCAGTTGGGTCACTGGCACCTCGCAGTAAAGCTAGAAAGCGAGAACAGGCGGCACGGCCGAAACGCGTGCACGGCCGCCCGAGAGAGCGCGAAGAAAAAAAAAAGGAAACAAACACAAGCAGATCCAATGCAATGATTGAATATACAAATATCGCAAAAAATTGTATAAGCGAGGTAGCTGCAGTATAGCGGATGACATTGAGCATGCGCCTCATAGCCTATGGTATGCAAAAGAGTGCTGACTTGGGTCGGTTGGTGCATGCTATAATATTAAGTAACGGCGCGTGGGACAGGATGAGAGGGAACAAGGGCGCCCGAATCGGTGACTTTCGACCAAATCTTATTGCGGACAACGCAATATATATTATAAAGGTGCGGGAAAGACAGCGACAGGATCAAACAACCATATTTAATCTACACAATGGGTTTCAGCAAACGCTATCAAAATTTTTTGAAAATTGTGCGTGGCAGATAGCCCAATTCTAGTCCGTGAACTGGTCTACCCGAAGCGGCGGACATTAGTTGCACAATAAATTGAAATGCATACCCGACTAATTAAAAGACTTACTAATGAAGTTTTAAACTAATTACATTATGGCACATATCGCAATTTACAAATTATAGCGGGTGGGACGGCAAGGCATATCCACTTGTGTGGATGACACCGATTTTTTGTGTGGATCACACCAAGTTTCTTTTTTTCTTTTTTTTTTTGTGAGTGTATTTGCAATAATGTGCGCCTCTTTGACTAGACCAGCTCATCAACTAGCATGCTGCCATCTGCCGCAGGCAATTCTTAATTATTTTTTTGCGTGCTCACTGAAACATCCTGTATGTATGTTGTGTACAACTCACGGCAGACACAAGCAAAACATATATATATTAAATGTAAATTACAAAATCACAAATAAATCGCATTTCTTTCGAGCGATTGATGGTGCCCATTTTGCAACATTCCTTTTTGCTTGTGTCTGCCTTGTATTTCGCGTTGTAGATCCCACGGTCGGTTGCTTTTCTCTTTCTCTTTCCTTCATCTTTATGTATTGTCTTTTTTTTTTTTTCCAGCGCTTGTGTCTCGTCCTTGTTACATCGTGGATGCATGTGTTAGCGCTGTTACAATATTCAAATCAAGTGTGCACCAACTCGCCCACAAAGAAGTTTTAACGAATTTATGTACTGTGTTATCCGCAATAAGATTTGGTCGAAAGTGAAGGGCTTCGTTCGTCCTTCTTCTCTCTCTCGTACTTTCCCACGACGCTATTACCCTGATTAGCTTCCACGTCTGTATAGGATGCATGTTAGCTTCCACACGTCTCGAAGGCGATTTACGACGCTTAAGAACTCGTGAATTGTGCGACCGACTTTGAAAGTTGTAGCTCGTTGCATCGCCTTAGTGCGTGGATTTCCTTCTCTCGCTTTATTTTTTATTTATTTTTGGGTGCCAATTATAAAATTTTATCCTCTTAGCCCCCTTTTCTCGGCACAGGGTAGCCAGCCGCGGAACTTACACTGGCTAACCTCCCTGACATTATCCTCTCTTTTTTTCTCCTCGTCGAGGGAAGAATGGTTGAGAGGTGCACGCACAGGACGCGCGTCATATATCGAAATACTGTGACGCAGCAGTTCTCACGAAGTTTATTACGCGTCGGAGATGCGGCGACCCGACCACGCCCGCAGCACGGATCACACTTAAGAGGAAGCCCCACAAGCGTTGATGAAGAACCCCATGTGAGCCCCACGTGATGATGATCATGTACGGATGACAAATTATAGCTTAATAAGTGCCCACAATACATTTAAGGCTTCGTACTACATGTGTCAAGGTGGCACATCCATCACGGGGGACAGACCAAAAATGGCCGTGTACCATGTGATACATACCCAGTGACCCATGTTGCCATATATATATATATATATATATATATATATATAACCTGCATAACCTCGGCCGGTCTGGGGCACACGCTCGCGCATACTCCCGATCAATTCTCGGACATTTCTCGCGGATGAGTACGTCATTGGCCACATAATTACCAAAATTTTTGTAATTACGCTTTTTTTCGGATATTCTTCTCTCTTTTAAGTACTTGAAGATAATAATGTTCGAAGACAACTTCATTTTGCTGGTAACTTCTGTCGCGCCTTTGTTCCGAAAAAGTCGTCATTTCGAGTTGAGAGGCGGGAGTCCCGAGACCAGAGACAAGTACCCCATGTGACGTAACCAGTTTCGTAAAGCCCGCCTGACAAGAAGCTGGTCGGAGCTAAGAGCTGCGCTCCTGCTTCTCGGCTGACAAATACAAGGGTGGCTTTCTCCTCTTTTACACAATCAGCGGAGTCACATGGGAAAGTTAGTCTATGAGTCAAGAGTCGAGCGTATAAGTGTAAAATTAACGTAATGACTGCTAAATATAATAATGAATATCTCGGAACACAAGTGCTTCGAAAGTGCGCAACAATACGGCGTTGTCTTCGTATGCGATCGTTATTCAAGAGCTTAATATAAGCTGACGCAATGATCGCAACAACGAAAATAAAGTCAGCTAACAAATATTTAAAATTAACATTAAATTGTGAGGTTTTTTTTTTTTTACTTGCCAAAACCAACATCTAATTATGAGGCACACCGCAGTGCGTGGCAGTGTGGGCCTAGTGGATGGTACACCAGAGTTTTTGCATTGCGCCACCCTTCGGAGTGAGGCCGCCGCGACCGGGCTTGAGCTAAGCAACACATTTATGTTATCTGCATTTACTGACCCTACTTGTTCGTGGAAACCGCTTTTGTCGAAGTGCATGAATCGCCTGTGCAAGCAGTATTTGCGTAGACAGCACGGCAATTTATTAAAATTACTGATAGTAGAAGTTTGAAGGTCCCGTATATGGGTATCCCACTAGTAACGGATAACTTTGACACGGTCACCAATTTCAATAGCTCCCACATGTGTCACTGACGTGCCTGTCACCCCGACGCGATATATTGAAATCCGCACGAACGATGCTAGCTGCTACTTCAAGGATTACAGCAAGCTCGCGCGCATATTCAAATGAGGTGTAGTGCTCCAGCCAAAAGTGTAGGCAATGGAAGGATTAAAATCGCGAGAGAACGGTGGGAAACGTGAAAGGAAAATCTTATTTTTATTCTTTCAGATTTCGTTCCGGACTGAAGCAAAGAAATCGTAACTTTCCAGTTCCGTCCCACTTCGCCCAAAATAACTACTTTCTTTTTTTTTTTCAGTTTTCGATTCGGTTGCATACAGATAGATAGCCTGTTTAATGTGTGTTGCTTGGCTGCAAATTTTATTCAGTGCATGTGAAACATACCGAAATATCATCAACCAACAGCAGTTTTTTGAAGCGCAATACACCAAGGTCCAACTTTCCGCGCAATATTTTAATTACATCTAGCTTTTCTATTTCTTTTTTTTTCTTATTTTTTACAGAATGAATAATTTTCGGTGGCCAATAAGCTCACATAACAACAGCCTACGTAAGGAACAATATAGATGGATGGTTTGTGTTGACGTCATCGTGGCCGCCATCTTGGCGCTGTCACGTCTATACGTGACAGCACGACACGCACGTCTTGCACCGAGTTGCAAATCGATATCCATGATAACCCGGTGAAAAACCAGTCCTCGTGAAAAATCGAGACAACGTAGGCGCAATATTTGTGCGCTGACGCCATCGTGGCCGCAATATCCAATCAAAAGCACGGTTAGAAACGGCATCAAAAGGACGGTTAGAAACGGCATCGAAAGGACGGTTAGGAACGGCATCAAAGACACGGTTAGACATGGCGTGCGTGACGTCACGGGAGAACTGTTCTCGCAGCTTACGCGTGTCCGCAAATTATCGCTTTCGTGAATGTTCAGAAGAACCGATAGTTACAAGAGGCAATGAAAACAGCAACGTAAATGTACGCGAATCCAATGCGGCCGTCTTCGAATCGAAGCCACCATTCGTAAATATGTACCACTTTCGGACAGGTTTCGAACATACATTAAATTGACAATCGTGCATGATCAGAAATAAAATTGAAGCATAAGTGAGATAAACATCATCCGGCCGTATAGTAGGCACAAAACAAAAAGAATTCATGTAATATGGAGCGCGTTGTACGTCGCCGAAGAAGCCATAGTCCTCACAAACAAAGCTTTACAATGTCCAATTTATTTAGAGAAAGCTTGTTAACGTAGTGAATACACACAGGATGTGAACGCCATTTTATTTTAATCGTATCAAAAAGCTGTTCAAATTCGAGAGAAAAAAAAATATTCGATTGGATTTAGTCTCAAAATTATCATTCGCACAATCATATAGCAGAGACATCTTAATGGTGCCACTGAAAATCAATATTATCGCCAGATGACGGATTGCTCGCGCATAACCCTGTCACGCCGGTTTTACACAGTACTGAGATGGTAAGAGCCATTTGCCGTTACGGGAAAATAGGTGGAAAGGAAATACGGCACCGCTTCATCGGAGCACGCACACACGCCCTTTATTTTATTTCATTTTTGTTAACTTGGGGCATTCTCCCACTGCCATCAGGCTAGAATAAGGCACCATGTAAGTGATCACCAGGATTAGGGCTCCGTTTACTCTTTGCACCAAAAGCGTTGCGTCTTTTGCGATTCATGTTCAAAAAAAAAAAAATGCCTTTCTACTCGGAGGCATTCGAAGTCTCGACGGAGGCCAAACGCCTCTCCCCCTTCCGACCCTCTCCTTGCCTGCACCCTCACCTATTTCACTGTTTGAACTTTTGGCTACAACACTATTCCCCCTCATGATCTTCGCCTACCTCTTCCACTGCCCTATTTTGGCAGTCAGAGTAATAGAACAAATAACAATCCGATAACTAACAGAGGTTTAACATAATTCCTAAGCAAATGTAAATTTTAATAGTTATATGCACGGGGAATCGCCATGGCATAGAAAAAGTGCCAGTTCGATTTAAGTTGTTCTGGTACTCAACTCGCTGAGCACAGCGCGGCTCCGTCAAAGTAACAATATCCGATCTCGAAGGCTATACTGTTGCGCACTGCAAGCGCCAGAAGCGATTTCTAACTCCAGAACGGACGTACTCACTGCTATTTCTTTAAGATCCCCGACTTAAGTAATAATTACCGTAACGGCAGTACCTATAATTAATACATGATACTCCGTGTACAAGAGGTTTACAAACACGTTGTAAACGGAACGTTTACAACGTGTTTCCGGCTCCCAAAACAGCGTCCACCGCATTTAACCAGTGAAAGCATAGCCTTTGAGATCCGCACTTTAAGTCCAGAAGGCGCCACCCTATGCAACGTGAATTTACACACCACCTCTTTAAAGAACGCGCCACGTGCGGCCTCCCAAATGAACTTAGTGCAAATGAACTGCAGCACCGTGGCGGCTTGGGCTAGTCGGTTTGTAATCTACAGCAGAGGGGGGGGGGGGGGGAGGGGACAGCGTGAAAGGAGTAAGGACAAGAAGGGGAACACGCATAAACCAGCGCTGTATGTGTGAACCCTTCTTGTCCTTCGTCCTTTCGCGCTGTTCCCCTGTAAACCTATAAACATCTTACATCTCGGAGGCCGACACTCTGATCTTCTCGTTTAGGTTTCGTTTCGTCAGATGGCGCCACCAGTTCAGACGCTGCCTGCACAACTGCTTTGTTTGCCGCGTAGATGGCACCTGCGTCGCATGCGAAACGTTCGAGAGACGACGCGTCATAGTAAGGCAAGGCGTAGACGCGTAGTTCCTGCGAAGAAAAGCGAAATGGCTGCCTGCCGTGTGAATGATGCGTTCCAAGTTTGTGCCGTCTAACAAAGGCAAGCTTGTGCTGAATTTGACTGCCAGTACTAAAGCTCGGAAGTGTAAATACCAGCAAGACATCGCAGCAATGAGCGTCATCAGGCGAGTCATGGTGAGCCGAAAACCAAAGGCGACGGTCGCCGCCCCGGAACGCAAGCTATGCAACTACATGCACCGCGTGTGCCTCCAAGCCAGAATCGAAGGCTACGAGTACTGCATGCGGCACGTTCTCGAGGACAAAACTGCTCCTTTTCGACAGTGTGCATACACCCACGCCCAGAGCGGGCGCCGGTGCGCCTATGCGGCGCCGAAAACTGACAAACGGGAGTCTCTCTGCCAGTTTCACGCGCGAAAGGCTCTCCAGCATCGTCGTTCGTCCGGAAAAAAGCAGCACCTCGTCGAGACGCCGCAGAAAGTGATCGAAACGTTGGAGCACTACTGCCGAGACCCGCAGCATTCCGTAGACCAGTCGGACACCGCGAGAAACACGGTGAAGTTTTACGATGTTGAAAGTGACGAGGAGCCTCCTACGATCGGGGAGATCCGACCGTACGCTGAAGGCGACAGTGATGCCGACAGTCTCGACAACGACCTGGACGATCCGCTTCGGCACGCCGGCGTGTTCACCGTCGAGGAAGCCGCGTCAATCACTCGAGATAAGCTGGTGCGGTTGCAGAGACTGTACTTGAACCATTTTAAAAGACTGACGGACATCCTGACGCAAAAGCGTGCTCAGTACCTTCGGAACAAGGCCTCGTCAGCGCCTGTGTCCAAGGACTTCGCCTCGCCTCAGGAGGAGGCGCTCTACAAGCGCTACCGCGCCTATTACCGGTACCATCGCACCTACGGTCCCGAAGCTGTGCTCAGGGCTCGGTTCAAGCGCAAGCAAAAGTGCTTGAGGGATGCCATCCCCGTGACTTGCAGCCAGGCAGGGTGCAGCAAGCGCGTCATTCCCTTGTCGAGGTTCTGCCGCTCACACATCCTCAACGACCGCAAACAACAGCTGTTTGAGCGCTGCGATGGTGACAGCAACAATGGCCAGCCTTGCAGCACTGTAATGTTAAAAGCCCGCAGCCCGCGCGACGTCTGCCTCATTCACGCCGCGCCCAGCCCGGCCTTGGGCTGCAGGTGAGTCCAATCCCCACGCACGTGTGAAGCGTTCGGCGAAGGTTGTTGAAGGCAAGGTACTTCACTAAAATTGAGCATTACGAAGCGCGGTGGTTATAGCACTTATCACTTAATTACTTAGCACGTCGCGATAAAGTTTACCGGTGCATCAGATTTTATGAAGTTTATTGTAAAAAAAAAAATGTTCTTTGATATCTGCTTCCTTTCTGGAAAACTGCGATTTCTGCATGTTTCGCTGCAAAAGCTTGAGTCGAAGTGTGAGGTATTAGTAAATGTATGGTCAGAGCAGTATATATAGCAAAGGGGATCACTTTTGTTTTCAGTTTGTACATATTTTTCATAAAGGTATAGTGTTTTACTCAAACACTCCTGGTATTACATCTTGTATGGTTCTATTCTGCTGCAATGCATGTGACAACTCATTTTTAAAGAGATTTGTGCGTGTCCAAAAGTGACATAATTGTAGCAGAACAAGGAAGCTAAATAATAATGAACCATTTTTCTCAATCTTTGATTGCAAATACGTGAATGCACACCGTCGCCATCTGGCTTCCCACCAGACTTGTACACATTACGGAAAAAAGTAACCAATTACAATTACTTCATTCAAAAATTTATTGGTTGCAGTGACCAATTACTCTGCCCCACAAGAGTAATTGAGCAATTACTAAAGTGTGATCAGTTACATTATGTCACGATTTCCTCATGTTAATAACATACCACAAATACTGTAAATAGCACGAGCTGGCCCGGATATTTTAGTGCATCCTCTGCAGCCCCATCACATATTGTTTATTCTCACTAACAGCTGCATTTCAAAATTTTAGACTGTAATCTTCCCTCTGTTTTTGGTGAATGTACACCAGAAGCGACACTACAATGTTCCCTCGATCTGTGCACTGGAGGAAAGGGTGGTGGTGTAACATGTGAACACCTTGCATACGAGACTGTCGTTACTGAACACTGTGATGCCAGAATCTGGGTACTCTATAGAGTGAAGCACCTATTTGTTGTTTGGGCTCTGGGAAAGCGCTTCTGACCAATAGGGCCAATTAAAATCAGAAAAAATTGTACATATGTGGTTTCATGGCATCAACATCGAATGTGGACGTCCTTGGAAAGCCATAGCATTGCCGGTTCAGTTCTTTGGCAAGCATTTGGCAGAGCATTAAGATGAAGAAACAAATACCAAGAACCTGAGTTTACGTGTTTGACTATGTGCAACCGCAAGGTTGCTGAGCGGCACAACCGCGGGCGTTCGACTGCAGTTTTTCACCAAAATCAAGTACCCAAAGCTGCGTCACCTGTTACAGTTTGTCTGGTCAATAGAGTAATTGAATTACAAAAAGTGTTCAAGTGATCAATCGATTAAAAAACTACCAAGGAATGTACAAGTAGTTAACTACATGTTCTTCGTTGCATACAAGTCTCTCATAAAAACGTACATCGTTTGAACTATGGACACTAAACCGATCTAGTACCTACGAGAAAAGTGTGCACAGCACTTTCTTAATGTATCTTGCAAACTGCATTGAATCATTTAAGCACTTGGGCCTGCTGCATAGACCCATCATTACCAAAAGGCTGTTAGGTTAGCAGGAGTGTATTTGGCCATAATAGACAAACAGGGAATTGTTAAACTGAACTCGGAATTCTTCCTTCCTGCTGGTTTGGAAAAGTATTAGTTATGATAAAATCTGAAATTACAAGAAGTGTAGTGCAAGGGATGTGCTTCTTGTAATTCCACTCCTTGCATAGGAAGAGAATGGGGGGATCGATTAGAAGTGCGACGCTTCTGCAGCCCTTTTTAGTATGTGCTTCACAAATCGTTTTGAATCTACAAAGTTAAAAGCCAGAAATTTATGCCAGCTGTTTGGTGGGATTCCACATTGAGGTGCAGCATTGTATACAGTGCTAATTGCTGTGTCTAAAGAATTGTAAGAGGCTAATGGCACTTTCAAATGGATAACTAGTAGCAGTTTCGGTCAACTTTCACCAAAACTCTCACCTGCCTTAGCTGTGCCACCAAGATTAGTGCGAGCCCTCAGGAAAGCACATTTAAAGTAATCAAACATGCTTATCGTTGCCCACTGAAAAGTGCACAAGCACTGTCATAGTGGGCGCAGGTAGAGCTAAAGGATAAAACAATCACATTTTAACTGAATACCATATGGATCGTTGACACATTATGAAAATTGCATCCTTTTGCTGTATCTTTCTTTAGTGCACTCTGCCAAAAGGCGAGGGTTACTGTTCCGGTTCAAGTTGATTTTATTTATTGCCCCCTGTGTGACACTATTTTCTCATGGTGCCGTTGCTTTCCCACCTGACCAAAGACATTATTTTCATTTTCAGTGTCACCGAAAGCAAAGGCAGCAGTGAAAACATACATGTGGACGTGGAGAGCACTGTTGATATGGACATTCCAGAAATAGAGCACTTCCAGTCCATGGACGACATAGCTGCCTTGGGCTTGGATGTGGTGCAGCCTGGTTGCCTTTTTGGCCTAAACCAGTTTGGAGACCCCGGTGAATCGACCGACTCGGCCCTGTCAGATGATGGGGGTACCAGCAGCATCATAGGCTTGGGAGCACCTTCAGACATTCTAGAAGATGTGGATGTTGTCAAGTGACACCCAACTGAGTTTCAGTACGAACCGAATTTTCAAGACCTTTCACAAGCAAAACTGAATGTTTTGACTGACTAGTCCAGTTCCATTGTGAGAATAGCATTCATTAAAATGTTGGCTAAGTTTGTGCGATCATTTTTTTTTTTTTTTTACGAGACCTCCTACAGTGCAACTTATTAGGTGCGATACATAGTACACCCAAGCTTGCCAAAGAAAATCGCTGCCCAAGCACTCCGTACAGATGGTGAACCAGTGAAGCTGAAATGTGCGGTCCCGGTGTTTATCACTGGGTTAATCCCGACAGTTCATTAATAGACGGCTGGGTATGCTGCTGGATCCTTGGTACACAGTTGCTGCTTGCGCTTGGCTGCAGGAGCCTGTTCTTGTGCCCGGGCTTCAGCATCGGCACGGCGTAGATGAGCTCGTTCCTGGTTCTGCTCGCGGTTTTGCTGATCGAAAACTGCCTGCTCCTCAGGAGTACGTATGACGTGTGGCCTACCTACTTTAGAGCCAGAAACTGCTGCGCGCGCACTTGGCTGCGACGAAGAGCAACGACGCCAATTGCGCATCTCTTATTTTTTTTTTTTCGTGCATGTGCATGGGGTTGCGGCAGAGGAATTTCCTGCATACATGCAATGGACGAACGAATCGGCTTGCCTAATACACTTTCGGTGTAAAAAGCATGTGGCTCTGAATGCTATTACTGGCGTACGCAGCATAACATGGTTTGGGAAGCCGAAGACTCAGTTTAGTGGGCCACATGTGGCTTCACAACAGTTCCCACCATTGCTCACCACAAAAGGCACATACATTCAGGTTCTGCTGAGTATGCAGTCATGTGCGCCCAACTTCTTTCCACAGTGCCACTCAAATATAAAGGCACTAGCGCTGCTGTGTTCAAGCTTTGTCGTAGAACAAGCAAGGTTATATGCCACTTGTTCTAGACACATAAAAAGTGCCAGAAGTAGGCAAAGAATGCTGATAGCCTTGAAAGGTGGGGCACACAGTATGCACAGTTTATCACTGGTATTGTTTTCTATGTGGCCGAAGAGCAACGCTAACATACACTAACCTGTGCAGCATACAGCTGCTTTGTCGTGGCCTTCCTGCCTCGACTTTCCCATAAACCAATCACGACACACCTAAAATTTGCATAGGGCTGCAGGATTTATAGTCTTCAGCTTTGTGGAGTTGTAAATAGCATGTCCAGGCCTAATCCTGGTCTGACTGAGGTCCTGCCTGGGCCGCTGTCAACAATTGCTTAACCGAGCCCATGCAGTGCTCTACCAACAACCCCCTAATACAATACTCGGGCTTGTAGTATTCCATCCTGACAGGCCAACATCAAGCCTCAAGCAGCACAGCATTGCCCAAGGAACTTTCAAGAGCAAAGCATCATTTACTCAACCTTTCAGCATGCCTATAGTACTATAGGAACAGTGAGCATATATAATACGTTGTTTTTCTCGAATGACTCCAGTTCAAGTTCACACTGACTCAACACTTTGCCTGGAACAACGTACTCGACGCCATCTTCTTATAGTGTGCTTAAGGACAACTTTTCCTCCCCTTGCCACAAAGCTTTCTACGTGTTGCAGTCCTACATTTTAAATCTTTACGGCAGCTGAGCGCTCCACAAAGTGGTCTCCGCGTGAAATTTCTCTGAAGCTGTATTGTTAATCCATGTTATTGCGTCCTAAACACTTATTTTTCCACCCCTTCTTCCAACCTTTTCAAACGCTCGCACAGCAGTCAGCTGTAGTTAGTCACATTTGTACTACAATAAAATGACCCGCACACATTCAAGCAACCCGATCCGCGTTACGTGGCATAGATTACGAGCACATAAACTCACAAGTGCGCGCTACTTCTTGGTCGTTCTTACGCGCTCACCCGCAGTACTATCACCTTTGGCAGCTTGTGTAGCGCTGGGCCGTTTCTGATTACTTCGAGCCGCCAGAACATGGAGGGAGGATGAAGAGAGGAGGTGGGGGTCACGTTGAGCTCGCGGGTGAGAAGGGGAACAGCGAATGAAATGGGCGAGGCAAAGAAGGAGAAAGCGGGCCGACGAGGGGGCTGCCCGCTGAACCCGACCGCTGTGTGCTGCTGCTAGCTGCTGCATCGCGTTGCTGGAGTGCCGTCTCGTGACTTGCCTCCTTAAGTACGCGGCGGGGGTCAGCACGGCATCAATCACGGCTCGGCGATGTCCCGATTATCGCGCCGAACCAGCCAGGTTACAGTCGCAGACGGCTCGAGCGGACGGAACAGTGCAGGAACGATCTCCCACAGCCAAACTTTTTCGGGGGTGAGAGCAGGGAAACTTGGAATATTGAAATCAATTTTAGGAAACAAATGTTTCTTGCAGTTAACGGTACAACATAGTTCTTTATAATGTGTCGCTCCCACGAAGTTGGTCATTAAGAGCTGCTGTGGGACTTGAAGCCTGGCTTCAGCACAGTTAAATGCGTTCAGACCAGCAGTTCCCAACTTCTCTTTAAGTGCGGAACCTTTGGGCCGTTCACGGGCAACTTGATAAGCCTCCTGAATGAAGGAAGCGGGAATGAAAATGATAAATGGAGAGGAACGGTAGGCGCTGTAAACACGTGCAAGAACGTGAAGCTAAAGAAGCTCACTCTGCGGAGGCGAGGCTTCCCTTAAAGAATGCAGCCGTGCCTCGTACACGTATAGAACTGCAGTTGTGATATCGACTATACAAGGATGGAGGATGACTACTGGCGATTTCATAGGGATGTTTCAAGGTTTCGAGGAGCTTTGTCTGGCCTCTAAGACACTGCAAGCTAGACTCTCATTACCCACTACGTCCACATGCGAGGGAAGCCAGCGAAGGTGATGGAGGAGACTTTAATGAAGAGATTGGCCTGGAAAGCGCGTCTCTGGCCCGCTACCCTTCCCAGGGTTAGGGGGAAATGAGAGAGGGACTAGCGAAAGACCAAAGTGAAAATGTGGTTGAGCGATTTTTTTTACCTTGCAAACCCTTGCTGTAACGACCGCGTGTAAGGTGCGGGCTTCCTGCCAGGAAGCTCGACAACGAGCTCTTAAGAGTGTCAAGTCGGGTAGCACACAATACATTGAGCGTCAAACCTACTACACACAAATGCCGTCGCAGTAACTCCGTTTCCTTTGTCGACAAAACCGTCGGCAAAAACCTGTGCCTGTGTCTGACGTGTCTTGTGCTCTTTACTCGTTCGCCCTGTGTCGCGCTGTTTGTTTTTTACTCCAAAGATGAACCAACCAGCCACTTTGAACACAGCTGACGGTATCGTCGGTCAACCTTCAAACATTGGCGTCGACAGCGGGGAAGGGGGTGAGGTCTCCGGGGCCCGAGCCTCCTCCGAAGTTTTCCGGGGAAAGGGAGGGGGGTGGGGGAGTGCCCCCACCCTGGAAAAATGAAAGCTTTCCGCCTATGCCTTCAAATGCTCGAACACTAAGAGAGAAAAGGAGTTTGATGAAAACTCGAGATAACATATTTGCAATACGCGCAGCTTGCTGCTTATAGCGTGTTGGAAATAATATGAGAAGGAGAAAAGAACGAGTAAAAGCAAGATTAAAGCAAACCAGGAATAAAGAAACAAATTAAGGCGAGATAACTACAGGTAAACAAAACATTTCGCTTTAGCGACAACTGTACGTGGGAATCTCGGTAAAGAGACCAGACGGCGCTCCAGCTTCTCAAAGGCCACGGAGTCGCTGCCACACTTTCGGAAAGCCGAGACCATGAAATCTCTTTAGAGCAGTGAAACCGCGAGACTTCATACGAGTCCGAAGCCGACGGAGAAGGGCTGGCGAAGCATCGGGCCGGACACCTACGCTCATTGAACCACTGCTGCCTGCGGCGACGCGAGTGCGGCTGCGAGGCATTTTAGATTAACTCTCTGCAGACAATCGTGCTGCGACTCAGACGGCAAGGCAGCTGGTTATCTGCATAGGTAGCCGAAAAAGCACGCGAATCGCTATCAGTCTTGTATGTAACGCTATCACAGAAGACGGATGGCTTCTCCAGCTCCTTGAATGTAGTACATTTAGAATGAAGCGGTAGCGCCTACAAAACGTCGGTGGTTGCTTCCCATATTTAACTATCCTGCTGCACTGACGTGCTTTCGGTTTTGCGTGACATAAGTGCTTCCTCCTGCCGTCGACAGAGGAACAGCATAAACCGGGGGAAGTCCGCTAAGAGGAAACAATAGAAAATTTAAAGAAAGGCAGAAATCGACCGCCATAACACTGCAGCAGAACTGTCAATTGTGGCAGAATTGTCAATTGTGCGCGCAAAAATATTTTACTATGAACGCCATAACACTGCCAAACGTGCCGGTGGGAGGTATAAGTTAGGCTATACTGTTACCAGCCGTTTGTGCTCGTAACCCGAGAAGAGAATGTAGATGATTGAATAAGATTCAAGGCCTCGAGTAATCGAGCCATGACATATACCACACTATTTAAGGACGGTATATATTTAGGTGAATTACGGTATACGCAGGGTGGTCCAACTATCATGCACCAAATATTTAAATATATGCAAATGCCCCGCAGCTGCATGGACAGAACCAAGGTAATGTCGTTTGCCGCCGCTTGGTGATACTCAGATTATCTATTGCATTCCGCCTAATTACATAATTAGCCTTAATTAACGAATCAAGTTATCAAATATTATAGCTAGATGAGAAGTGTCAAAAAGAAAATTGTAAAGCGACATGAAAAACTCCCGATACAGCTTTCTGTTGTTCAATACGTGCTGCATAAAAGTGTCTTTGCGAGCGTGAAAGAAGCCCGCGAATACACGCAAAACTGCCGTGCGACTGGCCGCTCGAGGCACTTTGCGTGCATCCGCAAAGTGCCTCGAGGCGCTCCGTGCTTAACAGCCCAACATCATATATCCACTAAGCGACCACGTCGGGTAACACTACCAATCAGAAAAGCCACGATGAAAAGTGGCTGCTGACGGGAACTTCAGTGAAGACAGTCGGAGTTGGCAAGTCTGACTCGGCATAAATCCCACTGTTCCTCGTTTTCAATTTGACCTGGATTAATGTAGCGTCTGACACAAGATGGCGGCCTCACCTCCCTGTCTATCTCACTCTTGAATTGAATTCTAGAGTTTCACGTGCCAAACCACGATTTGATTATGATGCACGCCGTAGTGGAGGAGGCTCCGGATTAATTTTAACGAACCCCCAATGCAAGGGACCACGGGTGTGTTCGCATTTCGCCCCCATCGAAATGCGGCCGCCGCGTCTGGGATTTGATCCCGCGACCTCGTGCTTAGCAGTGCAGCGCCATAGCTGCTAAGCCACCGCGACAGGTTAACTCCCCTCCTCTTCCTGTATAAACACTGACAGTCAATGGCCCATCTCCAGACCGGTGTCCGCCTGCTCCCTTAACTATGACGAAGTTCACGGGGGTCGGATAACCACAGCGTGAAAAAAAGACAGTGGTTCATAGCTTACGACCACAGGATGAGGGTTTGGTTAACCTTTCCGACTGGTCCGCTGGTCCTCGAGCGCGCCGGCTCCGCTACGCTGAAGCCGCGGCATTTGTTTCGTGAGCTTTATCTCCGCTGCTGGCGCGTTTCCACCGGACGTCCCGCGTCTGCCGCAGCGCCTCGCACGTTGTCCCCCACACCGTGCCATTACGACGATACATCAACTGGTGTAATGCTAAGGGCACGATTGTATCTCAGTTTCATCCGTTGCCCCGGTGTTTCGCAACCGTCGAGGGGGGTTCTGACGCGCCCAAATTGCCCGCCGTCACCGCAGACCGGCTCCCGCGCGAGGCCGGGGCGCCCGGCGCTGGCCTAGCTGCGCCGCCGCCATTGTCCTCTCGGGTGATATGCGCGCACCACCACCGCCACTTATGGGGCGTGTCCGATTTCCCACGTGCGCCCGCTCGAAGGCACGCGGATCGTGCGAACGACGGTGCTCTCCCTTTTTCAAAGGTAAACCGGGTTCTTGCGCACGCAAGCGAGAGTCGCATACATTTGCATATCTTTTGGCCGGGGCCGACGATAATCCTACGCGGATGCGCCCGCGTGGTGATTAAGAGTGGATTACTGTTCTTTTTATTGAAATGAAAATAAAAGAAAGATACGTAGTCTAATGGTGACGGTGACGACTTTTCGCATAGGGGAAACAACAATACAAAAGAAATATATGCAATAAAATGAAAAGAAACCACGTCATAGGGTCAGAAATCCACCCATGAACAATATACCCATGAACATATCAATGTAAAAGTCAAATGCAAGTTGCACCACAATGAGTTTGTAAATACAGTCACAAACACACACAAGCGGCCGTGATGCAGACTGCGATTAGCATATAAACAGATGAGGAATTATAGAGTTAAAGTAATGCACGCACAGAATACAAAAAAACAAGTATAACACGTATATACAAGCACTAATAATTACAAACATTAGAAGCAAGTTATAGTAACATCGTCTGACTATTCAGTGCGACATCGAGTACTTGTTAGAGAGACACTAAAGGTTAATATTAAGTCAACGTGGACTGTTGAAATACCATCCCAGAAACCTCGAAACGCTTGTTTCGTGCGAAGAAGAGACTTATTTTAAGAGAAAACGCGTTCCGAAGCGTCCGCGTACCTCTAGCGCAATTCAAATCACCCGCTCTCCATCGAGGAGTATTGACGTCATGGTCTCATAGTGACGTTGCGCTGTCGGTGAGTAAAACGGCTCCCGCAGACGGCGCTACGGCTTTTCTGCGCAAAACGCAAATGCGCGGCCAGAAACAGAGCCAAGACAGAGCCGACAACAGCGCGAAAGCGGAACTATGCTGGCTAGCGGAAGGAAAAGCGCGCGACGATAAGCTAGTTCTTTATTTTATGACGCCAACTTCCACGCTCGTTGCAATGGACGACCCTGACAACGACACATTGGCTCGCGATGCTGGGCTCGAGTTCGGCGATTTAAGCGCTGATGAACGTGACCTGCTGCTGAGGGCTCGCGCTGCCGGCGTCGTTGCGTACTACTACGCCGGTGGCCTGCTTTGAAAGGCACTCCACGCGACTTCAGTAAGTCGGCGTTGAACTCGTAATCCTCTGGACGAAAGTGCAGCGAGCACACTATGTGATTTGTTGGCTCTTTGCCAGCGCGCTGTGGCAGAGGTACGGCACTTAACCATTTCGAACGGAGGCGTTCACTCGTTGGCACACAGTGATAGGTAACGTTGGATTCGCCACTCCAACTGCCCTTGGCCAAGTTCCGCGGACCGTTCGCGCATTCCACGACATCACATGGACGTGGCATTCTTGCTGCTTGTTCCAAATGCAAGTTTCGTGAGCCAGCAGCACCACCGCAGCACGACGGGATAAAGAAACAACTGAAACTCCAAAGCGCGGGCGGCGCAAAGTCGAGCGCGCAGAGTCGAGCGAAAACGAAACCTTTCGATCACCCGTACTACTCAAGGTTAACGTCAAAATGTTATTTTTTCTTAGAATCGAATTGAAGTAGGCAAGTAGCGTTTTCTTCCGTCTTATATTCTAATGAAATTATCTTTTTAATACGAGTAGTTGAGTACTAGTGACATAAATTGTGATGAGGAGTGCTTTCGTCGTCGGGCTAGTACCGGAATGTCGCTGGGAGGTCTCAAATTGTGTCATGCATTTACCTCAATTTCTCGGTTACTAAAGCTCTGTTCGCGATAATACTGACGCCTTAGACGTTCTAGAGCATTGCTTGATCATTTTCACTTGACTTTCTGGTAACCTTTAGTGTCCCTTTAAGGATGCCCGTCTCTTAGTAAAAATGTTCAGGTGCGTTCAACATGCTTTTCGCTGTGCTATTTTCGACGGCCATGGGCCCAGCAATCTTGCGAGTGCGAAAGGCCGGTGAGGATCAATGGAGTGTAGCTCGTGTTCTAGCTGCAGTCCTTGCATCGCATATATGATGCGTTCTTTTCTTTTTCTTCTTTTTTTTCGTGTCGAGCTGATGTTTTTTCATAGCTCAACAACTCTCCCAGTTCCTCCCGGCCTAACACCTTACTGTTACACACATATTCTTCTTCTTATATTTTTAGGTGTATACTCTCAGGACCTGAAGGCATTACACAGAGGCACCCGGATATGGCAACGATGCAGGCGGGAAGGTAGTTATACTCGTTAGCTGTTCTTGGGATGAAGGAGTTGGAACAAGCATTCTAACATTAGGAGAGCCCCAAGGAACACGTTTAATGCGAATAGCATTCTTTGCTTAATTCAGCGGTCTTGAATCTATCTGTCTATCTGTCTGTCTGTCTGTCCGTCCGTCCAGCCCCTTGTGCCGACACGCTGACCCAAATTGTGTACCTGCTTGAGCCACTAGATGTGTACTGCTGGTCGCAATGCTGTCGTGGTCATTCACAGCTTCGTGATCTTACTCTTGTCACGCAGTCGTCGCCACGCCTTCTATCCCAACCCAGCGACCAAGTTGTCTAGCGGCATGGGCCATTAGGTATGGGCTCGTGGTCGTGATGCCGTCACGGTCACTGCATCGCCGTCACTCTAGCTTTGTTATCTGACATTCGTCATGCCTTGCTGGTGAAGCAGCGCACTGACACGGACACGGCGAAGACGCACAAGAATACACGACACTCGTGTCCATGTCAGTGCGCTACTTCATCAGCAAGGTATGATGTTTAATCACCAACTAGCCCAACTTTTCACATTACTTAACTTCGTTCGTCGTGCCTTTGTCCTCATGCCATTGTCGTCCTACAATCGTCGTCATTCAGCGTCGTTATCTGACTCTCGTCATGCTGTCGTCGTCGTGCCTTCTACTCTGACCCAGTGGTCCAAGTTGTCCGACAGCTTGGGCCACTAATATATATATATATATATATATATATATATATATATATATGTGTGTGTGTGTGTGTGTGTGTGTGTGTGTGTGTGTGTGTGTGTGTGTGTGTGTGTGTGTGTGTGTGTGTGTGTGTGTGTGTGTGTGTGTGTGTGTGTGTGTGTGTGTGTGTGTGTGTGTTCAGAGTCGGGATACAGCCGTGGTCGTTGCACCTTTGGTCATGCCGTTATCAAGCCAATCGTCGTCACACAGTCGTCGTCAACCTGCCGTTTTACCGTTGTCATCACTTCGGTCACGTCATCCCGTTGTCGCCATGTCATCACTGCCATACCGCCTTCTTCGTCGTTCGATCAACGTCAATCTTTCGGCGTCACTGTATTGTAATCACGGTGTCATTATTCAATCGTGATGATGCCGCCCTTGTCATGCCTCCATTGTGAGACCTACGTCATAATGCCGTCGTGGTCGTGTCTTCACTATCACTCCAGTTCTTTTTTTTTTTTTCATTTCAATTCATTTTTATTTCCCTAAAGACCCCCGTTTCGAGGGTATTACATAAGGGATGGGGTTAACGTTGGAAATCATATTTCCTTTATGATGACAGGGTGCAATGTAACTTTATCTAGGAGTGCTTATGGACAAGTTATGGCTGCGATTTCACGGGGAAGGTCGTTCCAGTGACTTGCTGTTTGAACAAAATATGATCTGGAAATAGTCGTACGGGCATGTTGGCGTGAGGCTTTAAGCCGATGACCGGTACATCGAGACGTGCGTGATGGAGGTGCGCAGATGCAAGGATCTTGTTTGAACTGGAAATAATAAAACTTATGAAATAGACAAAGGCTAGAAATGCGGCGGCGGAGGGAAAGAGCGGATGACTGGGACTGTAGCTTGAGCGATGATACACTGATATTATAAGAGTAAGAGCGATGAATGAAGCGTGCGGCTCTGTTTTGCACGGCCTCTAATGAATCAATGAGATATGCATGTTGTGGAATCCAAATGGCGGATGAATACTCAAGTGTTGGTCTGATTAATAATCTGTAAGCAAGTAGTTTCCCACCTAAAAGGGCGTCGCGAGGATGACGTCTTTTTATATATATATTCGCAGATGAGATTAGGTTTGTTACATGCTCACGCCATGACAGATCATTACTGATAGTTATGCCTAGGTAAGTACAAGACCGGAGAAGTTGTACAGGGGAATCAGAAACCGTGTATGTAAATAAATAAGGGTTACGACGGCGATGAAAGGACATGAGCTTGTATTTAGTGGGATTAAGGGTCATCAACCAGAGATTACACCATGCTTGAATGCGATTGAGATTGTCCTGGAGGAATTCTTGATTAGTATTGTTAGTGAATGGGTTACAAATGACGCAATCGTCGGCGACCCGGCGAACATGACATGATAAATTTTGCGGCAAATCATTAATGTAAATTCGGAATAGGAGGGGTCGAAGCACACTTCCTAGCGGAACACTCGATGTTACTGGTAAACTGTTGGGAGGAGTGGTTATTGATGACAACAGACTTTGAGCGACTCGTGACGAATTACTTCATCCAGGCGACAATGTCTGGATGCAAGTTGGGAAAGCTTTAGGAGTAGGAGTTTGTGCGGCACCTTATCGAATGTTTTGGAAAGGTAAAAAAAAAATGGTATCAGTTCGTAAGTTATTATCAAAATTAGAATGGAGATCGTGAAGGAAGATGGCAAGCTGCGTCACGCACGACAAGCCTGTCCGAAATCCATGTTGGGATGGAGTGAATAAATTTATTGAATCCAGATGCTGAACCTGAGAGTAGATGACGTGCTGCATGAGTTTGCGAGGGATGCTAGTTAGTGAAATGGGTCGCAAGTCGAGCGGCGAATTTCTTTTACCTGATTTGAACGCAAGGACGACCTTCCCCATCTTTTATTCTTCTAGGATAATATCTGCGGCGAGTGACTGAGAAAAGAACAAACACAGAAACTTATAGGAGATGTCCTTGGTATTCTTGAGAAATTTTGGATTAATTTCGTCGATTCCGGACGATAATGAAAATCTTAATTTGTCGATTATACATGAAATGCCAAGAAAAATGATGGCTGGCATCGCCAACTCAGATGTAGAAGGCAATGAAGGAAGTGGTTCTTCGTGTTCAGTTGTGAACACTGATGAAAATGCCGTGTTGAAAATATCGGCACACAGAGAATCGCGGGCAACCCGCCGTGGTTGCTTAGTGGCTATGCTGTTGGGCTGCTGAGCACGAGGTCGCGGGATCGAATCCCGGCCACGGCGGCCGCATTTAAATGGGGGCGGAATGCGAAAACACCCGTGTACTTAGATTTAGGTGCACGTTAAAGAACCCCAGGTGGTCGAAATTTCCGGAGTCCTCCACTACAGCGTGCCTCATAACCAGAAAGTGGCTTTGGGACGTAAAACCCCCATGATTTCTATTTTTACGTACTTATCTGCTCCCACAGACGATGAGCGCCTGCTTTCAGCGCCGATTATGTAAACCGGGAGAGTGCGCGCGCAGCGACAGCATTGCGGAGTTCCTTATCTGTGGCGAAAGCGACCTTGTCGATGCTGTACGCACGGCATCGGCTTTTTATGTTCCGACGCACGTCTGCGATGAACCAGAGTGCACCAGACGGCGCAAACGGGTGCATATTTACAATGTGAACGTACACGTAATCAGTGCACATCTCCAGTGCTTATTGCTATCAATATTCGCCGCTTCACTTTTATTTCTCCCCTTCCCTCTATATACGCGGCAACTATAGCTCCTCCATCCGGTCTGTCAGCGTTTCTTTCATTAAAGCGTATGTTTCCACTTCACGATCAAGAAATAATTTTTCGTTTTCTTCAACGGCACTTTGTTCTCTGTGCCATCATCAAAATATTACCAATACTTTTTGAAGTTTTCTGTATAGGCAAACTTCTTGGCAGGAAAGAGTTAAGCGATTGTGCGGTAGGGGTCGCCGCTTTCGGCCCCTTTGCCCTCGGCGCGCATCGCACGACGGCTACGAGGTCGTATATGTATGGGCACGGTAGCGTGATGCCCGTACAATGCTGCCACCGCTGCTATATATAGGTCACGTTACAGTGGTCATGGTAGCGGAGTCAGCAGCCGCAACAGAGGCATATGGGCGAACATCGAACTGCCGGCTCTAGATCTTCGCTCGATTTTTTGCATAATTACACAAAGAAAGATCATCATCATCATCATCATCATCTTTTGTGTCCACTGCAGGGTCGAAAACATCTCCCTGCGATCTCTAATTACCCTTGTCCTGCGCCAACCGATTCCAGCTTGCGCCTGCGAATTTCCTAATTTCAACACGCCAGCTGGTTCTCTGCCTTCCTCGACGGCGCTTCCGTTCTCTTGCCACCCATTCTGTAACTCTAATGGTCCACCGATTACCCACCCCGCGCATTGCATAGTCTGCCCAGCTCCGGCCGTTTTTTTTTTCTTTTTCTTTTAATGTAAATCAGGACATCGGCTAGCGGTGTGCCTCTCCGATCCGCACGGCTCTCTTCCTGTCTCTTAACGTTACGCCTAATATTCTTCGTTCCATCGCTCTTTGCGCGGTCCTTAACTTGTTCTCCAAAGAACAAACGGTGTCTGTCTAAACATCCTCACCGTAACAAGGACGCGCCTTCGAGCGCAGAATCCCTCCATTACAGCCACGCTTTCTTTCCTTTCCCCCGCGGCGTTTGGCCTGTCTGCTCGCTCGGCTTCACGTCGCGCGAAAGTGGGCCGATCCCGGAGAAGCTGTTATCAAAACTGGGCCGATCTTTGAGGCAGTGCAATCTGCGGTCGCGCGGGTCACGTGGGTCGCCTGGTGGGGGTCGGTCACCGCGTCGCGCACTCATGTCATGCTGCAAAACGCTGTGCGGATCACCGACAGTTACAGGCGCGTTACCGCGATGCCAAATGACGCAAACCTTCAGCGACGAGAGAAGTACGTGAACATTTCCTTGCGCGTATGCCTGGACATTAAATAAAATTACACGCATCATGTCTGGCCTCGCGGGGCATTTAAGGGAAACGGCCTCGAGCTTCGCTTGACGCTCATTCCAACAAGTTCGTTACATCTGCCATAATACTTAATATCTCTCCTCTTGAAACGCGGGCACAAGCTGCGATGATGTGTGTGATCACACCATGTGATAATGTATGGGGGCTACTCATTATATGGGCCACGTACACAGCAGACAAAGTGCACACAGTCTTACAGCGTAAACCTTGCGCAGAAAGACAGGCTCAACAGCGCCGAATCAACGAGTGCGCTAAGCAGCTCCGTTGTAATTGGAAAATACGACGAAGCGCGATTGTTTAATATGGCCTCGATCACTTTTAGGGTAAATTGTAAATAAGTAAATGCAACATAGTATGCTGCCTTTATCGTGACCAGTTGACATCATCTTGTAGAGCGCAATAAGGTTATGAAGCATTTTTTTTTTCTTCGCGAAATGGGAGAAGGCGAGGAGGAGTGTTGCTTGCTACAGGCTGGCCCTTCAGTACTTCGATGTAACGCTTAGTTTCAACCACGGACGAAGGGATTCTATATAGGATCAGATGCTGTCGTCAATAGCTGCCATCCAACCATTTTCGCAACCCGCTTCGAAAGCACGTAAATTCGAGAACTTTCTCTCTTACTTTATTTTCGTTTCCGGGGCTTTGAGCGCGCTGTTACAAAAGGAGCCAGTGTGCCACGGGAATAACCCGACAACTACATCTCATAACTGCTTAGCGCAGTAAAAGTCCGCACAAAAACCTCCCTGCACAACGAAAACTTGATGGCAGCATGGGCCGCCCATGACGCCACATATATAGGTACAGTCTGGTGTCCTCTTACCCTCTAACAGTGCAGAATAGCCTATAGGCTCTTCTGCACCGTTAGACCATGTACGTGCGCCTGTGGGGTCTATAGACCCAACAGGCGCACGTACCACTCCTTAGGAGGCACGCAGCCTTGCCAGAGATGGTAAATATTGAGAAGAACTGCGTTGGCAAACCAGTGCGTGGCAAGTACATCCGATGAACACACGTCCAACGGCCTCCCGCAGTATACAGGGCAGCCAGATCGAGTAGCAACGAATTTGAGCATTACTTCCTACACCGTGGTGACTAAGAAAGAATTTCCACCGTGCAAGGAAGGTGAATCGGGGTTTCTGCGAAGAGTCTGTTATACAGAGGACGTGCAATAGCGGCATATGCTATGCGACACGCCAAGAAAGCAGTTCGTCAATGAAATTCGGTCCCTCACTGTTCGTGACAGTGACTTGCTATGCTCACGCAGCAACTTTGGACATCGCCCTTTCCGTGAGCTTCATCGCAATACGCCAGCGTAACTCAACGGGTAGTATTTCAACAATATGTACATATATTGAATGATTTGCATATTTCACAAGATTCAGTTAGTAAAATCGAGAGATTGCCAATAACATACGCGTTCACGGCACTTGTCTGGCACCTCGTGCTGTGTTATAGCAGTGTTTTGGTCCTGAAGAAAACACGGCGATAACGCAGCGCTAATTGCCGTCTAAGTGCCGTAAATGCGTATGTTATCAGAAGGAGGTACCCTCTCAATGCTGCAAGCTTAAGTTCGTTGAAACTTGGAAGTTCACTTGAAACGCAAGCTTTGGAAATGCTGCATGTTGAGTTACTTTGGTGCATTGCGGTGAAGTTAAACAGATTGCCGAAGGGGGCAATGTCCAAAATTCCTTGGCATGTCTGCTCAATAAAAGTGAGAATATCCGAAAAAAAAAAAGAACGAAATAAACCTCGGTAAGAAGTTACATAGACCTCGCAATAAATAAGATTTCGCTTCATGCAGTCTTAACAATTAGAAGAACAAATGGTATAAGAAAGCGTCAAGAGACGCGCAGGACACAACGTTTTGTGTTACGACGTGACCGCCTCTTCAGCGAGACAAATGCACGTTCGCTTGTTCCAAAAAATATTCAGACACCTGATCAATTATTACAGTACACTTCGGCGCAGAAGCAGCCAGACAACGGCAGAGTAACAGACACGCAAACGGGACGGGCGCCGACTTTCCCAGCAGTGCTCGCACCAAACGCCCCTTACTACTTCGCCTCCCCTCTCGATTCGCTCTCAATCTCATTCTCGTCCTTCTCGCGACCGCATAGAATTACCAGTGGTCACTGACTAGCCGGGACGGAGCGCGCGTATCTAGACTACGGTGGGCTCTAGTATCTAGACCACGAGTGGCCGCTGGAAGAGGGCGAGCGCTCGCCCGACCGGCTCGCAAAGCACCCGGTGGGCGCGGATCCCAGCCGTCAGCGTCACACTCTGCCACCGACACCGCGTGAGCGACAGCGGTGCCGGTCGCCTCGGCTTCCGCGACGGCGCACCCCGACGAAGGCTGCGCAAACACTCCCGCCTCCCGGAAGCTTCCGGTCGCACTCTGACGAGGTCGGTGCGCTTAGCGACGCAGGTGTCGGGAGCCAGCGATATGTATACGACTACGCCACTCCGCCTCCGATTAACCTTTCGGTCCTCGGAGCAAGACCCCCGTTCGCGCCAGTGCCGACAGCGATGCGGGAGCACAGCTGTCAGAAAGACTCGATCGCTTATGATTGTAGAGTGACGCGAAGAAAAATGGAAATGCAATTTCACGTTGATGGACGTGCTGGTTGTATTTATAACTCGGCTGGGAGACGATCGGGTGAGTGAAAGACTTTAACGAAAGGTGAAGACGTCAATCACGCTGCACGCTGGGCTTGCTGCTGTATAGCCGAGTCCTATAACTGCCCCGCTTCTTTAGTTACGCAAAGCAGGAATCATGGATGACGCCGTAGTATATCTGCATGCAGGTACTTGATTTGGTCCTTTAAATTTTCTTTCTTGATGCGTGTCCGCGTGCATCGTGCATGCATGTGTGTTTCCCTGGTATCATCTCAATCACCCACCATCTGCAGCACATGTTGACGCGGTTCAGGTTTGGACGCATACGACGTCGCTCAGTCTCCGGTTCAGAAAAAAAAAAAAAAACATTTTCGTAAGGTGACGGCAACCAATACAAGCTAATACAAAACTCAGAAAACGTTCTCTCCCTCTTTTTTCTTTATTTCTTTACAACTTCTATTCCCCCACCCCATTGCAGGGTAGTAAAACGGAAACTCGCATCTGGTTAACCTCGCTTTATTACCTCTCTCTCTCTCTCGCTATCTCTCTCTCGTTCTGTAAACGGCTTTGGTGCTATACAATAGCCTGAATAAAGGTTTACGTGGCCTTGCGCTTAAGTAAAAGCATAAGCAGCACGACTAACGCGAGCACACGGTGGCAACGTTCCTCTTATTGCTACGTCGGCATTTTTATTCGGTCGCCAAAGCGGCTTCGCAGAAGAATTAGTCAAACGGCGTCACCATAACGCCTGGGCAAACGTAATGGGAAGGTTGATTGTAGTCTCTAAGCATGTGTCTCACTATAGTCAAGTGGCAAAGTTCACAAGACGATTACAACAGTGAAGCTATGGCGGAGTGAGGCCTGAGGCAGCTCACCCTCGATCGGCCGTATTTCAAAAGAACATTGGAACTCCATGCATGCACACGCGGATGGCGGAGTGACGTCTCACAAAGTGCCGTGACCTGTCAGCCGGTTCCTGCGCTGCGTCGCAGAGCGGCAAAGTGCCACGTTTAATGACGATTATATGACCATGGAACGGAAATCGTGATAAGGCAATCTTCTGTTACGCGCACGCATTCGCGGTGCCCGATGCGCAAGGCCCGCTTCCCGACGGGTTTTCCCCGGGAGAGCGGCCACTTTCGCCGCAACAGCTCCGGACTTCCCAAGAAGTGGAAAGAGAAGAACCGAAAATTCAAGAGGGCCGACTCCATGACGCGCTCTCGACAGGCGACAGGACGACCGCACGCCTGCGTCTCATCGGCCGCTGCACGAATTTGACCTCAATCTGCGACCGGGATAGGAGGTGAGCCTCGACGAGTTGTTACGGACGCTCCAAAGTTCAAGAAACTCGAACATCCGGCCTTATTGGCACGTCATCGAGGTGCGCCTCGCCATCAAGTTTCGGACGCCTACTTCACAACTGCCGAAACGCCTGGTCCTCCGCCGGAAACGGCACGGCAAGGAAATCGGGACCACGTCAAGTTCTTTTCCACTTCGGCACTTTCGCTAAACATGAGATGCGCCGCGAAGATGAGAAATCGCTCCATCAAAACAGCGCGCGCGCGCGCGCGCCCGGTGGCCTAACGTGTCGTCGAGCCACAACAAACGGCTCGGCTTGGCTTGCGACTCGGCCGCCGCCCCGCTCCGTCTACACACGCGGCCGACGCTCCACCGCTCAAGCCCCTCCGAAGTTTGCCGCCGCCGCAAGTTTGCGAGAGTGCGTGCCGGAAATATCAGGGTTGGATCGACGTCAGGTCGCTATTGCGCCAGCGGTTCTTCCCTCGGCAGTGCGGTAGCGGCAGGCACCGTAAAAAATAAAGGCGCGACCTTTGTTTGCGCAAGCACGTGGCCGCGATTCCGCTCTGGGCGGCGCGAAAGTAAGCGTCGTCGTCGTATAGTCGTCATCGTCTGAACCAGAACGAATCCTCGAAACCGATTTCCGCGCGCGCGCGCTCGCGAGCACAGCGGCCGGGTTGCGTCACCGCGCCGGCATGATCCGGAGCTCTTGACCAATGGGAGCCGCGGTGCAAGTGGGCCACCGGTCGGCGACACACATCGGCGGCGCCAACAAGAGCCCCCACTGGTGGGCGCCGGCCGTCAGCTGAGCCGCAGTCTTCCTTCCGACCACAACAACCTTCCCGTTCGACAGGTGAGTGTCGGCGACGGTGTAGCCTTCCGCATCCGGCGGCCCGACCGACGAGCGAGCGAAACCGGTGACCTTGCGCGTGAGACCGGCGGCAACAATACGCGAGCGCCCTTCGACGCCACGTTCCGGCCGTGCGTTTCCGCTGCGGAAGGTCTTCACGGACGGGATGCGCGCGAAGACCGTGGCCGAGAGCTTCCGGAAAGTGTCATGTATACCGGCCGGCCGGGAAGTGATAAAACTGCGGCGAGTTGGACGCGCGCCTCGTCTTTCTCCGGGCCGTGGCCCCCTGGTCGTTCCGACGTACTGGCTTGTACTGGATTTGGCAAGTGGGACTTCGTGCCGCGGCTTTAGTGAGTTCGTGTTTCGTTCGCCGGCTGTTATTACCACGGGCGCGTGTCAAGGCGGCGCGAAATCGCAGAAAGATTTCAGCGGTGAAAATCACGTATGGGAAATGTATTCGCCGCTACAATTAATGCTAGGTCTTCGTGGATGCAGCCAGCTCGTGCTGGGCAGCTTCGAAAGCCCGCTCGATCGAATGCTTTGCTTCAACCCGCTATGCACCGCGAAAAGCCGGTAAAGGTCGCCAGCGCATGTCATCATTGGTAGGTCTTTCGCAGTACGTCTAGGATACCGGCCCGGCTGCTCCATCATAACGCTGCAACGGCCTGCGCGGGCTTACCGCGCTGTACCGACTCAGGGGCTTCGATGCAGAACAGGCATGTTCCACAACTTCGAAGATCATGAAGCAACTCAGCTGATTGGAAACTTAGAAGTTTCTTCTTTGTGAATGCAGAAAGGGCTATAGACTTACCAAATATAGTGTTACCATCATGTATATATACATATGATACTAAGCAAAAAGAACTGCTTTCAGCTCGTACGTTCCGTTGGGTGCAAATTTACATCCACGACGTCATTAGGTTTCATGAATCCCGTCTGACCCAATACTACCGTTCTACGGCGAGGTCACGTGAGGGTACTGAATGCATAATTATAGACGCATTAATCAGATTCACGAAAATCATCTAGACAGATGCTTCCAGGATATGTACATAGCACTGGCGTTATGGATGTCCCGAACGCAGGGAGCGAGGCTGCAAACGTGGAGGTATGTAGTATAGCCGACCCGTTGGTAGGTTGAGCGCAACGCACTATACCGTTGGGCACAAGAGGAGAAAAGAACTAGGCCGCAGTCGAATTATCCGCAGCACGCCAAACAACCGCATAAGCACGCGTTGACAGAAACGCGCTAGTAGCATATAAAACGACCGATAAACAGGTCACGTGCATGTTACGTCAGCAGTCGTAGCGAATTGCCAAAACAGGGTAAACTGCCAAAAACGGATGTCGCATGTCGATACTCCTTCTGTTTCAGTATTTACTCGAAGACATAGCGTCCATAGTGTGGCATAAGTTCAGAAAATGAGCATGGAATCGTGCCGACGCGAAGCCACCGGCAAGGAGTCTACCCTTAGAGCATCCGACTTTCTCGACCCGGAAAGACTTCCCCGTAAAGCCGCGCGCGTGATCTATGCCTGCATGCGGTCACGTGGATACGAAGCCGTTCCTCTCGGCCTGCACGCACTCGGATGCAACGCGCCGATGACGAGAGAAAGAGGACCAACCGCGCCGCCGACCTTGCGCTCAGCTGTCCGACGATTGCTCACCCCAACCTCTGACACCAGGAGATAGCCAGTGATCTTTCGCTTTCATTTCCTTTTCCTCTCGGGCCATCATGTGGGTCGTCTCCTCACAATCGACGCCGGGAGAAAGTATACGACCGCGCCGTTCCACGGCACAGGTAGAAGAGGGTGCTTCTGCTTTCGCCCTCGTCGCCACGGGTCACGCTGGGTCCCCCCGGGGGTCGGTGCTTACCTGAACTTCCTGGAGCGCGTGCCACTTCGGGGGCACCATACGTAGAGAGGGGGGGAGGGGGCGACTTCGATGCGGACGCCTCCCCTTCCTGTGAGACGCCCCCCTTCCTACTACGCACACGCACGGAGAGGCCCAGCAGCCTCCTAGCGAGGAAAAGTACTCGCTCCCACGACATAGTCTCCGGGAACCGCTGAATTCTCGAAACGGGACCGAAGAAAATTGGACCCAATGGGTCGGACATGCGCTGCATTCCGTACTAAAACCATCCCGTTCTGTTTATCGGCGTTTCTCGAAGTGAACGACCGTAGCTGAAGCGCAGTGGGCCCCGGGCGATCCGCCAAAATAGGCGTTGCCTCGCTGCCGCTCCAAAAACAGCGCCGAATTCGTTAACGCTGGCCGGTACACGGCCCGGTACCAGCGATCCCTCAGCCACCCCGATTCATCTAGAATTCCAACCAGGAGGTCCGTACTAACGCAATGTTCAGCTCGGGGCAGTGTTTGTGAAGCTTTTGCTTTGAGGGTACGTTTCGCATGGAAGCAATTGTGCGTGACAGGAAATTAAGGCATCGAGAAGCACTTGCGGTGCGAACTTATGGTCGCCCGACGCATTTCCCTTCAAACGTCCCATTCATTCTTTATCTATATGCGAAACTTCTACACAGCACTTGTTGCATTATGAAACAAAGCTGCGAATGCTGCACGTTAGGCCGTCAAGCTTATGTTGTTCAACAACCTCAAGTCGCGCTTCGAGCCCAAAGGAGCCGCAGATAATACCCGTATCTCATGCAGCGGATTGTGCAGCTTTAGCTGCGCCGTCTAATAATGTTGCCGGAAAAAATCAACAGCGAGCTCAACCATATACGTCGGCACCGTGACGTTTCAATACAGTTGATACGGCGACGCGCGCCCGAAAGGACCGCTAATACCATTCGTCGGTGAAAGGGGACTCCGTTTTCCCCATGAAACCGACAAGCGATCAACCCGAGGTTTCTTAATATCTGCTCTCAGTAAGGTCACCGGGGCGGAAAAAAACAGTGATAAGAGGACGGCGCGATGAACGGCAGGTGTATACGTGCTATTCGGTTAAGCTATACAGGCGAAGCAGTGATGACGGGGACGTTGCGAAGACCTGCGACGCTCAGGTGATCGCAACGTATGCCGGCACGCGCGCCAGACGAAAACGTGCCGGCCGATATCTCACGCCCGAGTACACCTCCGGCAGAGTGCTTCGCCGCCGTTAGTGCCTATGCCTTTGGCAGTGAGGCAAAACGACCACATAAAGCGGCTCCTAATTGCCTCATACGTACGAGACCAATCTCATCGGATCGTCCCCACACATGCAGCGAGGTCCGGCGAAGCGAAGGAACCCCCTAAACAATGCCGGAAGGAAAGGCCTTAATACGACAAGAGGAACGTGGCATCTGATGGTGGCACGCGTTTTGCCGCCGCCGCAAACAGAGATGGCGGATAAGGGCGTCCGGGAAAACACGCGTAGTACACTCCCACTTCACCTCGGCGTTGCCGTCCGTCCCGCGACCGTCGCGAAAGAGCTCATCGCCAGCAGCGGTTTCGGCGCCCGGTATACGGCGAATTCGCGTAGACTTCCGCGTGCTCCGGTGAGAGTATGTCCCGGGGCCGCCAAGTTAAGAGTGCCGGCGTGCGGCAGAAGCAGGGGCGCGGATCTTCCTCGGCATTAGCTAAGAACGGTGGACCCCGCGCGGGGAAAGGGAAAGGGACGCGCTTCGCTTTCGGCGAGCTGGTCCGCGCGGCCGGTGCGAATTCGAAGCGAGGCGAGGCAGTGGGGGCAGCGAACCGCGGAGCGCGCTTGGTCGTCGCCGCAGCGGAGCAGCTGAGGGAGGAAGAAGAAGAAGAATACGAAGGCGTTCGAGCGAGAGGGGTCCTCCCCAGAATCGAGAACGCCGCGACGAGGAAAAGTGGCGCGCAGTCAGTCAGTCTCGCCCGCTCGACCGCCGATGCCGCCGTCGCTGCAGCTGAAGAAGAGCCACGCCACGCGATCGACGACGGTGTGCACTGCTACCATACTCTAGCCGCGGGGCGTCGTTGTTGGATGGCGTCGCCGCGTGGTAGTCGCCGCCGCACGTGCTACTATACAGTCTTTGAGGAGGAGATGGCATCGCCGAATCCGTGAGACGCGCCCCAAAGCCGCCGCCGCCGCCGCAAGGTAATGCCTCTTCGATAAAGTGCTGGCCGCGAATATTCGCCCTTATCGATTAGCGCTATCGGCGGTGACACCGCCGACAGGCAACGCTCGCGCGCTTTCTTCCTCTCGAGCACCCACTGATTGAAAGAAGGATAAAAAGAAACTGCCCTGATAAAGATCGTAGTCACGCCGGGATTTGCTAGTCGTGAGGTAAGCTATGAAGAAGAAGGCAGCGCTGTTGTATAAGCAACGCTTCTATAGACGTCACACAAAGACGCGGGCATGGGTGCATACGCTGCTGAGAAAGCGAGCATGGACGTTTCGACTTGCGTGCCACTTTTACAAGAACATTCGAGCTTTGTCAGCAAGATAAAACAAAGAAAAATGCGCTTGAAGCGTGGCTGTTTGCAGTACGTGCATGACGCTACGTCAATAAAAGCTTCTGGAAGGCACTCTTTAAATCAAGGAGCCCACAACGGCCCCTCCCGTTTGTCAGGAGTTAATACGCCGCTTTTCTGGAAGGCCTTCGCTCCATGATGTCACGTGGACGCTAGCTTCACCTAGAGAGGAATTAAGGGGAAGTTTCTAATCATTCATGCCGCGTGTGCGCAGGCTTCCCATGGCACGTAGACACACATACGCACAAAAAAAAAGTGCAGTCTATACAAAACAAATCGCAAGAGCGTGCTAGGCTAAATAACTATCCCGGCGCACCGTATTCGAAGAAACCTCCCGAGACCTATCTGACAAACGTTGTTTTATTCTCACTGTTGAAGTGCTGCCAACACCCCCAGCTGACCATATTGAGCGCTCTGTGTTCCCGCCTTCTCCGCAAAATAAGGCGCCGGGGCTTCAGCGCCGTTGGGGTTTCAGCGAAGCCTAGCGAGTGTCCTGCCCGCCAAGGATTCTGTTATCGGCGACGAAACTGCGGCCTTCGTATCCTAAGCTTGCAACGGACAACGTGCATGAGCAAACTTTTGGAGACATACCGTATTTGAACGACCTTAATGCGCTATATTTTTTAAATAAAATAGTGCGTTCAAGTTCACGTGCGTGTTACAATTTTAACTATTCCTACTCAAAATCAAAAACAATAACAATACTCAATAAAAGAAATAAAGAAAGGGAAAGAAAAGCTCACTGCAAGGTTGCTAGCCACACTGCCTTCCACCAGACGTCGTTGTTTAACGCCTTGGTTTGCGGTCGCGATTGTTCAGTTTGATGTACGCCTGTCGTAGCGCTTTTACTTAAACGCCTTTAGTAGAGATAGTCCAGTGGCATGATATAAAAAATAAAGACGTTCTCATTACGAGGCATCCTTCAAGCGTAAGGTGATCCTTCTGGTAGAAGAACAGGGTAACCGGGTAGGGTCGCGTGTGTTAGGCGTTCCCGAGACATGCGTCAGAAATTCGCACCGGCAAAGCAATTAGTAATGCATTAGATAGAAGTGAAGATAGCCTTTTGTGGTTTGCAGACAGCGAAAAAGGAGGTGTGATGAGACTTCGACAGCGATAGCCGCTAAGTTTTGAGCTGTGTGTGTGTGTCTTTGTGCTTTTGCATGTTCCATAAGATCGTTTCAACACGTTACGCGTCGACTGAGGTTTCGTTGCTTGATGTGCGCGGTAGAATCGGCACCAAGCGTGCGTGCGTGCGTGCGTGCGCGCGCGCGCGCGTGTGTGTGTGTGTGTGTGTGTGTGTGTGTGTGTGTGTGTGTGTGTGTGTGTGTGTGTGTGTGTGTGTGTGTGTGTGTGTGTGTGTGTGTGTGTGTGTGTGTGTGTGTGTAAGCTTGGTGCCGATTCTACTACCTGCGAGTTACAATCGGGGGCTCGGTAGAAGCGTGCAAATACGGTATGTACGCTACGCCCGCCGTCATAGCACAGCGACTATAGCGTTGCGCAGCTGTGCTCGAGGTCGCAGGTTCGATCCCGGCCGCGGCGGCCATATTTCGATAGCGGCTGAATGCGAAAACGCTTCATGTATCGTGCATATAGGGGCGGGCTCACTAAGGAAACCCAGGTGAGCCCTTCCACTGCGGAGTGCCTCATAATGAGATTGTGGTTCTGGCACGTAAACCCCCAGAATTTAATTTAACTTAACGCATCTACGCCTTAGGTTTATCGATGGAAAGTTCATTCGTTTGCGTTACCGTATCGCGTGCGATCATTTGCTGAGGAATAATAAAACGTAGCTAAATGGCGGTCATCCCTGAAGAAAAAAAAAACATAGAACGGCACAAAATTCGAGGTGCTCAAGGGTTCATCTACTTTCCCTATTTTTCAAGATAACCAGCGACACAGTTTGCAGAGCTCCTTCAGGTTAAATAGCCAGGGATAGTGGAGGCCCATCGCATGTAATTCGTAGTGCAACGAACATCACAATATACGAGCAATAATAATTTTCTTATCCGCGTTGTATAGACACAGACAATGCATATTCGCTTGCGAATCTGGACAGAAGAGCTCAGTTTCAATCGCGGCAGCGCCAACTATACAATGTGCAGGACCGCGGACACATTCGACTGGTCGCCAAGACGCTTCTGCGTTGTAAAAAGGAGAAAGTTGACAGTGCACTGCAAACTTTCTCTTCTTTAAAATGCAGACGCGCCTTTGCATCATCTTCGCCGCTCCTATGCTGGGTCCTTGCCGTAACGACGTTCAAATGGGGGAAGTCTGGGACGCAGAATTAGTTTTGGTCGCGCCAAGTCATCAGTGGCTTAGAAAAGCGATTGAGGGTAACAACATCCGTCCTTTTTTGCACACAGTTCCTGCCTTTCAAACACACACACACACTTCTGGCTTTGCTGAAAGTGAGAACGAGAACTTCTTTGCGTGCCGACCCTCTCTCTCTCTCTCTCTGCCCCTCTCTATCTTCTCTCTCTGTTTTTTTTTTTTTCTAACAAGCTGAGACGCGGGAAGTGCAAATGCAACACACAGGAAGAGAACTGGACAACGATCAATTTGTGCTCACACCCGGTGGTGCCCGCGTGCGACCAGTTCGCAAACGCCCAATTTCCATATAACGAAACAGCGACGCATCACGTGACTGCGTATATACACTCACATCACGTGCAATCTTTTGGCGTAAGAACGGACGCCGCGCAGGCGTAGCATTGCGAAGGCGCAATAGAAAAGTCAATAGCAGCTATGAGCGCGTGGCAAGACTTAAAGCTAATATAATACCGCATGATTTAGGTAGCGTCTCAAGCGGAAGCCAAGCGGAGCGTATTTCGAAAGCACCTCCCGCATCAGTGTTGCCGGACGCTGTAAAAGCGCTTTGGCCGGAAAACCAAGACTCTCTGATTGAAGCACTTTAGTGTTATGAAGAAAAATTCGCAAAGATTCGCCTTCTCGTTTCTTTTTTTTTTTTTTTTTTTTTGTTTTCTTCTGGCGTTTCACTCCGGTGTAATAGTACGTGCATGATTCCTGCGGCGTCCCTTTCCTTTATTTTTCTTTTTACACTCCTTTCCTCTCTACGCGTGACACATAGCGGCTTCCGAGGCGATCCCATACAGAAGCAGAGGGCGTCGCGCAGGCAGCTTCACCGCAGAAGACACCTACGGTTTCACTCCAGCGAAAGCCGCCCTTGCGACCGCGCCGTGAACCAGGCCGCAGCAGAGGGCTAATCCCGCGTGCGACCAAGCGGCACTGACCCGGCAGTGGCGTCGCGAAGAGCTCAGCGGTGCCCGACGACGAAAGAGAAGCCAGGAAGTGTGCCAGTGTTCCTTAATACTCGCACCAAATTCCGCAGAGTGTATATTCCGTCGCGGAATCCGGAAATTCCCCTCGTGCGGTTTTCGACATTACAGTGTGCCTAGTTCCTTAAGTTAAGCGTTATAGTTAAGCGTTCTAGTTAAGCGTTATAGTTAAGGGTTATAGTAAATCGTTTCTATTTACCCAACTTCTACACGTGCACAACGAAAGAGGATAGGTTTAACGTAAGTCTAGAAGGGAAAGTTGGACATTTCCGCATTGTTTCTTGTGTGCAAGGCAGAATAGAGAAATAAAGAAAACGCATATTTAACTTATAAGTTCCGAACGGTGATGACCGTCCTTTCAAGTGTACCTTCTCCAGAGGCCGAATTCACGAAGCTTTTCGTTCGTAAGCGCTGTTTTCCACTCTATTCCACGGCCATACCTTCGCTAATATGTCCAGTATCACCATTCGATAGCATCTGCTCTTGCGAAAGATTTGTATCGTAACAACATTTTTTTGTTAACACTAACCTTTAGATTTGCTTCTCCGTTGAACATTAGAATTGAATCTCTGTTGATTTTCGCTGCTACTAGAAGCCATTTTCCATACATACGTTTGATTGGAGCGCTCCAGTCAAACTGTGTCGACGAAGTCGGTCATGCTTTCTTCTTTTGCAGTCTCACTTGAGGTGAGCATCTCGTTCTTATCACCTTTCTCAGCACTCGGTGCAGTGTGTTGACAGTCACGATTGCGCTTCTCGGAACTGAGGTACGGTTGCCTGTTTCATGGCGTGCTTTGTGTACATTTATTTGAGCATCAGGCAGGAAACGTTTTCTTAGGTTCGCTTCACGAAGTGAAACGGTATGCACGCGTGGCTATATTGCTAGCAAGAATGCGTACAGGTGGTGATAAACGCGTCCAGCTCCCCACCTCCCTTCCTCGCCAAAAAAAAAAAAAGAAGATCGCCTCACTGCTAGAGCAAACATTCACGTTCAGCCTTATGGCGCGTTGCTGCTGCGTGTTGCTGCTGCGAGAACTTCGTTCTTGAGACGGGGCACCAACGGGAAAAGTAACACAGGACGTGCTGAGGAAATAAAGGGTATAAAGCTTTGTAATCAGGGATGAAGGCGTCGCTGTGCACGACGTCAGCTTTCGTCGGAAGGCGGCGCGGTGGGCCTTTTAGTGTATCCCGACCGCGGAAAAAAACTCAGGGAAGCGAGAAGCACTCTCATATTCACCTTCCTGGCGCCAGGAAGGCGATGACTATAGAGCGCCATATGATGTCCTCGAGGCGGCTTTCGGAGCAAGTTTTGTTCGCAAGCCCCAACGGGCTGCCCACATTTAACGATTGCTGTAAAGGCTCGTCCTCCAGTGGTCGCGGCTTCTGTGACTGACATCGTGATCACATTTCCTTCGCAGAAGAACGGAAACTTTGTTAACGAGCTTAGGCTAGGTTACCTTACGTTATGCTGATGTTACCGCCCAGGATTCGATACAGGATGCGCGATGCGGAAGTTGTAGTTTTGTCACGTTTCAGTCCACGGATTTCTCATCGCCGTGATATCATCGGCCGTCCGCGTTGTCGTAGAACTCGTGCGGTGGTTGTTTTAGTGATTGCCAGTCCAATTACCTTCGTTTTGGATTGCCACTTCTTTTTCTTTTCTTTTCGGTGGCCCTCCTATGATGCTTTTTCGACAGCGGGTGCACAATTTATGTGAGCCAACATGGTAAACGCACTCTTCCGCGCCGCGTTATTGTATAACCCATTCTCTTCCCCTCGCACGGTATAGCATCATATAGGCGGTTAGACGCAAGCTAAAATAAATATGATATTTTCAATAAAAATATCTATCTAGCCACCGATATACGTCCCCAACACCCATCTTGTAATCCTTCAACGCGAGGTATAACGGTGAACGCAAGATAATTTATGTTTTAAATGTGCCAATAAGGGAAGAGAGAGCCCGGGGACAACTCTCCGACAAATATATTTTTCGCCTATGCTGAGGCTTCCTCGATTTTCCTCTGCAGCCCTTTGTGTTAGATAAACGCAGGAAGTACGTTCAGCACTTCAATGCTCCCTTCATGAGCTCTTCGTTTACACAAGATTGTGATAAACTGATAAATATACAAGAGGATAAACTAGGCGAGTTTGATAATGCAGTCCTCCAATAGGTGTATGTAACATGTATACACTGTCGCGGCTGTTTGCACACAGAGATGTGAGAAACTTTATTGAACATAGTTAAAAACAAAACAAAAAAACACAGCCTGAGCAGTCCCGAGCCAATAACTGCGATAAGCAGCTCCCTTGAAACGTGCCCCTTCACAAGACTTAACGAACCCAGTCAAACAACCAAGCAAATGTTTACATAAGCAATGCTCAGTATTGGTCTTCACTTGAACGCCACTGTGTACTGCTTAGTAAGCATCATCACCTTGTGTCCATGCAAAATGGTCAAACTCATCCTAGAGAGAGGGGGAGGGGGGAGGGAAGGTAGGGAGGTTAACCAGAGGCGAGTTTCCGGTTTGCTACCCTGCACTATGGTTGGGTTCGGGTTATCGGGGACGCGGTGGAATAAAATTCCCCTCCTGCGCCTCAGTCGAGTGTTTACCCCAACTGTGCCGTGGCGATCGAATAAGACCTACGGGGCAGTCGGACGCGCAGTCACAGACAAAATATGCGCCATCGGGAAAACGTCCTTGTGCCAGATGTTAAAGGGGTGAAAGTGCAAACCCGGAAGTGTTTCTCTAAAACGCGCAAAATGGGGGGGCCCAATTACGCAAGACTAGCGCTACTCACGCGCTTAGGTCTCTAGGCCAAGCCCCGAGGCGGGCGTGCGGGCGGGCGACCGCGACCGCGAAGCGTCCGGTTCGCTTCCCGTGAGAAAGAGCGCGCCGGTGAGTCTGCCCCGCTGCGAGTTCGCACAAACAAGCTCGCGCCCACAGCCGAAGTGGGGGGGCCGCGACGAGGTGCGGCCGCGTATCTTGCACACTTTCTCCCGATACCGCGCGCACGCTGTTATGCAAGGCTGCTGCCGCCTTCCGCCGGCGGCAGCCTGCGGGCCGACCGGCCCCGGCGAAGCGGCGCGTCCGCGAGTCACGCAGGTCGTTCACCGCGAGCACGAGCGCGCGCGAGAGAGAGCTCAAGTTCACCACGCGAACCGCGATGTAGGTCATCGGCGCTCGGCCGCTCGCTCGCGCCTGCTGCAGTGCAATGCCAGACTCGCTCGCGCCCAGGCAGCCGGCGGCGGGGGGTCGCCGCCTAAACCAGTGCCCCGCTGGCCCGCAAACCGAGCGGCGCATGCGAAGAAGCAGGCTCCCGCTTCCTTTTTGCTCTTCTTCGACGCCCAGCTGTTTGCCCGCGCGTATATGGAGAGAGAGGGCGCCACGCCGGGCTACACCCTGTTATCTATTCCGTGCAGCGCAGCCGAAGCTATAGGAGTGCCCCGTCGGAGAATCGGTAACGACATTCGGCTGCGCAGGCCCGAGTAGAGAAAGAAAGGCTCGCTCATAGTTCAACCGCTAATCATTCCCTGATCATTCCACTGAACCGGCGTCGAGCCCGGGACGATTAGCGGAGAACATTGGGCGAGACACGCAGGCGGTTCTTGTTTCGGGTTTGGGCGTGCGCGACCCGACGCGTTCGCTTCGCTGCACGGGTTTGTTGAGCGCTGAATATAGACTGGGTGACGTGAAGCACCGCGAAGACGCGCAGATAAAAAGAGGAGATTGACGATGACGTTGCCTGCATGACGCGCTGGAACGGGCGGTAGCGCTTCGAGGTGACAGTGGCCGAAGACCGATGCTCAGAAAGTGATCAGCAGCCATTCCGTATCGAGGACTCCCACATACGTGCCATTTCATCGCGACGTTACAGATGTGTCGTCGCACCGGCGAGCGTCGCGTGGAACGAAGGTAGTCAGTTTTCCAAGTGCTGAAACGTTCCGCGCGCCGTTCGATAAGTCAACACGTTTCCCGTACTGTTATTACGAAAACGATGCGAGCTTCACAGGGGGAACCACACGGTGACGATGTTACGGAACGCGTTAGGAATGCTAGAATAGTGATATTAATTGAATACAGGTTTACAATATCGAATCCAATGTCGATGTGTATCTGCTTCTAAAGGCAGAGGAAGGAGCCTGTCGAAGAATTGCACCGATGTAAAAGCCTAGTTTATTCACTCCAACGCACGAAATGTAACTGCAAGTTTGTTTAACTTGGAAGCTCGCAAACAAGCAATAAGATAGCCACAGTTTCTGGTTGGCACAGAATGAGCACTTGAATTTGGCCGGTGGACTATATGTGAATTGGTCCTTCTCCATGGCAGGCAGGCTCCAACAATTGTAGTAACTCCATATTGCCGGCCGTAATCGAGTACCAAACTCTTGAACCAGAACAATGGGATTTGAAGGACGAGTATTAGGATTCAATATTCTTATCCACCCGTTCATATAACAAAGAAGAGAGAACGAGAAAGAGTGGACTTGGAGGTCGACATTCGGGTTAACAAGATATTCTCTCCGGTCGTCTAACCTGTACTGGGGAAAGGAACAAGGGCGTATTGGGGTGCAGCCAAAAAAACTTTTCGCAAGGGAGGGCTGGAGGACGAGGGTGCCGGCTGACTATCCCACGGTATGATTAGATCGCTGCTGCGACTAAAGATTGTTTTGTTTTACTACGCTCTTTCTACCGCAAGCTTTTTCCTGGCCAAATTTCCCACGTTGTCTTGGCGTAGTGAGTGACAAGACGATTGAATTTAATTTGGACAACGAGAATGAGAAAGAAATACATGGTTGTCAAGGGGCTTAACATAAAGGCAAACGACGCCTGCCTAAGTGTCAAGACCACTCGTATAACAGTCGCAACAAACACTCGGAGACACCGAGATTCGAAAGAGTGTATTTTTTTAAAGAAATATTTAAAGGCCTGCACGACGATAAACTTCGGTAGACGGAACAGAACGTCGCTTTCGATGACCGACACGTACGACAATTCATGCAAGCTCGTGAGTCGTGGCGTTCACGCGATTCGCAAGTTTAGCCGAGCAATACGAAAAAAAAAAAAGGAAGAACAAGTATTTGGTGTGTCGGTTGAGTTCGTCGATTGACTGCATTAGTAAAAGCCGTAAACACACCTCTCCGTATAACGCAAAAAAAAAAAACAAATTGTTCTAGCGGGTATCCGCAATCGCAAGCTCCCCTGTATGTAACAGACGTCCCCACTGCGCGGTTACTGCACGATGCACTTAACATGTAACTCTACTCCCTAAGCCTCGGACAAGTTTCTGTCCTTCTCATTTGCTTAAAGGGACACTAAACAAAATATCAGGCAGAACGCATCCTTCGGAGATTATTATCTACGTTAATACGATTGGCATTCAAGTGGTGGTGCATATGTGATTTGGCGACGGGAAATTCAATATTGCTAGACAGTTTATTGATTAGGCTTATGCTATGCAATTATGTAGTGTAACTCGTCTGTTCGGGCGCACACCCAGTGGCACAAAACCAGTGACCTAAGCTGTCTGCTCGGCAGGACGGCAGCCAGCGCATATCTAGTGGCCCAAGCTAACTTGGGTCAATGGGAATTGCGGCGTAAAAGGAGCTAGATAGATTGCTATAAGCAATGTTGCTGAAGTAGGCTTAGAATTCTAACCGCGTTAACCCCTTCTATGCCAGGCTATTATCCCGAATTCTGACTAAAAAAAAACAATATTGCCAGATTACTTTTGAAAACCCCAGTTGCCAGCATGTTCTACCTCCTCAGAAAGAATAAGTTCGCATCTAGCTTGCGCTGTCCCACGGATACTGTGCTGCGGCACGCCAACCAAATGCACGACTAAGCACTGAGACAAAACGAAGCTCGTCCGTGGCCTTGGTATAGAAAAATGCAAAGTACTGCTGATCACGAGCTGAGGTCGTCCTTGGCCGTCTCTTGCCAGAAGCGTGTAGGCGATCCCTGCTCGCGCTCAAGGCACAGAAGAGGGCTAGAACACTAAATCAGTCTGGACTGATAAAATACTCTTTCGAAACTCTACTGTCGTTGATTTCGCTGTAATAGGGCGACGCAATCATGCCACTGTGGCTCAGTAAATTTTTTTTTGAAACTTGCTAAGTTCAATCTTTGGCGTTTCAGTCGATCCCTAGCGATAAAAAAAAAATTGACGAGGCCCAAGCAGAAGTCTTACGCGGTAAGAGCGGTGGCATTTCTTTTTCTTTTTTTTAATTATTGTATGAAGGTAACATACTAACACGGCTCAAACACATTTTTTTTTTTTAGTGTCTCTTGAACCCCGCCCTCCACAACAGCGCCCAAACACAGTAGGTAGCTTCCATTCAGTGGCAGCGATTACGATCTTTCGCTGTCCGCTACAGTGTTAGCGCGTATAGATTATTTTCATATTGTCTACCCCCCCCCCCCCCCGCCATCTTTTCTGTTCTATCATTTCCCATTCTCCCAGTGCGGAGCAGCCAACCGGACAGTTAACCTCTCTGCCCCTCTCCTTCTATTCAGTGTGAGGCGACATTGTTTGCGGCAGCTGGAACAAAGGCCGCAAGACCAAAGGCGAAGGTCAAGTTAGGACTGCAACGTCTCGTACAAAGAGCGCTCTACATATATTGCCGTGAGCCACGGTCGCGGGGCTGCATAGCCTGCGACAAAGCAACAGACGCAACCTACGCAAAACGCGAAGTAGACACAACAGGATTTTATAGCATAACAAACAATGGACAGACGACGAGTCATCCGTTGAGCTTGGAGCTGCAGTTCATACTAAAGGGAATGGTTGTCGCTCTTCGCTCTTACGTCGCGCAGAAGGCTAGAGAGGTAACACATGTTTCGCCAGATGCACGGCTGTGAGGTCTCCGAACGCCACACGCAAAGTCGACGTTTCTCTGTTGCTCCTGGTAGTACGTGTTCCTGGTATCGTTTCTTGGGTATCGGCACATGCGGCGAACTTCTCTTGTGCGCCGAAGTCCTTAATTATACAAGCCTTGTGACGATTACACGTCCTGCGTTCAATGATACACGAGAAGTTTGAAGACGGGACACTAGGTCGCGCGAACTTAATATCGTCCACGTCATGGAGCTTATCTTAACATCTCTCTCCCCCCTCCCCCACTTTTTGTTTGTTTGTTTGTATGTATGTATGTATGTATGTATGTATGTATGTATGTATGTATGTATGTATGTATGTATGTATGTATGTATGTATGTATGTATGTATGTATGTTTTGCGCGCTATTTACTACTTCTATCACCAACCAGCCGTACGCTGACGAAGTGACCGTGCTCTGCTGCTGCTATGCCACAGACTCCCGTCTTAAAAGAGTCAATAGAGAGTTTTACTTTAGGGGACGCAAGCGGCTTGCGTACGCAAGAACTAGAAACCACGGTACTGCGCATGCGCAGACCCCCACGTCTGAGTCTGCGCAAGCGCACTACCGTTGCCCCTAGTTCCTGCGTACGCAAGCCGCTTGCGTACCCTAAACTAAAACTCTCCAATGAATTCCTACGTCAACGGCATACGTCCACAAATACGCAGAAAGTCGCATAGCGGGGCGCGCTTCGGGGACAGCAACAAGCGTCGGGAACCTTAGTGCAAACCAAAGCCACCTCAAACGAGGACCGCAGTGGCTCATACGGCGTGCAATAAATCGTACTACAGAGCGCGCCATTTTTTTCTGTGTTTCGTGCAGATATGAAAGCGGCCGTGGCGCTGCTGGCGGCCTGCTGCCTAGCAGCCTGCTGTGATGCGGGACACATCATTCCGTGGCTACACATCAGCAAGAGCATATTTATCAAGCCGTAAGTCGTCTACGTTCTTTTCTGCACCTACGGTTGCTCGCGCAACGGTGTCCCTCGAAGCGAGATCCTAACGGCCCAAGCTCTGTCTGCGACTGTCTTGTATCATCGCCTCTGTGTCGTTAACATTGCGTTTTTCTACACTCCTTTCATTCCCTCTTCCATTTCACATATGCTAGAGTAGCAGGCCTAAGTTTGAACTGAGCGCCAAATGCCGACAGAGACCCTGTAAGGTTAACAGTGTTTGGAAACATTACCGCCTTCCTGTTTACTGCATTACAATGAGCAATGTTCATCGGATGCCTCTTCCCTGGAGCCATAAGGCACAGGACTAGGTGCTAAACATTTTATTCTCAGTATTTTTTTTTTCGTTTTTGACCAGACTCTGCTGATTTAACTCCAGAAATTCGCTCAGCAGTCCGATCGCTCAGAATCACTCGTTCTCAGGCTGATAGGCACAGTTTCATACTAATTTGAGCACTAATGAGTTCATGTAAGTTTTAGTCAACAAGACTCAACGATTCCAAAACTTCCCGTCGACGATGCATGTATGTTATACGTTAGGCAAGGCATAACAGTAATCAAGCATCGACGAATGCAAATCAGATTTATGCAGACTATTACAGTATAATCGGAAGGCCTGCTCGCATCTAGAATAACCCTGACAATCCACAGCATGCTATATCCATTCGGTAGGCTGCACCTTGACAAATGCAGAGCAAGCGGTGATTCAGAAACCGAAATAAATGTCCCAGCTCAGTAAATCTCACAGGAAATTCCCATACTTCCACTCAGCCTCCTCTTTGCTTTTTTTCTTTCTTTCTTTCTTTCTTTCTTTCTTTCTTTCTTTCTTTCTTTCTTTCTTTCTTTCTTTCTTTCTTTCGTTCTTTCTTTACTCCTTTCACTGCAATTACGCTGCAAACATTTTGTGCGATCATGACATGCCTGCAAGAAAGCCTTCATGTCTTTACAAGCAATAAAACTGATCCTAGATCTCACCTCTCGTGCATGACAAAAACGTTTCCCGTCTGTCTGCTTGTTTTGACATCGCTGCCGCTTCGAGAGCGCCCTAATGAAGCCCCGAAACTTCAACGCAGGGTCAAGTACGTGTACAAGGAGATCCCAATCTACAAGACCATCCCGGTGTACAAGACCATCCCCGTGTATAAAACCATTCCCGTGGTGAAAGAGATCAAGGTGATCAAGGAGGTGCACAAGGACGAGTGGCAGGACGAGCACAAGGACGAGTGGCAGGACGAGCACCCCACGTACTCCGACGGCTGGAAGGGCCAGTCGGGAGGCGGCGGAGGCGGCTGGGCCTCGCCCGGAGGCTGGGAGTCCTCCGGTCCGTGGGAGTCCAAGCCGTGGGAGTCAAAGCCCTGGGAGTCTAAGCCGTGGGACTCGGGGTGAGTGCCGAATCATACCGCCGGCTATATTAGAACGCGCCATAGGCGCATGTCAACGTGCTTCGCTTGTCAGACGGCCCTTTTCAATGCTATACGCTCATGCTTCCGGCGCTGACACACTACGCTAGAAATGAAAGATAAAGAGGTAAAGGAATCGCCGCGATTATGTTGTCATCGCATTTACTGGTGCGACGTAACAACGGACATGTCCAATACGAAGCTTCTTGTCAAATCGTCGACACGAAACAGCAGTAGGGACGACCTGTTATTGAGGATAACAGGTGTACGCCATGAGCGAGACATACAAGGTGTCCGTGGCAGATGCCCCTTTCCACACAATCTCCCCCACAACCCTTCGCAAGCACCCAACGACGCAGTGATCTAGGTCAGAATGTCGGATCAAATCTAAGCAGCCAAATATAAAGCTCAAGCAGCTCCACTGATCTTTGCCGAGGAACAAAGTCACAAGCCATTGCCAAAAAGCAGAGGAGCCGCAAATCACGTTTCGTGTACCGGTTTAAGATCACGGCGGGTGGCTTTCGTCGGACGTACGTGTATTGAAGGCACAAAGCGATCGGACAAGACTCGGTCATAAGCTTTTTTTGTTTTCCGGCGAAGTGCTGCCGCTGTCGTGTTCAAACATTCTTCAGTCGTCATTAGAATACAGCGCTGCAGAAGTAAAGGCGAACAAACAACATAAGCACGAACACAGACGACGAAGTGTTTATGCTTAACTTTTGCAGCGCTGTATTCTAATAATGCCAACTAACTCTAAAGCGAGCCTTAGGTCATCCGCTAATGATCGACACAATACACGACGCCACGAGAAATATGAAAACAAGATCGCAGGCATTTACTGAGCCTTCTCAGTTTTATAGAGACGGCTTATGGTAAAATCAAGACTGCGTTTCGCTTTTTAAACCACCATATTAACGTCTGCATAGCTGGCTCTATAGCGATAGCTTGCAACATATATGTATATATCAAGCGAATAACCGCAGGGGTTAGCGTCAATGTATTATAAGGCGTAAAGCAACAAACACCCGTCGAAACACCTTTCATCGTTTCTTCTCATAGAGATCTTTCGGGTGAAACCCCTTGTGCCTTAACCAAGGAAGGCGCAATGCAGCGTCGAGAAACACACACACAACCACAGCCTTATGGCTCATATATATGACATAAATGCGAAAATAAAAGTGTCGCTTGTAAACTGCGAACGAACTATAAAGGGACGCAGTAAACTTGAGAAAAGGACAGCAGCTCTATGGCGACCATGCGATCGTCTTGACTTCAGCGACACCAGCGCAAGGCCTCTTGCGATGCAAGCTTCCGTTGAGCGCAATATAAACCGCTAACAGCAATAAAGTCATGACAAACGCTTTTGCCGCGCGCTTTCCCGTCACGGCTAATTGCTTCGGTGTCAGCGCATGACTGCGGCTCGTCAAGGACGAAATAGCACGGCGCAACAGACGCCTCACTAGTACATCACAACAAGTGCGAAAATTGTCTTTGCAGGTCGCCAGAGATACAGCGGCGCAACTCTACGGCAAAGGATCACCACCGCACGAAAGCATGAGAATGTGTGCGCGTAGCTCGTATATAGGCACGTTCAGCTAGTCGCGGCGGGCGTTACAGGTATAGCGCGAGTTTGCGCATGCGCTTGTTGACCGTCCCTGGCCGCCCAGGTGAAAGCGAGCAACAGTTCTTTCAACTATGGTGTAGAAAGCTACCGCCTACCCTCCAATTCCTACCTCCCCCTCCTACCCCAACACCCCTCCCAAGCCCGTCCCTTTCTATCTCGTGATCAAACATGAAGTGATGTCACAGGGTCTGCCGTAACATTCACAGAACAGTTTCCTCATCCCCGCGCCCCATCCGCCATTTCCTCTCCACCACTAATCGACCCTACGATTATGAGAAAAAAAATATGACAGCTATCTCATTCCACTTTTAAGTCCGGTAGATGACGCAACAGTGTGCACCTAGACCAACAAGCAAGGGAACACATAACGTATAGCCTTTGAGGCTTCTGAGGATGAGGTCAGACGTTCGATGGTAGATCGACATTCGCGAACGCGAACGCTTTTCCACTACCCGTCGCTTTTGTGTCGTTTGTGCTTTGTCTCTGTAAAGATGGCCCAGACGGTCCCCGTTGCAAGATGGCGATTAAGATTTGAATCTTCATCTAACGCGCTCACAGCGGCATCACCATACTATATAGCACGCGGCATTAAGCCAGAGAGCTCAGATTGGCGTATGTACTTTGTCGTCGTTCTGTTTTCGACGCACACCTCGTGATTCTCGGTTCAAGATGAGTGTGTGACGATGACGAGCGGCAGAGCGACAGCGCAACAGCCGATCTGCGCCACGATCTCTTGGTTACTCATCTGCCACCTTCACAAAGCATCGTCCCAAGTCCCACACCGGACATCAGCAAATCCACAGTAAACGCTGCAACGGCCCCTGTGCGCGCAGTGGTAAGCAATTAGTTTCCACGGCGAACTCAATACACCGCACGGAGGTGAAGTCTTGAAGAGAGATGCCAGCAGTATCCACACGGACGAAGCAGGAGCAACTTTCGACGAGCAAAGGAATCGTGAAGAACACTGCAACGCATCCAAAAGTGGGACAATAAACACAAAAAACGACAACGCTTCGGTGTCTTTCATTCGCGGACCTACTACAAACGCGAAATGTGAGGTAATTTGCACGCCACTGAGCGTAACCTGGTGCAGTCACCCAATTATATACGTGAACACAAAAACAATGGCTGCCCAAACTCTGAAGTTGCAGGTACAAAAATAATACACCACTCCGGTGATACCTAAGGATCAACGATTAAAACAATTGACCGCCTTTCCACTACTGTGAAGAGGGGTGCAGGCGAAGCTCGGAATCCGTGGCTCTTGTCGTAAATTCTCGGCTTCGCGCTCCCTCACGGCGAGGTCGGCACGTCGACGACGAGCCCTTTCTTGAGCGAGTTCCCGGCGGCGTTCATCAAACGCCGCCTGTTCTTCGGCCGAACGTACGACCCGCGGCCCGCTCCCAACACCGTTCCTTCAAAGCAGCCCGCTCTTCCGCAGAACGAACTAAACGTGGCCTCTCCATCTGACTGCCGGGCTTTTACTGGCGGGCGCCGAGGCGAGCGAACACGCGATCACACCCTTTCCTTCCTCCGGAGGGAGGGCGCCTTGCACTGCGTCTATTCTTTATGCATATAAAACCCCGCTTTAAATGGCCCGCATTATGAACCGACAGTGGCTGAATCGGTTAGCGTGGTGGTTCGCAACCGTTCTAATTCGCAGCCCGACAAACAACTTTTATTTTCGCGCGTCTTGAGTTTTTTCGTACGGCAACACCGACGCCGACACGAGTGAGGCACTACAAGCATCGCTTGAAAAAAAAAACTGGCTACACTAATTGAAGGACAGATTCAGAGGAATTTTATCCATCCAGTGTTCTACTGAGTGTCATATTTCGTGTCACTATTCTCCCTTTTTACGCAAATTTATTTCCTTTGCCAAGTGACAAGGAGTAGCCGGTGCCACCATAAGGGCGCCAACCTCTCCTAATATTCATTTCAATAAAAAAAAAGCCTTCAGCGCAAGCTGCAGCACCCTCCGCTAGACCACCGCCAACACACCAGTAGGAAGAGATAATAAACTCCATTTGAAGTGTCTGATCTGGCCATGTGTACCCGCCACCTTCGTGACCTCGATCGCCCGAAACACCGCAAATAAGCTCTGGGCGACAAATGGCTGTAAGAACGATTAAGCAGCACGACAAAGCTATAGACCACTGATTCTGCAGCAAGGTCTCTGTCCAAACGCATCATCTTCGCTAATGTTGTCGATGCAATACGGCGCCCTTCCGTTCGACAAGGTCCGCTTGCGCCATCTATGACACGTGTACGCAAGTTAATGCGCTGCAACACCTCTCATTTTAACGCGAGAGCGTTAAGGGCCCCGTGTCGCAGAAAATCCAGCGTCGGCGTCCAGCGCCCAGCGTGGGACATTGCTTCGGCAAAAAGAATTTCTAACCACGCATACCCAACCAGGCAGGCCCTGAACTACAATTGAATCTCTCAAGGGAAAATACTTAGAACAATCGTAAAGTACGCCTTACACACAACCTCCAGACATGATAGCGTCGGGTCGTTATTTGTATACACGAGAAAACATAATTCTGTTGCGCGGAAACTCACACACAAACCCCCTTTAACGCGATAGCGCTTTCAAGCTGTCGTTTGAGGTCTGTCTAAGTAGTAGCGGCGCGGCCTCCTCGGTCCCTTGCACACCATCAAAAAAAGAACCACAAAGCTCGCCTTCGTGTCCAGCGTTCGCCGCCAACGTTTCCCGGTGAGCATTACGGCTACATAAGCTGCAGTTGCCGGGAAGGGTGAGAAGTACTCAGGAATCCTTGAATGCTGTCGCGTTCCATTCTTAAAGGCGAAGCTTAAGCGTCCTCCCAATTTTTGTACTAAAACTGAATGGCTTGTGTTTTGAAATTTCTGTTTCACCAATGCTCATTTCTCGCACTTTATTTTTTTCTCGTCAAGGCTTCACATGGAGGACAACATTAAACAGGAGAGAGAGAGAGAGAGAGAGAGTTTTCTGATATAAAAGCTCAGAGGTCGGCCTGAATCAATGTTCTGACCTGCTACTCGGCGTTGTGGGAAAGGGAAAGGGTAAAACAGCTAAAACAAGATGTGCTAATAATGAATAAGGACAGCAATATGACCTTGACCTACATTAGAGTTTAAGAAAAACTAATGAGCTATAAGAACAGCATGCAATAATGATCAGTAGCCCATACAAAATTACAGTCGCTTAACGCAATTAAGGGGAAGGGGACTAGGGGAGCCCGAAAGATCCCATTCCGTTCTTGCTTGTTCGCGCTAAGCAACCATACTCCCATATTGCTGTTCATATTAGTATTGTTTCTACTGCGGTTCATATTGCTCAGTACACCCTATTGAGCAATATGAACCGACCATGCCAGCATCATGTATTTCCGCACGCAGTAAGCCTCAAATAAAATTTATTTGCACTATATGCATGAAACAAAAAAGTCAGATAGAGCCGCGCTACTATCTCCATATTAATGCTCGCTCATGCAGTCTCCAAGACGTATTCTTTTCCAGACGTAGCCACAACTGACTGTTAGGAGAGCTCGACGGCTAATAGAACGCCTCTGGTACTAAAATCGACCGCGGCCGGAGCTTCGACGCAAGTAGCACCTGAATGCAGAAATTAACGTAAAGCACGCTAAAAGTCATAATTATGGGTCGGTTCAGTAGCTGTACAAACCACGATGCCGCGGGTTCTAATGCTGGGCACGATTATTTGATTTCGAAAGGGGCGAAATAAAGAGCGCTAGTGTAGCTACACGCACGCGCCGCTTAAATAACTTCAGGTAGACAAATTTTAACCAGTATTCGTGTACTACGGGGTCTCTATAGCCTACACCATGGAGCTAACCGGACACTTAACCCGGTTAACCTCTCCACCTTTCACCTCTTGTTTTCCTTCCTTCCTTCCTTCCTTCCTTCCTTCCTTCCTTCCTTCCCTCCTTCCTTCCTTCCTTCCTTCCTTCCTTCCTTCGGAACTCAAAGCTCTATAAAGCAATCGATTTCGCTCTTCAGGCGGCCTTACGGAGAACAGCATACACGTATGTTGCTTGCCTGCCTCTTTTTAGTCTTGTTTTTTCTTCCATTTCTCTTCCATAGTGCAGGATGGTCAACCGAGCTCAGCCTACATTACCTGCCTGTATTTTTTTCTCCTTATCATCTCTCTCTCTCTCTCTCTCTCTCTCTCTCTCTCTCTCTCTCTCTCTCTCTCTCTCTCTCTCTAGCGCTTGTATGGCCAGTCGGTCCCCATTCGAAGAACAAAGCAGTTTAAAACCTACAGACATGAGAAAGGCGGCAAGAAGCTACGTCTGTCCTGTTGCTTGCCTCGTGACGGATGCCGAACTCTGTCCCCCTTTCTGCAGAGTCTACGAACTGGCGGAACACCACGTGCACAAGGAGCCAGAGCACGACCACAGGCACAAGGAGCCAGAGCACGACCACGGGCATGAGGAGCCGGAGCACGACCACGGGCACGAGGAGGAGCACCACGTAGTCAAGCACGTCTCGCTGCGAGACCTGCTGCCCAAGTGGATCAGCCTCACCATCGGGGTCCACAAGGACTGAGGAACCCCGTGTCCCGCAACTCGCAATCCAGTCGGAACCTTCTGGCAGCTCTATAGGCCACGGCCAGCCTTTCAGATACGCCTGGGTTTGTACATTTCCTCAGGGGAACAGTGAAGCAGACAGAGATTCGCACGAGGAGGCAGGAGTAACGCACAGGTGAACCTGACGTAGAAAGACTATAATGATCCCGTCCTTTCTTTTTCTTTTTTCACGCCTTTCTTTTTGTCCCCGCTCTTTCCGTCTTTACTTCCCCTTTCCCTTCCCCTAGTTCAGGGTAGCAAACTGGAGTATTTAACTCTGGTTAACCTCCCTGCCTTTCTCTAATTTGCATCTCTCTCTCTCTCTCTCTCTCTCTCTCTCTCTCTCTCTCTCTCTCTCTCTATCTCTATCTATCTATCTATCTATCTATCTATCTATCTATCTATCTATCTATCTATCTATCTCTCTCTCTCTCTCTCTCTCTCTGAACCTGACAGCGGCGAACAGCCGCGCGTGAGCACGGTTCCAGGGTAAAAAAAAAAATCACGCGCAGTCCCGACACTTCGCCGCCACTTCATCCGGGAGCGGGTGAAGAAAAGTCCGTGTCATCGAGTTCTTGTCCGCGTTTCTGATCAGGCAATCCCGTGCAAGTTAACGCATGCGCAAGTGTGCTGTAAGCGTGGCCTACATAGTTGACCGACAGCACGCTTCTGTGTCAAACTTTCGTTTCCCCGTGATGCGTTTAAAATAAGATTAAATGAAAGAGGGGGGAGGGGGGAGGGGGGAGGGGGGAGGATCACGCCCGTACCTACTTAACAGCAATAATGGGCGTACGCCAATTAAAAATAAATGAATAGGGGTTGCCAAGCAATATCCAAAAGCGCAAATTTAGTATATAAATGGCAACGGGACACCTTGTACAGACACTTCGATACCGTAATGTCAAGCTACAAGTTTTCCGCGCGAGCATCACGCAGTGTCAAGCGTGTCGTCTCTGTACAGATGATGACTTGCTATGCAAATTTTTGCTGATGTTTCCTCCTGCGCTTCCATGCTGTAATTTCTTTCTTCTTTTTTTTTTTCATCGTGGTTAGCAAAAAATCATAACAGAACACACTGTGGTAACCACAGTGATCAGTAGAGACCAGATGTTTAGGCGCTAAAGATGATGTTTTCGGCGCCTATAAACAGGCACTGAAGCTGTCATTTAAGGTATATATACTATATATATACTGTATCTTAGGCCCCTACGTATAGGCTCTATAAGAAGTTCTGCCGTGCATCTGAGGATAACGATTTTTTTAAGGTACACAGCTCACTAAGAACCGGCTTTATGAAATTTACTTTATTTTCTCTATAAAGCGGAATGAGGAAAGTTGTGTAAGTTAGAAGGTGTATCTGAAATCTACTGTGACAAGACACCACGATAAATGCCGTGAAAGTAGTGACAAAGAAGCGCCATCATCAAATTCTTCGGGCTTCGCGTTGTGCCTTTTTTTCACGGAGTAAACTATTTTGTACGCAGAAAAGGAACATGCTCAACATCCACTGAAGCTAGCGGCAAGTACCTGCACTTATGAACGTTCAATAGTTCAATGCCTTCTAGAATTGCAGAATGTTCACCAGTCAGAACCTTTGACAGTTATTTCTTCTTTCTTTTTTTTCAGTAGCGAAAGCCCGAGATTTTTGTGCGAGAACGATTGAAGTTTCGGACTAACTCTCAGCAACAGGTCCATTGCGATTGGTGGCGAACCTTTTCTGAACATCTCCAATGAGCCTCACATTTCGGGTCAATGCACTCGCGCCAGAGAATTCGAGTTTCTGGATGACGTCGGCTAAAAACGTGTAGTGAGCGCACAAACGCGCCCAGTCACTTTAAAATGTGTCGTCGCGGAGTGCACTTTGAGCCCTCCGCACAGCCATACTTCCGTCTACAACAAAGCTGTCAATAACAGCCTTCACGCCCACAAAGTGTTTGTTTGATAACCGGCTGCCTTCAGCCAAGTACTGCAGCGGGTACTAGCATTATGGACAAGATGAGACTAGAGCGAAACAGAGAAAAGGGCATTTTTTTAGGTTTTCAAAATTCAATATAGGCACCAACATATAAATAGGGGTTTAAAGGCACATCAAAGGTGCCACTAAAATCTTTCTAGACCCATAGTTCGAGCTTATATACAATAGTCGAACGCCTTTATAACAAAGTGCTTGGTACCCTCGAAATTATTCGTTATACAGGTTACTTCGTTGTAAAGGTCGCACACCTAACAACTCACAATATAACCGGGACAGAATTATCCCAACGTTATACAGGTCATTTCGCTGTAGAGGCGTTCGCTGTAGAGGCGTTCGCTGTATAGAGGCGCTCGACTTTGTAAATAGGCGCGGTTAGGATGTAATTAAAAAATATATGCATTTTGCCTAAAGTTCCGGTCTCTGGTGATCACAAGAACAGCAGCCAATTAATTATTATATAACAACACTTTTTCACATTTTGTTTCTCTTTCCTGCTGGTGCTTCTTATTTTGTACACAGCACTCCACGTCTTTCTATCCAACGACGCGCGTTTGAAGAGTTTTGTATCTTTAGCGTTCAGAAACGCCCCCTCTCCCTCCTCGATAGGTCTCCAAGGAACCAATTCACTTGGAGCGATATCCAATAGCGAGAACGCTCACAATGACGCTACAGTACTTCTCGACCGAGTTACTTCTCAATGATGTGCGCTCTTCAGCACACTTGAAGCTAATAAGCGTGCCTCAAACGGTCATTTCGTTTCCCTTAAGGTTCAATGTCGAGTTTTCTGCTGACATACGCAATTGCTATAGCTACGTTTCCCACTCTTCGCAAACATGCCAACTGCATGCAGACCCGTAGCACAGGCTACCTACGTTACATGAGGACTCAAGGAGGACAGAGCGTTTAGCTTTGCGGAAGACTGCACCGTCGTCGTGCACTGAAGCGCGCAGACGGCTCCGTTGACGCCTCTGACGTTTGTTTTCTTCGCAGAAGGATTCTAGACAAAGTCACATGACGCCTCGACGTGGACGCGCCGCAACAGTGCTGCAGAAGCAGTCGCACCTCCGGTAACCGGAGACCAAAGAATTTGGGAGGACCTCGAGCCGCGACCCAGCTCGGCGAGGCAGACTTGAAGTTTGAATTCTTCGCTGTGGTGTGCACGGTGTGCCCTGAAACTTTCGGGTGTCGACCGGACGCCCCGAGTCGCCACGGCCAAATAGAGACTCGAAGAAAACTCGACTCTGCGGCGTAAAACCGCCCGCGCCAGCCGCATCCAGTCACAAAGGACCCCAAGCGGCATCAGAGGACTGCGAACCGATGACAACTTTTTCACAACAGCCAAATATTGAGTCAGCGTTTAGTATACGTCGTGTTAGCTTTGAGTCTTGCGTCTAACCTTCCTTTCTTTTCGCGTTACCTTTAGAATACGCACACACTGCCAAATCCTGCTACGCAATGGCCAGGCACGAGGACACAGTGAGGAACGAATGGTAGCCTCGACGTACATCGCTGAGGTGATCTTTTGTGCACTTCAAGTGGCCAGTCGGAGCTTCGTGAGTGCTGAATGCAGACATATCGCTAATGACAGTGACAACGGATAATAGCACCGCGTAGAGTAGCAAAACGGTTGTAAGTGAGGAGAAAGAGACACCACTGAAGCTATTTATGTGTTTCGTGACAAAAAAAAATATAGTTTGCGAAAGTCCACATCTCACCTTACTCGAAAGGGACCATTAAAGAACATTTCAATATCGCACTTTTGCCATGCTCAGGACAGAAACTTCCAAAGCAGCACAAAAACCCACGAACAGCAGAACAATATTTCTTCCCCCAATATTCTATGGCTTCTTAAGAGGAGAATATGGTGCAGGCTCAGGCCTTCAGGCAGAAGCTGAATTCAAGGGATTGTCTACAGCAAAACCGGAAGCCCATGACAGACTTGTAACCTGCGAGTAAAATGAATGAAAAAGCGAAACAAGAAAGAAAAGGGAAGTCGCTAGCCTGTGTTCCGACATACGTCTAAACTATGCGAACATATTGTCAAGGTCTCTATTTTCCAGGATTTTCTTACCTGTTTCATCATCAATGACTGTGCCGGCGCAGTAAAGATTACGGCGCCTATCCTACACTAAGTTGGTCGCCACATTTTACTCTATTACTTATTCTTCTGTGATAACAAACACCCTATTTGGCGAGAGGTTAGTTCTTTAAATCCGTGCTATATTCACCTATATCTGTACCTGAGATATCGACACATTTCGCAGGGCCTTATGTACTAACAATGAAACAACATACAGAAGCTGAGCGCAAGAAAGTCGACAATGCGCGACGACGGAGGCGTCGTTGCGCCGACGTGATATGCCTTAAGGATAGCCACCCGCGTGGTTATTACTAGCCTGTCATGTACGTACGCTAATCGCGCTAACGAGACAACTATAGCGCGCAATCAACGGCAGCAGAGCAGACTGCCATGCCAAGCCTTAGCAGTGTGCGCCGCTGTTAAAAGCCTCGCTCTGAAAGCCCCATTCACGTAGAAACAAACGCGGCATTGAGAAGCTGTGTTAATGTTTACATACGCTATATGAACAGTTTCCCGACGAACGCCCATCGTATGAGTCTTACTTTTTCTTTTTTTTTTCCCCCACTCTTGACTAGTCCTTTGCTCACGATTTTCTGAGCGCCCTTCCACAGTGTCTTTGCTCCACGATTGTGCATGTATAGCTATACGAGGAAATAAAAACAGTAATAATAAATCTCGGCAACAAGCCATCAATGCCATCGCCTTTGTTATATTATTAATTTACGCCTGGCGCGGTGGTCGGTGTCGGTTCGTGACCTTCGCTGGAAACGCCCTTCCGCCCGAAACGCCGGAAGACTTTCCCGAGCTACAGTGCCCTGTAATTAGCAGATCGAGAGCCCACATTGGACAGAATGCCTAGGGCTGTGTTACAACCAACTGCTTTGCCAAGAACTGCGTTAAAGGTAACACAAACGCGGAGCGCTGGATCTGTCGGTACTGTGAGTTGCCGAACCCTTTGGAAAAGGTGTGCTGTTTAAGATGGTTTGTTCGCATTTATTAAGGGGATCTTTTTTTTTTTTCATCACAGGAATTAAAAAAAAGAAAGGACTGTTTGTGATCAGCTATTATAAGCTGTAAGGAAATAGGACGAGCTGCGAGGCTGACAGCGGTGACGTTGTGTCGGTCCTAGCATGTTTAAACCGGCGCGCACATTATACATGTAAACGAAAGACAGAGACGTGACACACGTTACTCACTGCTAAAGTTCATTAATAGCCGACGATATATAATACACAGACGTAGGGAAAGCGTGCACAACGCTTAGCAGATAAGCGCCGAAATGGTTATTTGCGACTTGTATTTCATAATCTCAATTTAAGATATCAATTTACTAGTTCGTACTATAGTGTTTGTTAGCCTCGTTTTTCATCACGTTTCAGATGTATCAACGTTAACTGAATCCCTTCGGCCCTGCCTCTTCGATACGTCCAATTTGAACTCCACGGTTCTGCATTTCAGCCACCGCTGCAAACTGACACTGACAGACATCATCCCAAAGGTTGGTTAAGAGTGCCAGACTCTGTCTCCGGGATCGACGGCCAAGGCATAAGAGGCGCGTTGAAGGGCCTCTTCTAACGTGATCCAAAATGTTGAGAAATTGAGATTTGAGAGAATTGTAGGTGAGTGCTCATTATATAGAAGAGTTAAGAAAGAAAACGGCAGTGAGAGGCATGGGACAAAGGAAAGCGCTATCAACTGCATTTTTTTTTTTTAGTTTATCAGAAAGCAATAGTACAGGCTGACTTTCCACGCGATGGCGACAATCATTCACAAAAAAGCAAGAACCATAATATAGCACCAAAGGCCTACTGTTAGGGCAAGTGTCAAAACGGTATTTATTTGTCTGCTAGTACTATGGCAAGCTGGCTTGCTTCTACTCTTTTTCTTTTTTCTCCTACGATAGGCCTCTACTTCGTCTTTGCTGTGTCCATGTTCAAATCAGCCTATATATTCCGCTCTTTTCAGTAAAAATTGGCTGATGGTCATCGCTGTCCCCTGTCGCCTTTCTGGTAGTCCCGCACCCGCCGCGGTAGCTTATCGAATATATGGGCTTGAGCTGCTCAGCTCGAGGTCGTCGGTTCGATCCCGACCACGGCGGCCACATTTCGATAAGGGCGAAATGCAAGAACGCTTGCGTACTTAGATTTAGGTGCACGTTAAAGAGCCTGGGTAGTCGAGATTAATCCGGAGTCCCCTACTACGGCGTTCCCCAAAATCGGATCTTCGTTTTGGCGCGTAAAACCTCAGAACTTAATGTTTCTGGCAGTCCCATCCTCTCGTTTTTTTTTTTTTCGACGTTTTCTAAAACCTACAGTACTCTTCAGATCAAGCAGCCGTCTAAGCTTTTCCCCCATAATAAACGTATCTCTTTCGCCTTCTTAGAGAAGGAAAGCCACTGCCATTTGTAAACCATGATAACTTTTCCTACATGTCCCGCTTTCCGCCCCCATTCTTTCTCGCGCGGGCAGATTCAACTTGTTTCCTGCAATGTCACGTGCGAGGTCTCCCGGTCGCACCGTAAAGCTCGAGGAAAGTGCGTCGCAGAATGAACGCGTCCCTTTCTTCGAAACCACGTCCACGTCCTTTCAGCAAGCATGGAGTGCAGAGCGCTTAACTGCCGCCGGCTCGGACGCAGTTCGCGGGCACTGGTAAAACGACACGGGCGGCATACGGGCCAGGAACACACACAAAAAAAAAGAATGTGCCTGAAATTCCAGCGAAAACAATGGAGCCCCAGCTGCTCCCGCGGTTTGCAGAGACCGGCAGGAGCCGCCAAGGACGCTCCGCGGAAACGTCCGACAGAACGGCACGCAGGAGCGCGAAGAATTTTGTCGCGTACACTGGCGCACTTATCTAGTGCGCGCAGTGTTGCTGGGGCCTCGAAACTAGCTCAAAAAAAACACTCACCGAGTTATAAACCGACGTGGCAGCGGCCCGCATCAGTCCCAGACTGATCCCTCAGGACCTAAATAAAGTTCTTCATACCATACCATATAAACGCTCCGCTGTGCGAAGTGGTCACATTCAAAGGGACACTATTTGGGGGGAATATCAAGCTAAAGGCCATTAAAGCAAAACGATAAATCAATTTAGAGTGTTAAAACATTCTGAAAACTCTGTTGTCGTTAATTTCGCGATAATAGGTGGTCGACTATTAGGATAGAAAATGAAGCTGCAAGTTTCCTTTTTTTATTATTTAACGTCGAAACGCCCACGGTGGTACTTGAGTGTGACGTCACGGATTTCAAAGCATTTTGTCGTAGTTGGGTCACGTTGGCTCAGTAAAGATTCAAGAAACTTGCCATATTCAGTATTTGGCTCCTTTAGAACAGAATGTAGTCCATATTTGTCGCTAAAGAATTAACTGGGCTAGCCGACGCTGTAAAAATCTATGTCGTCACTGTGAGTTAGTGCGTGAAATTCAAAGCGGTGTCACCACCCGTCTTTAGTGTATTTCGGCTTTATTATATTTCGTTTTTTCTTAGCTTACCAAGCGTCTTCTCGTGGTAAGAGTGTTGTTTTTAATATTGTGGAAGGGTATGTTGCTCATACAGAAGAAATCATTTTTCTCTTTAGTGTCTCTTTAAGCATGATCGGCGAAATACATTTCTCGAACAGCGAAAGACTCAAGCTTTATCGACAGCGGAGGCTTGGTGGCCAAGAAACCCGCAATACCGAGAGACGGCTGTAGAATCAATCTTTAAGTTCCATGCACTACCTATACCGGTGATGCCATGGGTTTTCACAGCGCCTGCTCAGGTCTGGTGAACTGCTCACTGATAAATAAAAATTTCGTCGCATTCTGACGCCACTAAAGAAGAAAGCACACTATTGTCGAAAAGGCTGGGTGTTATGCTAGGCCCGTAGTCCAGGACTTCGCTGGAAGCATGCTTGAGAGTTTTCTCAGTGAATTCTGCCAGGTCCGTAGTAGGTGCTAGCGATGGACACTGTCACTTCGTAGATGTTTTGTTGGTTGGCTGGGAGCTGTGCAGTGCTGCCGTATCCACCACAGTGAGTGAGTGCAGGGAGCGGTGGTGAGAGCCGGTAAGGAAGTGAATAAAATGTCTGGTGTGGGGGTATGTTGATATGTCCCTGTCGGAAGTATCCTTGCGTTCGTGTGAGATCGGGACGTATTTTGCGGGGTGGATCCAAAGACTGAACCGCGAAGCATCTAAGAACTATTTCTCCGCAGAAACTGCGCGAATACGAAAAAATATTTCGAAATCCATGACGCCACACTGACGTACCGGAGCTTAGGTACGTATGGGCGTGATATTCACGAAAGCGAAATCTGCGACCAACATTTTTTATCAGATAATAAACATTTTTTACTGACGAATAAACGACAATGCGATTCTGAAATAGCAGTTTACCTGTTTTAAGTGATTCAGGGTTCCTATTTAGAATGTTTCTAAAGACATACATCCTTCGTCGCATCACCGGGATTCGCATATTTCTCCAAATAGTAAGCAACCAATTTTTTTTACAAGCTTTTCAGAAGGTTGTCAGTCACGTGGTGAATCAAAGGCGAATTCGGTTCGTAATTCCTGCAAATATTCAGTGGTCCGATTATTGAATGAATGTTTGACGTTTAATGACGTACGGGGTCCGATTATTGGTCCGTGTACAAGTATATAGTAATTCACGTTCGATTGGTGGCAATATGTTCTTACGAACAATTCTAGCGTGAGAGCATTTCGTGTATACGGGCCCGGGTTTGTAAGCAATTATTTTTGTTTTTTCCTTCGAGGTCAGCCAACCATTATTATACTGCCGAATGCAGGTTCAGTCTATACGAATACTGCTGTTTCCGGCTGTGAATATGTTCTCGTGGGCATTTTTCGACTGCGAAATTAGCAGTGTGCGTGGTGTACGTGCGGAAAGCGCGTTGATTGGTCAGTAAGGGCACGGTTGCTACACAGAGACCCGCCTGCGCCACCGACAGCTACGACAGCCAAACGCAGCGTTCAACAGCGCGCGGCTTAGTTTGTGGTTGCATAGCCTACTTTCCGTCAAGCACATCACATTACTGTCAAAAAAAAAAAAATTTATACGTCTCTAACAGACATATCGTGCGACTGGCGTGTAAAATCACGCCCCCAACTCTTTTTCTTTCTTTGGGCTAGCAGTCACACGTCTTTCCTTTAAAGCACGTTACGGTCGTTGATCAGTCGGAAGGACAGCAGCAAAAAGGAGCGACCGGTAATGCAGTGGCGACATTCGCGACGGACGTCCCGATATGCTAAGCGCGGAGACGCTCCTTAACAAATGCATCTCGCATTCACAATTCTTCGCGAGCCGACGACGCTACCGGCACGCCCTTCGTGTCACGCTGTAAGAGCAGAATCAACTCATGCATGAAAACGCGTAGGTAGTTCCGTGCAGCGACGCAGAATCAGCAACCAGCGACGGCCTATTAAGAATAAAGAGAGAATTTATACGCTACATTCATCCCCCGCTCTACACTGCCTTCTAATTGAGCCGCGGACACTTTTTTTTTGTTTTTGTTTCTTTCGCACAGAATGCAGTGGATAAAATGCTGGTGAGAGAGAGAGAGAGAGAGAGAGAGAGAGAGAGAGAGAGAGAGAGAGAGAGAGAGAGAGAGAGAGAGAGAGAGAGAGAGAGAGAGAGAGAGAGAGAGAGAGAGTCAATCACACACAGGCCAGTCCCTATATCCGAATGAACGAAAACCAGACTGAAAAAGAAAATAAAAACGGTCCAAGACCGCTGAGATTACGGTCATTGGTAGCGTGCTGCACGGCTCAGCACGGCAATAAAATTGGTTACGTTTGAGGCTGCATGTACTACTTTTTTTTTTACTTCACGCTCGTGACGTCAGCGCACCATACTTGCAAGCCATTCCTATCTGCAAGCATTTCATACTTGCAAGATTGTCTCTTGGACAGTTTGCGGATTATACAGTTTCTACAGATTGTCTGTGGACTATAAATAGACACAACAAACTGTAAATACGCTAATTGCACGCATTGTTGCAAGGAATCTGCTGCTGGCATTACGGTCGCCCAGCATGCGCGTGCGTCTAACCCGACAAATGTACTACTCATGGTGGTAGCTGCGCGCTTGTGGCTCAAAAGGTCGAACGCCTCTCTCGGCATCAAGTGTTTCGGGGCTCAATCGCAGGTCAACATAAAGGTATCTCTTTGCAGAGATGTGCGAATACTCGAAATTTCGCACACAAATCGAAGAGTCCTTTCTGTTAGGTTTACAATCGATTTGAGAATTCGCTATTCGAAGTTGCCGAATATTCGTCTCGAATCGAACACAAGGGACAGCAGCGCTTACTGCCGTGTACAAGGAGGAAGCCATATGCAAATGACGGCTGCTCCGAATGATTTGGCTGCGTAAAGGCGGCATTTGCAGAGCTAGCGCATGTAGTAGTTGTTCTCTGTTCAATAATTTCCGGTCATTAAAGCAGAATTCCGCGCCTCCGCGCAGCCCATAAATTTATTTTTTGAATTAAGAGAGAGAGAGAGCAATTTATTATTTGACCAATGTCATCGTGGTTGCATCCTTTTAAAACTATGCGAGGTGACGTAGTGTTACACCTTGCTTCTTCAGTATCTGGTAGCTTGCTCTTCATGCGTTTCACTGCCGTCATTGTTGTGGTGCATCAGATACGATGAGCTTTCCGTTGTTCCCCTCAGTTGATCGGAAGTGTAATTGTTAACGGCATCAGATATTGTATTTATTCGAATATGGGTCGACCTATATTATATTATTATTTTTTTCGAGAATGATGCCCAAAATGGAGCTATCGACGTATATTCGTGACCAAAGAATCTCGACCTATATCCGTGAACAGAGCTATCAAAAGTGCTAAGCTAACGGTGTTCTTCTTTCCTGGCAAAAATAGCGCAAGAAAAAAATCCCCGCCCAAGCACTCTGTATAAAAGGGTAGCCAGCAAAGCTGAAACGTGCGGCCCAGGTGTTTATCACTGGTTTAATCCCGACGGTTCATTAAACGACGGCTCGGTAGGCTGCAGGATCCTCGGTATACACAGTTGCTGCTTGCGCTCGGCTGCACGAGCACGTTCTTGTGCCCGGGCTGCAGCATCGGCACGGCGTAGACGAGCTCGTTTCTGGTTCTGCTCGTGGCGTTGCTGATCGAAAGCTGCCTGCTCCTCAGGAGTACGTATGACGCGTGGCCTACCCTTTTCGGAACCGGAGAGAAACTGCTACGCGCGCGCTCGGCTGCGACGGAGAGCAACAACGTCACTACTGGCGCAGCCACTCACGTGCCTCTCTTTTTCTTTTCGTGCATGCGCGTGGGATTGCGGCGGATGAGTTTACGGCATACAGCCGACAGACGGATGGACAAATCGGCCAGCCCCCCATATACAGCTTCACTGTAATAACCAAGGGACGAGAAATATGCCAGTTCCTTCGTAGCGCACGCCGTAAAGTCAGTCTGGAGATAATCCATGAAGGCCTGCGAAGCATTCGACGAAGACGACTTCTCTGATAGTTCCAACGAGGATGCAGCTTGTGGCATCGACCAGAGCGATTTAGTAGCCGAGCTCACGGTAAGTAAAGGTATAAGATGTTCAATGTTCTTGGTTTTTCTAAAGCGATAGGGGTCGATCTTTATCCGAATTATTGTTTTTATTTCTCGGCGAATTCGATATGTAGGGTTGGACCTATATTCGAGTAAATACAATATATATAACATAATATAGTATGCCGTCTCTCTCTCTCTCTCTTTCCTTTTCTGTTTCTTTTTTGCTATTTTTTATCTGATCTACGAAGATCGTATTTTCTGAATATTCGTATTCGATTCAAAAATTTCAGTAATGGAACACAATCGTTTTCTTTTTCTTTCTTTTTGGTCGATGGAAAGCCTGTAAATGGTAGTCGTAAGAGCTTCAAAAGTGTCCCTTCATGCGAACATAGCTCGCTAAAACCCGTTCGTCAAAACAGGCTTCTCTGTATTCACAGTCTTCATGAGGAGAAGCCCACTTCTCAAGGAGGAGGAGGAGACAAAGGAGAGGAAAGACAGGGAGGTTAGCCAGTGTAAGTACCGGCTGGCTACCCTGTGCTGGGGAAAGGGGTAAAGGGAATAAAAGGAGAAAGAAGAAGAGGGAAAAAAATGGAAAAAAAAGAGAAAATTCACACAGTAACGCGAAACTACGCGCTACAACGTTCAAAGGCGGTCGCACAATTCGCAGTTCCTTAAAAACTTCAACAGAGCCCTTAAGGCCTTCAGTGCCGAAGCCCGTCTGGACCAATGTCCTAGAGCTTTTTCCTCTGTAAAGGGGCGATTGTCCAGTTTTGCGAGAGCGGTCACGAGCACTTTTCTTCGCACTGCGTAACGGGGACAGTCACATAGGAGGTGTTGAATCGTCTCCTCGCAGCCGCAGGTGTCACAAGTAGGGCTGTCGGCCATGCCAATGCGGAATGAATATGAGTTCGTGAATGCCACGCCGAGCCACAGGCGGCACAGAAGTGTTGCTTCCGCTCGTGGCAACCCTGGTGGTAGGCGGAGTTGCAGACGTGGATCCAATTTGTGGAGACGTGCGTTCGTGAAATCACTGGTGTTCCACAGATTCTGCGTAAGCTCGCGGGCGAGGGAGCGAAGACTTGTGGCTGCGTCTGTTCTTGACAGCGGTATGGGTATAATCTGGGCACCATCATGAGCCGACCGGGCAGCGTCATCCGCACTGTCATTTCCTGAAATTCCACAGTGTCCCGGTATCCACTGGTAGATGATGTTGTGTCCCTTGTTGATTGCGTGATGGTGGAGCAGTCGGATGTCTGCGACTAGGTGCTCATTTGGTCCATGGTTGAAAGGAGACATCAGACACTGAAGAGCTGCCTTTGAGTCACATAAGATGGACCATGAATGTGATGATTTGTGAACTATAAACTCCAGAGCAGCACGGATAGCTGCGAGTTCTGCAGCCGTCGATGACGTAATGTGAGATGTCTTGAACTTGAGGGTGACGCACTCTGCGGGAATCACCACTGCTCCAGCAGAACTATTAGAGGATACAGAACCGTCTGTGTAAACATGGATGCGTCCTCTGTGCTGTTCATGTAGCACTGAAAGCACGGTTTGTTTGAGGGCGAAAGTGGACATCTCCGTTTTCCTTTTGATACCGGGAATAGCAAGAAGAGCCTGGAGTGGATGGAGGCACCACAGCGGTTGAGGTGGTCGTGCTGCAGGCGTGAAGTTTGATGGTAAAATTCCATGGTTGGCGGCAATAATCTTGCTAAACGCTGAACGAGGTCGAGCGGCAGGAAGGGAGGCGAGATGATGCGATGGAAGGCGGGCGAAGTGCCTGATATGCATCCTTAAAGTGTCGACTTGAAGATACGTGTTGATGGGGTGGTCATGCGCGATGGCTATTGTTGCAGCCGTGGACGCACATCTGGGAAGACCAAGGCAAATTCGCAGAGCTTGCGCTTGTACAGATTGGAGGGCACGGAGGTTGGTCTTGCCGGTCCCACCCAGTACAGGTAAGCTATAGCGCAGGAGACCGAGGAACAGTGCGTTATAGAGTTGGAGCATCGCACTCACAGACGCACCCCATGACTTGCCCGCAAGAAATCTGAGCACGTGGGTTATCATGACTAATTTCCTTTTTAGGTAGGATATTTGAGGACTCCAGGAAAGGTCGCGATCTATTATCACTCCTAGAAACCGGTGCGTCTTCTCGTAGGCAATTGGCTGTCCATTAATTCTTATAACGTACGGTTTCATTGATTTACGCGTGAAAGCGACTATAGAGCACTTCTCGCAGGACAGCTCCAGACCTCGTGCTCGAAGATAACCTGATGTTAGTGTGGCCGCTTTTTTTTTTCAGTTTTTTTTAGCAACAATGTTACCACGGCATCGGTAAGTGTTGTTGTAAACATTAAAACAAAATAAAAAGATGCGTTAGCCAGAAACAGCTTCGCTTCACCAATCATCACCCTTCATTCATTCAACAAGTTAAAGCTTTGGAGAAGCCGGTGACATGTGCTTGCTGCCAACATTTCCACTCAATCAATCAATCAATCAATCATTCAATCAATCAATCAATCAATCAATCAATCAATCAACAGACATGCGTCCTCTCTCGCGCAGCACTCTGTCTACTACACAATCAGGTCGAGTGAAAGCACTGAGGATGTCTAAAGCCTCGACACGCAACGTCAGGGAAATGTGGATCGTAAATGGAAATACAAGTAATAAATGGAATTATAAGTAATTTATGGAGTTTACCGTTTCAAAGAAAAAAGTGAGGCTATAATTCACACCGCAGAGACTAGTTCCAGATAAATTTTGACCACCTAGTGTTCTTTAAAGCGACACTAAAGACAAATACCTACTAAGTCGACGTCAAAATACCATTCCAGAAACCTTGCAGTGCTTGTTTCGTGTCAAGAAAATGCTATTTACGAGAAAATTGCGTCTGAAAGGTCCGCATACCTTTAGCGCAACGTCAGCACACCCCGAACGGGGAGTGGTGACGTTGCATACGCCATCACCACCCTTTACTGTTGTCTGTGGACCCGCCGTGGTTGCTCAGTGGCTATGGTGTTGGGCTGCTGAGCACGAGGTCGCGGGATCGAATCCCGGCCACAGCGGCCGCATTTCGATGGGGGCGAAATGCGAAAACACCCGTGTGCTTAGATTTAGGTGCACGTTAAAGAACCCCAGGTGGTCAAAATTTCCGGAGTCCTCCACTACGGCGTGCCTCATAATCAGAAAGTGGTTTTGGCACGTAAAACCCCAAATATTATTATTATATTACTGTTGTCTGTGAGCAAAACGGCGCCTAATAGACGACGCTACGGTCTTTTGCGCAAAATGCAAACGCGCGGCCACGGAGAAACTGAGCCAAGACAGAGAGTTGGATTTGCCGCTACAGCTATTCTTGGTCAAGTGGCATGGACCTCTCGGGAAACCCGCGACATCACCTGGACGTGGCATTCTCTGCTAACTGCAGTTTGTGTGAGTTTCGCGAGCCAGCAGAACCAGCGCAGCACCACGCGATAAGGAAACTACTGAAACGTGAAAGCGCGGGCGGTGAAGAGCAGAGAAAACGAAACCTTTCGACCGTCCGTGTCATTGTCGAGGGTAACATCGGTGCGTTCTTTTTTTTTTTCCTTTCTCTTCTTTTTTTGTCTAGAAGTCAGATAGAACTAGACAAGTAACACTTCCTATCGGCATATGATTAAACACAATGATATACTTATTACGAGTGGTTGAGTACTAGTGACAGAACTATAATGAGGGGTGCCTTCGTCATCGGGCGAGTACTTGAATGTCCCAGCGGTGTCTCTAATCGTAAGCTGCATTTACCTCAATTGCTCGATTACTGAAGCTCCGTTCGTAATAATACTGACTTCTTAGACGTTCTCGAGCACTCATCTGTCACTTTAGCTTGACTTAACATTTTTACGTTTAGTGTCCCTTTAAACACCCACAGAGAGCTCGGCACACCGACTTTTTCGCATTCTGCCCACAACTATACGCAGCCGCTTCGGCCGGCAGTAGAACCCTCGACGGTGCGCTCACAACTGGCACACCTTACCCGCTGAATCAACCGCGGCGGGCAGAAAAATGGAAGTGCATGACCAAAGCTCGTACAACTCACCTTCGGCGATACTGTCACAAACTGCTAGAACGAGTAGAGTACTGGGTTTGCGAGTTAAATGGTCTGTGTTCCTGCTGTCCGACTTTATTCGTTGTCTTTCGCCATATTTTGTGACTTCATTTAGGTTGCCAAGTGACGATGAGTAGCCGGTGCCACCTAAAGGCGTCGACCTCCTCTATTACACTATGCCAATAAAAAAACAGTTAATGTTGGCAAAAGTGAAGGCTCTACATCACTTTTATTCGGCAAGAGCAAGCGTGTTTGGCACCAGCGATGCACGCGAAATGCTGCACCGAATTAACTAGGGGGGACTCAGCGTCGCTCTTCACAGGGCAGCACGTACCACTGTTTTCGCATTCCTCACCGCAGAAAAACGAAAGAAAGCGGAGACTTGGTCCAAAACAGGGGGGAAAAAAAGAAAGAAGAGTAAACCGCTCGCAACCGTTAGCGTGCAGCACGGAAAGGATGAACTGCATGGAGCGAGCGGCGGTCGTCCAGAACGAAAACGTTGCACGACTTTCCTCGGCCACGGCCTTCCCATGTTTCTTGTTTATTTCCGTCTATACACTGTGGCAGAAAATCGCTGCACCGCTGAAAGACGAGAGCTACGTGGCAGCTGCATGATTTATTTTTTTCTTTCGTTGTGCACGATACGTCATCGCGCTCCGAAGTCCTCGAGTTTACACGTTTACCTTTCTTCTTTTGTTGTAAGACGACGGCGCGTCGTTCGCTGCCATCGTACGCGACACGCGCCAGTACGTTCTGATATGGGGGCCACGACGGAAGCATTCGCTGAAAACTTAACGTAGGTAACGGCACACTATTTTCTTTCTACTTGTGACCATCTGCAGCACTCCCGTAAAGAATGTTTTACCCGTCGACAGCCTTTGCGCTACACCAGGCGCCAGTCAATCAACTATGTTTACAACCGGGGCACAGGGGGAAAGGGAATGAGTCGGCACCGTCTACATCCGAAATGCATAGGCAGGGTGCTGCGAAAGACGTAACAGCTTTCGGTAATCGCTCATTACGGGTTCAGTATGCAGGCGTCTGGGCCTGCATGCGCGCGTGCTTACGCGCCACGCTTCAGTGAAGGTGGTTGTCGAGCTGCCAGTCGCGTGCCTCTAAAAAACGTTCGCTGGAAGCCGTCTGCAACCACTACATCTGGAATATTTCTTCTCGAAGTGTTTACCGAGACATTAGGGAATTTTAGAAATACGGGGCCCAAACTTAGGCGAGGATGTCGGTCTAAAGCAGTGAAAAAAAGAGCGCGAAAGAAACCACGTGTCCTCGCTTACATATGTTTTCCGGAACGCTGAGCAGCTTGGGAACGCCATTTCTGAAACTCCCATTTGTCTATAGTGTCACCCAGCAGCAAATGGCCCCTTCTTCGTCCCCCTAAAATGTTCTAGGGGAGTTTTAGAAACACTGAAGGTCGGCGTACCGCTACTGGCCCTGCATACAACTATACCCAAGCAGACTTTAGGTTCTGCACGTTCTGCGTAATGCTGCTCTACGCAGCCCCGCCCAACTCCTCTCTCTCGCCGACCGCTATTACTAAATACGTCTTATACTTATTCGCACAGACTACCGGCACAGCAGACCGATTTCACAATGCGCATAGCGCATGCGCTGAATGCACAATGGCACTCGTTCGTACCGCTCCGTAGCAATGTCTGCGTTCAATGTAACGCTGCGTTAAGCGTTGAAGCTATAGCCACACTTCTGGCACCACTGGTAACATTGGAATGGCGTTCTAAGCTCACGCGCTTCGACGCGTTCCGCGAGATTGATCTTTTTGCAGCGAAGCTGTTTAAGGCCGATCCACACGACGGACCAAATTGCTCTTTCGGACCGCGGTCCGCGCATCACGTGATAGGACGTCACCAGTTCGTGCGTACCGCCGTTGGCCCGCGCAAGACCGCGGCCCTCGCGGTCCAACAAATCGCCGAGGCTTTTCCCGCTTCCGTTTTGGCGGCGGACCGCATGCAAACCGCAGCGATTTTGGCTTAGCCAACGAATGTTGTCCGGCAACAGAGTGTCTTCAGCCAAATCCAATCTAGTTTTCGGCTCAGCAAAAGCCAGTCAAGCCAGTCGTTTCATGTTCGCCGTTCCGCCTACATGTTCGTGCAGCAGATATATTTTTTAAACACTGTGTCCTCTTGGATTGACGAGGAGGTTTTTTCATTTTGTATATTTCGTTGAGCAGTTCCCGGCTTTGTGGGACTCGAGCCGGAATGATAACAATGATAACACTCTGGCCGAGAGTGTAGCTAGTCGGTCTGCTCTGGCGTCTGCTATGGCGGTCCGCCGTGTGGATGTGCTCTGCGCCGGACCGGACCGCGGCGGGCCGTGACGTCGCATCACGTGACCGAGCGGCCCGCGGACTTGGTCCGTCGTGTCGGTCCAAATAGGTCGCGAAGCTTCGGGCGAAAAGCAGTTCAGAACGAATTGTCACTGACATCAGCAAGGGTGGTTATGGGAGCAGCGATTGAAGCGCGACTATGTATGGAGGGAACAAACATTGGGGAAAAAAAACTGCGTTTTCTTAATTGAAGCGAGACACAATTAGATTCATTCAACGAAAATAAAATTCCTTATCAATGTGATATATGCGTGACGAGCAAAGAAAAGACAATTCAATTTCCTTTTACCATTATCAATAAATAGCTTTTCTCAGCGTCCACAGTCGCTTGCAAAGCAATGTAGCTCTTGAAGTGTTCAGGAAGGCGCGCTCGTAAAGTTCACCTATTACAAAACGCCCCCTAACACGTTGGTGCTGTTTTGCTTGTCGACGTTTATGTCAACTTGGTGACGCGGGTAGCTTCATCGTTTCGTATCCTGTTCAGTCAAAATTAGTGAGTTACGACCGCCAGAGAATTGCTTACTTTGGTTGTTTTCGTGCGACTGCGCAGGCCAACAGGCTTGGCGTCCGACGATAGAGCCAGCCCTCTACGCCTAAAGCTGTCGTCGGCCTCGAAAGAAAGTATGTTCTGTTCGGGTGCGCGATTTCGACACCTGTACAGCTGACCTTTTCCTGCATCGCTTTCCGCACTGGAAGCTTGATACGCCCATCAAGTCGAATGGCGGGGCACTTAAACATACAGCTTTAATGGCAGAGCAGAAAAACAAATTTCGCACCTTTGAGAACAAAACGACGTCGCCTCTGTTTTTAACGGATATGGAGGCGGTGAGAAGCGCTGTGTCTGTGTATCTCTTTCTTTCTACGTCCTCGTTCAGTCGCGCTTATACACTCTACTATGGAGTCACATTTTTTTTCTTCCGCCGAAAGTGTTCCTTCCTCATACAGATGGCGCTAAGCTCCATGAAACGCCGATGAGCCGCCAAGTTTTGAACGTATGGGCTTCTACGGAAGCTTCGCTACCAGGTATATTAGCCTTCGACCTTGTGTCGTCGTTGCCGGACTTCGATAAAACGGAGCCACGTGACCTAGCGGGAGAGGAAAAGAAGAGCTCAACGGGGGAAAGGGATTGGAATGACTCCTTTACCCCTGTGAGAATGCCCTCTTATACGCGAATCTTACACGGTTGTCACACGATGCATTTTCGGCGATCGAGCCAGATGGGCATTGAATTTATCGACGATTGATTCCACCCTGCCGCGAAAGAAATGAATGTTATGCTGGCGGTTTGCGGCCGACGAACAGCGCCCAGCGGTTGAAACACGATACTAGGAGTGCGTGGCTATACCGGCACTTAGCAGCTATAGCCAGCAGCGAGTGCCGGCCGCCACGTCAATCGTCAAGCCAATCCAACCAATCGTCAAAACGATTGCAGTTCCCGCATCTCCAGTGGTGGGCTTTACGACCAATATACGGAGCTTTGGATTAGTGGCTCCGCCCATTCCACCCCAGCTAGAACTATGGGAAGACCACGAGTAGCGCGTACTCCTCAGGAAGAAGCTGCCTACCGCGAGCGTCGGCGAGAGTAGGCGGTGAAAGGCGCAAAATAAAAAAAGAACCGCAAAAGAGAAAGCACTCCAAAAGCATGCTCACCACGCGAAGCACGCAAAATCGAAAATGAGGTGAAAGAATGGTGAAATAAAAGATCTAAAGTATAGACTGCTTGCGAAGATTGGCTTGCATGGTGTAACATTCGATGAAACTAACACAGCTTTGCTGCTCGATTATCTTCACGGACTGGAAGGGGCAGTGATTTTTCTTCCCCCGCTACAGCATAAACGTAGCACAATTAAACGCGCGCACAAGAGACTACAATTTGTTATCTGCCGCGAAAGAAACCAACTGACTGACCAAATGAAGCTACACAGCTGGAACGCTACCCGGGGATGCGGATGTATGATTACTGTGAATTTGTAGGCTGTCACACCGACGTCAAACGACGCGTAGGGGCGGAGCGACGTCGGAACTGTATACGTGCGAGCCTAACTCCACTTACAAGAAACTCGCTCACTCACTCGACAGGCCGAGCGCCTCAAACAACCATTTGCATCCTTGCACTTCAGGGTCTCCAGCAGCAGCATCGAACGTATACTTCGGCTGTGTTTTCGGCCATGCGTCGAGCGATATTTCGGCGCGCACCCGCTTAACAAGGCGCCTGAACCACGACGTAATCGCAGCCGGAATGCGCACCGTGAGATATGTGCCCTCTCAATGTGTAAACACATAAAACGCATTTTTCCCGGAAGCGTTCTCCGAACAGCGCGAAACGATCGCAACCAACGCCGGGTGACGTCACGCCGAAAGTGCGCCGGAAATGTGCTCCGTACGGTTGCTGAAGAAGAGGCTACGGAGCCACCGGCGCCAGCGCGGTGGTGAAACTTGTCGCAGAAATCTGTCCGTTGCGTCACACCGCTCGCTTTCGAGACCAGTTTCTCGCAGTGCTGGACACGGACACGATGCCCACCTCCCTCGCCTGCATACCTCGCCGCGGCTGAGGGAACTCGAATTGGCTAAGCGACGTCGCCCGAAGAGATAGAAACGCCGCACGTGCTACTTCGATAGGCGCGGGCGAGCGAGCGAGCTGAAGAAGAAACTGAGAATCAAACGCACGCGACCGTGCACAGCGCCAACCCAAAATAGAAACGCAACCTCCAGCGAGCGAGAACGTGCACGCCTGAAACGCGCTTTGGCGGCAACGGAGCGCGTCATGAACGACGTCTTGCACGCCTCGCGCCCGGCTCGGTGGGACGATAGCGCTCTCCATACCACTGCCCTATAGACGAACTGAAGAAGGCCAAGCGTGTCGAATCGACGGACACACCGCGTCGGTTGCAACTCGAAGTGATCACCGAACTGTAGCCGGTGACAGCCTGAGAATGCAGTGGCAAATACAGCGCTCAGTTCAACTCGAAGTAGACACGTTCGTTCATTTTCGTGAAATTACGGCCTGAGGCGTACTTTCAATATCGGCCTCTCTCGAGTGCTATGTTCTGGAGCACAGAGGCACATGCATTGCGGTTTTTCGCGCGAAACTCGTACTAAATGTTTAGGTTGTCACAGGGGTATGTGTAATACGTATAGAATGAGCCGTAGTAGTAATAACCGACGTAGTTTTATGCCCGGAACCTCGCCGGGCATAAAACCTGTTCCCTGTTCATTCCTCCCTGTTCCTCCCTGTTCATTCTCGCGCTGTCTGTCTTCCTTACAGCGCAGAGCGACCAACAGTGATCTGCGCCCTCTAGATAATTTCTGACTACCTGAAATGAAATGCCAATGTGCGGGAGTTCCTGCCCCACCAGCATCGGGCCGTCGCGGCAGCAGGACGCTTTGCGACGCAGCGAAATCTCGTTAAATACGATCTTGTCACAAATTTTGTAAGCGAAAAGAGATTATGCTAATGACATCACTTACTGTGTTTCCTCATTCATTTTTTCGCTGATGACTGCGTAGTGTTCCGTGAAATAATTAACCAAAATTATGTTACCTACCTCAAAATGCAATTAGCGCTATATCCAACTCGTGTAACACACGGACGATGTAACTTCACACCACTGAAGGTAAGGTTCTACATGTTTGCCATGCTGCTGCCCCACTGTTTATTACTTTCTACAGAACTCCACTACTGAATCAGTTACGTCATACCCCTAACTCGGTGTTCCGATAACTTCCTCTCTTAGCTGGTGTTTGCACACCTGCAAAATAATTCACAAAGCTAAACGTTCCTAAGGGCACACCTCCGTCGTAACTTCTCTTAACTGTTTTATTAAAGCTCATTCTGTACAAAACTGTAGTCCAGAGTAAACTCGAATAAGCTGCGTCGATCTGGGACCCCAGCACGGAAATATGAACTTGTGCCCTCGAGCTAGCCCAAAATAATTCTGTTCGCTTTATTTGCTGCAAACATTACCGTACCGCCAGCATAACATTAATGAAATTATCTTGACAGCTTATACTTCCCTCGCCTTCCGTCGCAAATATGCTCGTCCGTGCTCGTTTCGAGAGAGAGAGAGAGAGAGAGAGAGAGAGAGAAAGTATGGAGGAAGACAGTCAGGTTAACCAGCGGTAGTTCCGGTTGGCTACGTTTCGCAAAGTATAAACAACCACATAAGGCACAAAGATCATATTCTTCCTCCGACGTATGTCTCGCCTCGTTTTGACCATGCAAAGGTGAGCCTCACGTCGTGCTTAACGCAAACATGCTCTCAATCCTTTATACCTCGGAAGTCACAGGACTGGAACCGGCTCTTCGAATCGGTGGCGTCAATGTCCTAACTTTTTAAGAGGCTTATTAATTGTTAGTCATTTCTGCTTTTGTAATACTCTGGCTAAATTATTGATAGGAATCTATCATTTATGTATGCGTAATTATGTGCTAATATGCGAGTATATAGTAACTCTGCCTTTTATAATGCCTTTGGCCCTGAGGGTAACAGAAATAAATAAATAAATAAATAAATAAATAATAATAATAATAATAATAATAATAATAATAATAATAATAATAATAATAATAATAATAATAATAATAATAATAATAATAATAATAATAATAGCACAATAATAAGACCATAGGCACCGCGGGCGTGACACGGTTTATGTCAACCTACTTAAGCCGTACTATGACACCCTCATCCTACCTACGCCGCAAGTCGCCAGGATGGCTCCTCTTCTCTCCCGGGGCCATTGTGGTGAAGAGGAAGACGAAGAAGGCGCTCTTGTGTCGGCTGTGCGCGCGATCAGCGTTCGCCTACTGCCAGTGCGACTAGACTTTGCCTAGTGCCTTATAATAAATAATCTTATTACAATAATAATAATTAGCTCTAATACGACACCGAAATACTCTTTAATGTATCTGGAGAGTTTTGCTTGGCGGCTAGCCTAGCACGCTAAAACAGTTGGATGCGAACAAATCACACACAGAACACACATCTCTCTCCACCTCACACAGCGTACTTACACAGTCGTCCACATCAAAAGCTAATCATGCAGAGTATTTTGTTGAGAGCAATGTCTCGCAGGCTTGGGTACTTGGTAATGTCCGGTCCGATGCGTGGAGAAGATAGCCGGTGACCAATAAGCGTAGCAGAAATGGATTACCAGGGAGCGGAAACGAAGTCGGAGGCGTCATAAGATAAGATAAGATATCATGAGAACAAAAATTTTACTCGTGCATGGTATACGCAACTTTTAACGAGAACGGAAGACTGGTGACTGAGTATACCTGGCGGGAGGCCTTTATCCTGCAGTGATCTTCGTTACGCAGGTGCTGATAATTACGATCTTGATTATTATTTCGATATTTGGAACAGCTGTAAAGACCGCTCCAATGAAAGCGAAACCATCAAAAAAAGAAACGCTCAAGCAGCTGCTATAAGTTGTGCGAGCGTCTTTCGCTCGGTCCACTGCATTCTTGCTGTCTCACAGTTCTTAAGCGCCGCACATTTTCCATTAACTCTTCTCTCCAGCCATGTAATCACAGCTCGCAGTAAAAGGAATTAGGAGTGGGCGCTTATGAACTCTGCGACGGGAATGCTAAACGGTAACGATCGTTCGATATGGCAGGCCCGGCCGGCACACACAACCAACGCTAAGAGATCGGCAAGGACATGAAACACCCATGTAGGAGTGTCGCTTATTGGAAGCCTTGCCTCGCATCCAAGTGTGTCAACGAGCTCCCGCCAGCTCCAGAGTGGTGCAACGGTTAAGCTGCGCGTTTTGTTGGGGAGCGCTATAAGGTCGAGGGCGCGGCGCCGGACTTTTCGCAGGCCGCGTATAATTACACTGGCGCGAACTTCAAAGAGAAAGCGATATACCGTTATACGCTGACGTTAGAATGCGCGTCAAAATGAGCCTTGCGTGCTGCATAATTTAGTCCGTAAACTATGTTCTAAGGCACCAGCTCTATCTGAAGAAGACGGAGGGGCCACTTTGCGCGGTAAGAACAGATATATCACCGGTATTGCAAACTTGACTCTGAGAAGGAAATTATAAAGTACGCCGGATGTCTGTATTCAAATGCTCGGTGCCGCAGGCTACGTTCTTTCGAGTGCAAAACAACACGACCTGCGCTGCACCGTAGATAGCTTACCGATGTTGTGTGCACGCATTGAAAGAAACTGTGCGTACCTGACGTATACGGTCCAATGGTGCTTGACTTGTTGATGGCTTTTTTTAACTTCCAAAGTTACGTGCTCTACTACGCGGAGCCGGGGCGGCCGAAGTGGAGGACTCCGATAACTTCTGTTCCCCGACGTGCACTGCAGTCCGCGTACGAAAAGATTTTCTTGCGAATGGGAGGGCTCCGAATTAATTTCTGACTACTTGAGCTTTGGCGTGTATAGCGCATGCAGTGTCTGAGTACGCAAGCGCGACCATTACGAACAGACAACCAAAGGACGAATAGACAAAGATTCCAAATGCAATTAAACAAAGAAAAAGATACCGGTCTCAAGCGAACGCGGAAGAAATTACAAGTTAGACGATCAAATACCGTGCACGCACACACGCAAGGGAAGGCGCGCGCGCACAGAGGCGCGATAAACTGTCGCCGTCCCGACCCGAGCCACGTGATCCACCGGGCTTTGTGAGACGAGAGATCG